>NC_045793.1:87212954-87519974 GCF_009873245.2 Balaenoptera musculus | reverse complement strand
ATTTATCTCACATGTGGAAAGATACTGCAAATGATAGCTGAGAAGTCCACCAGAGCATGGCAGACTTGAAGTTAAGCTCTCTTCCATGAATTTGAAATAGACTTTGCAAGTTCTAACATTACTAATAGGAGAGTGTTAAAATATTATACGAACTGGTGGGCTATAGAGAGGGCCAGACCAAACGGTGCTCTAGACTTTAGCATAGAATTCTAGTGTTCTGAAGCTCAAGGAATCTTAGTACCATTTAAACCACTCTGTAATTTTACAAGTGAGGAAACTAAGGCCCAGAGGGCTTAAATGATTAGTCCAAAGTCCTATGCCATCTCAGCAAACTAATCTAACTAATCTAGTTTTACAGAAATGAAGAGTAGAAGTGGAGAACTGCTGTTCTAAATGGTTGATTGGCAACATGACAGTGGGAAAAATTGTTTTCAAATGATTTTTGCTGTATTTCATTGCATCTGGACAATGTAATGGTACTTAAGAGGAAAATGTAACACCATTAAGAAGTCTCCTTTTAGAGGCATTAGTGTCAAGCAATGTCAATTTCCCCCAGTTTCAGACCCTGGTTCCGAAGGTTCTAGCAGGTTCCTAAGAAATCTACCTAGTAGTACATTCAATTGTATAGAGTTAAAAAGAACAAACACTATCTTTCAAAACAAAGATCCCAGAGAGGACTAACAACTTGCATATAGGACAAGACTGTAACTCTACAATAACAAAAGGGGTTATAATGCATGTAACCTACTAGAAGAAAAAGCCAAGAGGTTCCTGTAAGGCTAAACCATGATTTACCTACTGCAGTTCATTTAAGGATTAAACATGCATTTACATAAAACTTTATCCATGAATATGATCTAGTCAGGCTTTCAAAAGGTCTTTGACAAGGTGATAGAATAAAGTTTATTAAAATAAAAAGGTTAAGTGTTAACATTTCTAATACTGGGTTATATTTCTTATATGGTGATCAGTCACATTTGATCAACAACTACAAATCATTTAGAAGTATTAAAACCTACCATGGTGATGACATACATGGCCTCTTAATATCCATCACTTATTAATTTTAAAATGCTTCTTTGGATGAGAGAGAGGGCTGACCAAAGTCTGAGGCTACGTATCAGGAAGCCAGTGCTTTCTGCCATTTATCTCTGAGCCTACAGGTTCCAGGCCTTTTTATTTTCATTCTTTGGAGCCTGAAAAATCATACTATTTTTAGGTGCTCTGAGATTTTAGATGAAAGCGTTTACCCATATGCTAACTATATGATCATACAGCTGAGTTTGGCGTAGCTTTAAAAAATGTAACCTTTTAAAAATTGGTATGTATTGATTTTCAGTGACTTAAAGAAAATAAAACAGGGGGAATACAAGCACATGGAAATACAGAATTATTTAATTATTAGTTGCATAAGATCAGCTGTTCTATTCAAGTTCATGAAAAAAATTTTTTCTCTTTCTCATCATCCCTCTTTTTCTCCTCCTTGCTTTTGGAGAGTGTGTGTGTGTGTGTGCACTCGAGTGTTGTGGCATTTAACCTCATTTTACCTCTTCCAAGGTTCCAAGGTTCACACTTCTGGGCATGTGGTAATCCTTCTCCTCCTTCCCTCCTCCAGCCCAATTACTAAGTTCCAAAAGAGATGAAACAAAGAAGGGGGAGGAGAAAGTGACACATAAGCCAATTTCACAATTCCTTATCTGGATTTACAAGAGAGGGGGAAGAGAATAAACTAAGGTGGTTAAACTGAGATGTTTAGGTTATCCTAAATTTATCAGGAAATTTTTTCTTATTACTTTAGAAGGTAACTATAGGAGATTTTCTTTTTAGCTTAAAACATTGAAAACTACATAATGATTTAATGAGAAAAAGGAGGAGAGCATTTTTACCCTGATTTGGTTTTGCACAAATCATGAACATAATAGGAATAAAAAATTACCTCATTTTAGTTTTACTGGAAACCACAGCACATGCAGTTTGAGTGTCTGGAGCCTCAAATGTATTGACTTTTTAGGATCTGGTTTTAATTACTTTCCTCAACTTTAGTTTTGTTCTGAGAACATTAGACATTCAACAATCATGTTAAACTAAAATTATTTGGTGCTCTTGAAAGACACATTTATTTTGGAAGCAATGTTTGATACAGTCATAATTGAGGATTTCTTAAGAAACTTATTCCTTGAGCATTTTGCGAATTTAAGTAACAGACTGTCAAAGTTTGGCAAAAAACTGGTCTAACTGGGATGTTACAATACAAATAAATTGGAAGCTCTGTCTTATTAAGTTGTTTGGATCAAACAAAAGGAATAAATAAAATTATTTACTCTAGTTGCTTTTTATATTCCCTTAATCTAGTTTTTATTTCTCATTCCCTTTTTTGGGGAATGAAGTATGCTATAAATACATTAATGCAATATCCATACATATGAATGTGCATATTTTTCTTTATGCAGGTTATTTGAGAGTGAAAACCTTGGAGATTGACAAAAGTTTTATTATTTCAGTTTTCATATGTTGAGGTAGTTGATTAAGAAACAGCACTAAAGAGGAGAGAATCAGGTTTAGTTATGTCTCACCACAAGGACTTACACATGTGTGTACGTACTGAAAATATGCCTGTGTGTGTTTACATGTAAGTACGTATGTAAATGTATACCTATGTGTAGTATGTGTGCAAATTAAATATTTACAAGTTTTAGCATATGTTAGATTACATATATTTACATGTAACTACATGTAAGTATATACCTAATTGTCTAGTACATGTGTGTAAATTAAATATATGTACACATCTAAGCGGTTGTTAGACTACATGAATATGTCAATGTGTGTGGATATTTATTACGCCCAAATTGTGTATAGAGATGTTATAAGATTATTTATTTCTGGGCTAACACCAAATAAATGATGGTCAATATTCAAGACAAATAAAAATTAGTTTGTTAAAGAATTATCTTTTGTTTATACTTTAAAAGTTAAATATCTATGTAAATGGCAAGGCTCTTTTTCCTATGGTAAGGAGATTCAGAATATGCTCTTAGAAGGAATAATTTTTTTTTTAAATTTATTTATTTATTTATTTATGTATTTATGGCTGTGTTGGGTCTTTGCCTCTGTGCGAGGGCTTTCTCCAGTTGCGGCAAGCGGGGCCACTCGTCATCGCGGTGCGCGGGCCTCTCACTATCGCGGCCTCTCTTGCTGCGGAGCACAGGCTCCAGATGTGCAGGCTCAGTAGTTGTGGCTCACGGGCCTAGTTGCTCCATGGCATGTGGGATCTTCCCAGACCGGGGCTCGAACCCGTGTCCCCCTGCATTGGCAGGCAGATTCTCAACCGCTGCGCCACCTGGGAAGCCCCATGTCTCTTTTTAAATTATGGTTTTCTCAGGGTCTTTGCCCAGTAGTGGGATTGCTGGGTCATAAGTAGTTCTATTTTTAGTTTTTCAAGGAACCTCCATACTGTTCTCCATAGTGGCTGTATCAATTTACATGCCCACCAACAGTGCAAGAGGGTTCCCTTTTCTGCACACCCTCTCCAGCATTCATTGTTTGTAGATTTTTTGATGATGGCCATTCTGACCGGTGTGAGGTGATACCTCATTGTAGTTTTGATTTGCATTTCCCTAATGATTAGTGATGTTGAGCATCCTTTCATGTGTTTGTTGGCAATCTGTATATCTTCTTTGGAGAAATGTCTATTTACGTCTTCTGCCCATTTTTGGATTGGGTTGTTTTTTTGATATTGAGCTGCATGAGCTGCTTGTATATTTTGGAGATTAATCCTTTGTCAGTTGCTTCATTTGCAAATATTTTCTCCCATACTGAGGGTTGTCTTTTCGCCTTGTTTATGGTTTCCTTTGCTGTGCAAAAGCTTTTAAGTTTCATTAGGTCCCATCTGTTTATTTTTGTTTTTATTTCCATTTCTCTAGGAGGTGGGTCAAAAAGGATCTTGCTGTGATTTATATCATAGAGTGTTCTGCCTATGTTTTCCTCTAAGAGTTTTATAGTGTCTGGCCTTACATTTAGGTCTTTAATCCATTTTGAGTTTATTTTTGTGTATGGTGTTAGGAAGTGTTCTAATTTCATCCTTTTACATGTAGCTGCCCAGTTTTCCCAGCACCACTTATTGAAGAGGCTGTCTTTTCTCCATTGTATATTCTTGCCTCCTTTATCAAAGATAAGGTGACCATAGGTGCGTGGGTTTATCTCTGGGGTTTCTATCCTGTTCCGTTGATCTATATTTCTGTTTTTGTGCCAGTACCATACTGTCTTGATGACTATAGCTTTGTAGTATAGTCTGAAGTCAGGGAGCCTGATTCCTCCAGCTCCGTTTTTCTTTCTCAAGATCGATTTGGCTATTCAGGGTCTTTTGTATTTCCATACGAATTGTGAAATATTTTTCTGTGAAAAATGCCAGTGGTAGTTTGATAGGGATTGCATTGAATCTGTAGATTGCTTTGGGTAGTAGAGTCATTTTCACAATGTTGATTCTTCCAATCCAAGAACATGGTATATCTCTCCATGTGTCTGTATCACCTTTAATTTCTTTCATCAGTGTCTTATAGTTTTCTGCATACAGGTCTTTTGTCTCCTTAGGTTAGTTTATTCCTAGGTATTTTATTCTTTTTGTTGCAATGGTAAACGGGAGTGTTTCCTTAATTTCTCTTTCAGATTTTTCATCATTAGTGTATAGGAATGGAAGAGATTTCTGTAAATTAATTTTGTATCCTGCTACTTTACCAAATTCATTGATTAGCTCTAGTAGTTTTCTGGTAGCATCTTTAGGATTCTCTATGTATAGTATCATGTCATCTGCAAACAGTGACAGTTTTACTTCTTCTTTTCTGATCTGGATTCCTTTTATTTCTTTTTCTTCTCTGATTGCTGTGGTTAAAACTTCCAAAACTATGTTGAATAATAGTGGTGAGAGTGGGCAACCTTGTCTTGTTCCTGATCTTGGTGGAAATGGTTTCAGTTTTTCACCACTAAGAACAATGTTGGCTGTGGGTTTGTCATATATGGGGTTTATTATGTTGAGGTAAGTTCCCTCTATGCCTACTTTCTGGAGGGTTTTTATCATAAATGGTGTTGAATTTTGTTGAAAGCTTTTTCTGCATCTATTGAGATGATCATATGGGTTTTATCCTTCAATTTGTTAACACAGTGTATCAAATTGATTGATTTGTGTATATTGAAGAATCCTTCCATCCCTGGGATAAAACCCACTTGATCATGGTGTATGATCCTTTTAATGTGCTGTTGGATTCTATTTGCTAGTATTTTGTTGAGGATTTTTGCATCTATGTTCATCAGTGATATTGGCCTGTGGTTTTCTTTCTTTGTGACATCTTTGTCTGGTTTTGGTATCAGGGTGATGGTGGCCTCATAGAATGAGTTTGGGAGTGTTCCTCCCTCTGCTATATTTTGGAAGAGTTTGAGAAGGATAGGTGTTAGCTCTTCTCTAAATGTTTGATAGAATTCACCTGTGAAGCCATCTGGCCCTGGGCTTTTGTTTGCTGGAAGGTTTTTAATCACAGTTTCAATTTCAGTGCTTGTGATTGGTCTGTTTATATTTTCTATTTCTTCCTGGTTCAGTCTTGGAAGGTTGTGCTTTTCTAAGAATTTGTCCATTTCTTCCAGGTTGTCCATTTTTTTGGCATATAGTTGCTTGTAGTAATCTCTCACGATCCTTTGTATTTCTGCAGTGTCAGTTGTTACTTCTCCTTTTTCATTTCTAATTCTATTGATTTGAGTCTTCTCCATTTTTTTCTTGATGAGTCTGGCTAATGGTTTATCAATTTTGTTTATTGTCTCAAAGAACCAGCTTTTAGTTTTATTGATCTTTGTTATTGTTTCCTTGATTTGTTTTTCATTTATTTCTGATCTGATCTTTATGATTTCTTTCCTTCTGCTAACTTTGGGGTTTTTTTGTTCTTCCTTCTCTAATTGCTTTAGGTGTAAGGTTAGGTTGTTTACATGAGATGTTTCTTGTTTCTTGAGGTAGGATTGTATTGCTATAAACTTCCTTCTCAGAACTGCTTTTGCTGCATCCCATAGGTTTTGGGTCATCATGTTTTCATTGTCATTGGTTTCTAGGTATTTTTTGATTTCCTCTTTCTTTAGTGATCTCTTGGTTATTTAGCAGTGTATTGTTTAGCCACCATATGTTTATATGTTTTTACAGTTTTTTTTCCTGTAACTGATATCTAGTCTCATAGTGTTGTGGTCGAAAGGATATTTGAGATACTGTAGTTATGAATTCAGTTTATAACTTAGAATTGTGGAAGTTGTATTTCAGCCTTTGAAGCAGCACAAAATAGTCTTCATTACAGAAAATGGTTCTTGATAGCACAAGATTTTTCTGTAATTATCAATAGGAAACCCCACCCCACCCCCAAACAGAAGTTGGTAGCAGGATTAATCAGAATGTAATGAGGCAAATAGTCAAGAGATGGTGTTATCAGTATGCACCATGAGGTGAGCTTTTTTGAGACTGGGAGCTGCCACCCGTCGAGGTGGTTTAAATCAGGATTTTGGCAGAAGCACATTATTGTGAAAGTCAGTAAATGTTAGTGAAACTCAGTCTCTTCTACATACCCAACTTAAGAATGCAGTCATTAAGCCCCCATACTGTGACTCAGCTCATAAGAAACAGAGAAGAAATTATTTAATTCACTAAGCGATTTGGAAGTTGTCTTCAAGATTGTTAACCCACAGCAAAATTGGTTGATACATGGGATGGAAGTCAATCTTGGTAATTTTTGATTTTCTCTCCATTTTCACTATAAAAGATTAAGAATCTCAGTCTAACATTTTCCAAGAAAAAAAAATCAACAGCATTGATATATGTGTGATTCTGTAACACTGTAGCCAGAAGAGCATATAATAATCTTATCAGTAGGGCAGAAATGGAATTTCATGAATGATTATGTGAAACATGCCTGCAGACTTAAGTACTTAATACGACTTACATGTCTCTAAAGAAAAATATGAATTATAAGAGAGGAAAAGTTCTGACTTATTTCTCAGATCTGCACTGATTTATGCCAAGCACAATGCCTTGGACTAATCTTTGTGCCTCAGATTTTCCATGAGTGAGAATGCTACCATGAATGTATCATAGACCTTGTAATCATTTTTATAAGTTATTCTTAATTTAAAACCTCTGAGAAAGTTTAACTTCAAAGAATATCAGAGCTTTAAAAAAGGCTTAAAGCAGAACTGATTCAAGCAGTCCAAGATATTGACAGATGCTACTGAAAAGGGTTTGCAGACACCAAGAGCCTTGAATTTCCCTTTGAAGCTTGTTTCATCTTTCAATAAACTACTCTTATTGTTTAAATATTCCTTCTTGCTTTACATTTTCTCTGGTTCCTTGAACTCTAACCATTCTCTAAATAGAAAACAATGTTATCCTACCCCTTGCAACATAAGAATTCCTGTATTATTAAAACAATTCTTTATATCCTTGAAGATACCCATAAAGGATTGAGCAAGCAACTAGTATTTATTGACAACTTACTGTATTCTAAATATGATGCTTGTGAAAGGGGTATAAAAAGCTAGCAGGGTTCCAGACAGTACCTCTCAGAGACTTATTGCATTCTAATTGAAAAACCTGTTGAATCTGAGCTGAGCTTCAAGACCACCAATTCCAATCCTTTAAAGCTAGATTTCCCTCTGCACCACACTAGCTGTGCCCTCTATGCTTGATTATCTCCAATGGCAGGGACCTCAATATTTCCTGACAAGCTGCTCCTTCCAATTTTTGACATCACTTAGTTGCTAGAGGAAACAAATCTCCATATAAATTTAGCCACAAAACAGGAATGAATCAAGTACTATAAGTGCTGAATCAGTTGAAAAAGACAAGTTCTGTATGAGGTCAAAGGAAAGAGGAATCACTGTGGGTTGCTGTGGTCAGAAAAAGATGATTTAGGGTAAAATAACCAATATCTTTTAGTTTTCTCCAAAGTACAATACAAATGTGCATCTTTATTATTACTGGTATCATATGCAAATCCCAATAACAGTTAACATTTACTGAGTGCTTACTACATGCCAAGCATGTTATACTGTCTCTCAAGTAACACTGTATATACAATTTTATAGCTAGCTAGAGAATCTACTTTGTTCTAGGAACCATATCAGGTACATATATTATTTCGTATAATCTGCACAACTAAACTTTGATATGGGTGTTATCATTTGCATTTTACCCAAAGAGACATTGTGGCTCAGCGAGTTTCAGTAACCCATAGTGGCAGAGCAAGGCTTCTAAACCCTATATATCTGATGCCACAGTCCTAGTCTTATCTACTGTGCTAAATTGCCCCTCCAGGAAACTTTCCCTCTTCTATTAACTTACTAAAGAAAATAGGTGGCTGACTAGTTCTTTCCAGTCTTCCTTAGGGCTAAAATAAGGGGAAATTGGCATACTCAATGGGAGGGAAGCCCACTGGTGGTTTTACCTCTGGAGTCATTCTAATGGCCATGACTGATCCAACAGCCCAGGTCCTTCCCTCAGGTCTGAGGGGAAAATGTCTGATAGACATCCATTTTTACATATAAATAAGGGATGCCTTACTAGTAATCCTCTAGGATTACTAAAATCTAATACTTGTAACTAAAAATGGTAAACTATCATATACCGCGGTCTCTAATTTAGTACTCTAAGAATTTGAGCTGCTTCACAATGAGGCTAAACCTTTAGAGTGACTGAGCACATGTTGATAGTTGTAATTCTTGTAATTTGGGGGAGGGACTTTTCTTGTTAGTATTAATGTTATCTTGAATTGGTCATGGTTTCCAATTTCTACTCATCTTGACTTAAGATATTTTTACAGTTACTGTTAGGTTTACTTCTGCGGATCATTTTGTTCTTGTATAACTGCTGAACTATAAAATTTGACCATTATTTCCTCATGGATTCTTCTTATCACTCAGGTTTTTTGTTTGTTTGTTTTTTGTTTTTACTGAAAAGTAGGAATGAAAATTAAGAACTACTGAGATAAAGGGAAGAATTTCCATGATTTCCAGACCTTTTCTAGCCCTAAAAATTTCAGATGAACATTTTGGCATTTCAGAAAATGCTGGAGGGTAGATATTTTCCCTAATTTGAAGAAGAGGACACTGAGGCTCAGAAAGATTGAGTGACTTGTTAAGGTTTCAAAGCTAATAAGGTGGTAGAATGAAATTAAAACTCAGGTCGGCCTGGTTCCAAAGACTGTGTTTTTTCCATTATATTATACTGTCAACCCCAGAGTGTTTGCCTTCCAATTCTCATCTCCAGATTTCTTTTCCTCCACTCATTGGACTGAATATAACTCTAATAATTACTAACCACATGGGTAAAATTCCATTAGCGCTAACCTCAGGAAAACCAAATTCTGTTAGCAGGAATTTGAATATTACTGAACTGTTAACTGGTGTGTGAGTATCTTTTGTTATAAAGAAATTTTGGACATAATGGCTTTTGTTTGCAACAAAATGTAACACATCTATATTTCAGAAACTGAAATGCATACTAGGTAAACTGCTATGGGTAAGATGGCTATAGATGTACACAACATTTGAATAAAGACTAAGAAAAAGAAAAAGAAAAAAAACCTTTAACTTTGGAATTTCTTGCAGGCATTCTGCAAAGGCTCACTGATCTTGGAACATTTGGATGTCTCTTATTGCCCCCAGCTGTCAGATGAGATTATTAAAGCACTGGCCATTTATTGTATTAATCTCACATCTCTCAGCATTGCTGGCTGTCCAAAGGTATGTGCAGGAGTCAGCTCAGACATATCAGGTTGAAGTATTGCCAAAGAACCCAGGCAGGGTAGCTATTAGCAGTTGGACTCACCAGAGAACTTGTTTTCTTTGCCATGTCTGAGGTATTCATTAGAGTTTTCTTCTTTCCCCAAATTGGAAATAGCTTTATGATTTCATTTGTGTCAAAGTAGAATCTGCAAGAAGTTAAAGACAACTGTTATACAAATAAAAAAATGTGTCAAATATTTATTTAATTCAATGAGAGAACCAGCAAAATGGTAAAGTCAGTTCATGGAGCATTTGATCAAACTGGATATTTATAGGAACTGAAGAAAGAATGTTGGAATATGATTGTTAGGTTAAATCCAAAATTGGTTAATGTCCTACAAGGTAAAAAATCCATAACCTTGGAGTTATAGTTCCTACCAGACAGAAATAATTTGCATCTCTCCTGGGCAAAAATATAACAGAGTTTGGGCCCTAATCAATACTAAACAGTATGTCAAACAAAAGCATAATTCCTTATAGAATTTCTCAGTTGGACCTGTTAAAACAATGTTCCGGTAAGACACTGAAAGGATATGCAATCATCTTTTGTCTTATTTTCAAGTGTTGGATAATTTTTCTTGACATCTGTCTTTGAAAGGAATATATACTCATTGCAAAATCTTTGGACTACATATAAAAATGTGAAGGAGAAAGTAAAAATTCAAAGTCATACCACTAACCAGGATATAACCACTGTTGCATTTTATACTTATTTTTCTAGAATTCTTTTCTATGTACAGAGATTAGAAATAGTTACAGGTTTGTGCTTTGTCTTGTTTTTTAAATAACAGAATCATACTTTCTAAAATACATTGTAACCTACTTTCTTTTCTCTTAATATACTATGCATATATCCTCATGTCAAGAAATAGAGATCTCTGATTCTGGATTAATATGGCAGATTGAATATACACATATAATTTTGTTCCCTCTTGAAACCCTACCAAAACTGCAGAAGAAGGGTGAGGGGCCACTTTGATAGGGAAAACAGTAGAGGAGACAAGAGCAACGAAATTTTGGAACCTTTTAAATAGATGGACTAATTTAGCATACCAGAGAGAGCTTTGAATCCTAAGACAACATAGAGAAAGCTGGGAAAAAAGTGGATTTACACCATAATCTTCAAACTTGGCAATACTGTGTACCTCTGGAACTATGTTAAGAGGGTGGCTAAAATAAGGAAGACTGGGTTAAAAGTTCTTGAGAAGTAGACAGATCTCTAGATCTCCTCCTCTACTCCATACCTCTGGGCAACTGCCCCTCCCCACTCTCACCAGATTTGAGATGTATTTCCTAGAGCCAGATTTCTCAGCCTTGGCGTTATTGATATTTTGGACCAGATCATTCTTTGTAGTGGGGGATTGTTCTGTGAACTGTAGGATGTTTAACAGAATCCTTGCCCTCTATCTACTATATGTCAGTAGCACCTAGCCCCCCACACCTCCAGTCATAACAATAAAAAATGTCTCCAGATGTTGCTAAATGTCCTCTGGGAGGGGGGGAGTGAAATCTCTCTACTATCTGCTCTCCAGATAATAAAACAGAAGGCTACCGAGCTGGGAGACTCATGTATAATTGAGAGCTTGGGTACAAAAGTGAAAATGGGAATTAAGTGACTAAATGCTGAACGCAGAGACATTCAGCACTTTTCCAACAGAGCATTCAGAATTTGGTTGCCAGATCTTTCCCTCCAGGCAGCAGATTGGAAGCTCTGGGGACTCTGACTAGCCCAAGATGAAAGATTGAAAAATACTGACATATGTGGATTTTCCAACAAATAACCCATCTAAACCATTGAAGTTTAATGTAGAGAAGGCCCATATCATGCACTCAGACCTTCCAATCAGCTTTTAGCTCTCCACTATTAATCATGAGCAGACATCAAGGACATAAGAGAGTAGACTTAAGAGAAAAGCCTCTGAAGTGGAAGATAAAGACCAAACCAAATTAACAGGAAAAACTTAGAGGAAATAAAATACTCAGAGGGAAGAAAACTAAAAAAACTTTTAAAAAAATCCTCAGAAATTGCAAGGTTATTAACAACCTTGTCCTCTTCTATTGTGCACACTGATGGGCTTCTGTTTACCAAAGCATCACCTGAACTTTCAAGATGCCTTCATTCTAGCTAGTCTAAAAATTCAGCTTCTCAGTTGTTTTGTCTGGGTGGTGAGTAGATTAAGAAAGTGATGCTAGGAACTCCTGATTCCTCCATCATTAACTGTGCCACAATAAGGAAAAGGAGGCAGTGGTGGGAAAGACATGGTGAATCATGACATTAATCTAAAAAATTCATAGCAAAATTCTTTTTGTTCAATAGTGTACTTGTTTAGAACTAGGGAAACCAGATGCCTTTCCGGTCAACATCATCTGGTTCTAGAAGTGAGCTGGGTCAAGGAACTCAGGACACTAGCAGCACTGACCATGAACCCTCTGCCGCTTGAGCAGTCATGGCTCACAGGGTCCTTGCTTCCATTGCACACGGACACATGGGTAACACATGGCTCACTGGGAACTGCCCTGGCTGTAAAGCAGGCACAGATGACGACTGGGCTTTTAAGAGGCTCCACTAATAAGGGAGGAAAGTAGGAGAATGAGAAAAGGAAAGACTCCAATGAGAACAGGAATTGAGGCAGAGAATTTTTTGTTGTTGTTTCGTTTCACTTTGGTTTGTTTTTTGGAAAGGAAAAACTGAGAGAGTTCCTCCTATAAATCATGTGGTGGATATTGTCTTGCAGCCTAGAAACTAAGGAGGATATCACACAAGTAAGATATTATAAAATGAATCACTCTACACTGAAGATCTACGCTGAGAAAAAGGAAGGGGAGTAGTTATTTCAGAACCTCAATGTAAGGGAGAAGGATTTAGCTTTACCATCTATGCAGGTGAAATGAGTATCCTGATTCAGAAGATGTAGTGACCATAAGTTGGGCCAATGTGAACACTCCTCACAGCCTCAGAAATCATAAGGCTGTGGTCCTGTCTAATATATTTCAGCTCCATTGCTTCTGATGAGCCATGAAACACATTAGTGTCTGGCTCATCATTCTAGGCTAGGTTTCCCAAAAGCCCAAGGGTCAATCTTGAATGGCCATCTTATCCATCTCCTGGAAGGTCCCTTCAACCAGCTCGCCCCAAGGTCAGTGAGTAGTACTGTGACCTCATCCCACCCAGCACTAAAATGAGAATAACATAATCTCTGCTCAGTAGGACTGAGATCAAGACCATGTATCTGGGAGTTAAGAGCATGGCCAGTCATCACCACCTCCAGTTTCCAGCTCCCATAAGTCCCCAAAACATCACCTCAGTCACTGAACATTTGGGATTCTGATCTACAGGAAATGTTGGGCTCCTTTTCAGTTCCCCCAGTATCAATAAAACCTAGCACTCTGAGCTCTATCTATCCAGGATTTTTCCATCATCTCATTGTCTTTCCTTTTCTCTACAATTCTGAGGGTTAACCCCCACCCCCAGTGACATCAGATCCTCAGAGACCCACAAAGAATAGCAGGAATGTCTGAAGCATTTTTGTGAGAATCAGATGCAATGTTAAACCTTGGTTCTGAGAAAGTTCTGGAAACAGGGCATGATTAGACAATGACATCTATTTTTCCAAACATAAAAAGTATACATTTCAAACTGAAGGGTTTTTCGGCATAATTCAATTTTATGTTAAAAACAAGAGCTTAGCCTCATGGCATGTTTTTTAGAATGTTCAAACATTTAAAATAAGAAATTAAATCCAGTTGGAAAAAAATTCCTTTGGGGAGAGTAATCTAGTTGATTTTGCAGCAAGTCCCAGTTCAGCTATAAATTCAAAAGCTAAACCTTGAGTAAGTGAAGTAATCCAAGAAGTGGAGTTGAATTATCTCTGCAGAACATCTGGGCAAACTCTCAAGATACTGGAACCCTGAGCAGAAATTCTCAGAGTGAGATTCATGCAGTCTCTGTGGCTTCTACTCTTCTCTCCCCTGCTGCCTTCAAACATCTGTCTTACCTACTTGTCCCTTTCCAGAACCAATTACTCCATAAGCAAATCATCAGAGATGTCCAGATCCCTTCTCACAGCAATCTGATCCTGTCTGCAGGTTAACTTCAGTGGATATATATATTTTATAGTTTTGTAACATGTGATGTCATTAAACTTATGTTTCTCAAATTGATGATGCCTTACAGTGGATTTCAAGTTTAAAGTTAAATCCCATTACTGCAGCATTTCATAAGTTGCTCATATTGGTGTGACAGGTATTACTAGGGAAATTTTGATGAAGTTTCCAAACCCAAACAGAGAACTCTAAAATGAAAATAACAGCAAGATCACAAATTCTATTAGTGCCACTTGTTCTGGAAACAGACTTAAATCACTAACTTGAGTTATATAGGCTCATCACGTGACAAGCTAGTTAAAGAGAATCTGCAATGGTTCTGATTCTATTTGTTATGGACTGAGTGTTTATGTCCTTCCAAAATTCATATGTTGAAACCCTCATCCCTGATGTGATAGTACTAGGAGGTGAGCCTTTGGGGGGTTAATTAGGTTTAGACCGAGGTCACAAGGGTAGAGCCCCCATGATGGAATTAGTGTCCTTAAAGAATAGGAAGAAACTAGAGCTCACTCTCTGCCATGTGAGGCTACAGCAAGAAGGTAGCCATCTACAAACCAGGAAGAGGGCCCTCACCAGACACTGAACCTGTGGGTAACTTGATCTTGGACTCCTCAGCCTCTAGAACTGTGAGAAATAAATTTATGCCATTTAAACCATCTAGTCTGTGGTATTTTGTTATAGCAGTCCAAACTGACCAATACACTATTCTTCCCTGGGATGGAGTTTGTTGGAATAATCAGAGTTACTTTGGCTGTGTGTTTAGATTACTGACTCAGCATTGGAGATGTTATCGGCAAAATGCCGTTACCTGCACATTTTGGATGTTTCCGGCTGTATCCTGCTTACGGACCAAATGCTTGTGAACCTTCAGATGGGCTGCAAACAACTGCGGATCCTAAAGATGCTATACTGTAGACTTATTTCCAAGTAAGTATGTACCTGAATATGAAAAACTTTGAAACTACTTTCTGAGAAAATAGAATATGTCACCATGGCATTCATAATACATAGTGGCTTTCAGAGTTAGGAAGGTTTCATTTTATTTTTTACCTAATTGAAGCCAATATTTTGGGCTGAACCAAGGGAAGCTCCCTCTAAAATAGTCTTTGTGGCTTCACATTCCTTTCCCAGTAGCCCTTCTACTCTTAGTACTTCCCCTTCTTTGACCATGCAGATGCTCAAAGCCTTAAACTCTGCTCCTCATAGAATAATCACTAGCTCTTCCTCTACTCCTCTCTCAAAATATTTCCATTCAGTTAATCTCCTCTAGGGGTTAAGGAACTAATCAGACTAAACTAGCTCACAATTAGGTACAAATTACTAACAGTTATCCTAAGAGCCCCCATCTCTCCCAAAGCTATTTGTTTGACAGTTGTTATTTAACTAAGATCTAGAGCTCAGAGTAAGGTATTCTGATGACTGCTACAGGCCAAATGCCTATTTACTCAATTTACAAAATATTTCCAGTGAAATAACAGTTGGGTAAATAAGCAATCTATAAAGGTAGAAGGTATTAGGTGTCCACCCTGTGAGTTTTTAGATAGAAAGCAGTTATTTGCTCCATTGTTCATTTCTTTTTCTATTGACTGAAAGTAAAAATGTGCAAGTATTTTAACTGACCTCTTGAAGTAACCTGTGGAGTGTTCAAATGAGAATTCTTGACCAATCCCTGAAGGTCAGGTTCTTTTCTGAAGGTTGGAAAAATGAATACTAAGAATTAATATTATCCAAGTACAAAGTACATAATGTGTTCTAAGCATGTAGATTTCACAGAAGAACTTTCTTAATTAAGCAGCCCTGGCATGAGCTGAACCATGAGATCTGGTCACTTGATGCCTGAGGAAGAAAATGATTTCTGATCTAAGGATGTGTGTGCTAAAATGAAATGAAAAACAAAACAAAAACAAAACTATTACTTGTAAAATAGGCACTCCCACTGGGCCCAGGCTTGCCGGGGACGAGGGCAGCCAACTGAAGCTGGATCAGAAAAAAGGGGGCAGGTTCTTAAAAATTTTTGGAGAGGAGTGGAGACTCAGCCCTTCTTGATAGGTCTGGAGATGACTGACATGGATATTATTAACTTCATTTAAAGTGTATACCATGAAATGAGGTCCTACAAGTCCCTGCTGACCCTGTCATATCGTTAAACAGCCAACTTTGGGCAAGATGACAGTAAATGAATTAATATAATACACAAAGGAGTTCAGCTTCTAATCTTTTGACTGTATTTTGCCAATCATTATTTTGGTGAGGTAATATTACTGAACTTCTAAAACGTAGGATTTTAAGTAGAATGAATGAAGACTTTCTATCCAGGGCCTCTCTGATCCTAAACATGGTGAACGTAATCATGGTATGGGATGTTAAAGTGTAATAAATATGGTGCTTGGTCAAGAAGACCCAAGATATCTAGTAATTTCCAATTCCTGCCTTTGACTACCCACTCCTCTTGCAAGGTCCTTAGATAAAAATATGCAAAGAAAATAAAACAAGTAAGATTTTACTACTAGGGGTTGGCCCCCAAAACCCAATGCAAAACTCTAGTTAACTAACTGAATCTATGGAAAATTCCTTTACCTAATCCAGGACAGCCAAAAGGCCTATTTTGTTTTCTACCACTAAGCCTGTCTGTCCCTATCAGCAAGAAGCAGACAGAGACTTGGCCCTAATACCTAGAGGGGAGCTGGCTTGTCTGCCCATCTCATTGTCTAAAGAGGCCAAACCACTGTAGTTTCCCTTATAGCTCCACTCCTGCTAAGATCCAGCAAGAAAGAGGCCTAGAATTCTCTGATTCTATCCTTGTCTAGCAATGGAGAAGGGCTATCCCCACGGCAGGGTGGCTAGACTACTTAGGCTCCAGAAGCATCTGTCTTGACATCCTGCTTCTAGGAGAGGATGCTGTTTGTCAGTCAAGGAGCTCCCAAGATACTTGGGCTTCAAAACTTTGATTAGAGAAGTGGTAAGGCCTGGCCACATTCTGCTGTTTGGGGTCAGCTCTAGAGACTGTAGAGCATCTTCTTCTCCACTTAGATCCATGGGATCCTTGGGTGGAACTGGAAGTGATGCAGAGTATGTGGACCCTTCAAGACGCAAGCTCGTGATGACATCTAATCCCTTACCTATGTTCACTCTAAAAAAGCACAGTTGTTTCCTTTTACTCCCTCAACAGCAAGAGCTTTGTTTTGTCTGGGTGAAATGGAACATTTGGTAGTTAGGATATAGGAGATTTTTCTTGGGAAGAGGTTCAATGACTTTGAATCACAAAGCAATGTATTCCCACACATCTGATTCCATTTGAACATAAAAGTGTACGGTGCAGCCCTTAAAATCCAATTATAGCCCTCAGAAGAAACTGTTCTATATACAAATTCCCCCATACTCAATGGAATCTGAAAACACTGCAACAGCTTTACAAATCAAAGAGGTCTGTTCAGCCCACCCTATCTGAACTAGGGGAGTAGCAAACTTTTGGTCAATGAGCAAATTGGTTGAAGCACTTCCAGCATGAGATATGCTGTCATTCTACAACCCCAGAGCCTGAAGGGATCCCAGGAAGTGATTCCAGAAGTCCCATGTGGAGACATAATAAAGGCTCCTTTAATTCAAGGAGAAATAAGTAATAACTAAGATTATAAATTTGATGGGAAAATCTAGCTGTCTACATTTGAAGCAGTTGTATTCAACTAACCTTTCAATTTATGGACCTCTGTGGGGAAAGCAAGACAGGCAATGGAGATGAAGGAAAGCATAGTGGAAAAGAGGGAGAAAGACCCAAACAATGGTCTCCACAACTCAGGAGGGTCTGAAACACAAAGAGGCAGAAGAGCCATTAAGTCTATAATTAGCAAAGAGCAAAGGGACCTTTCTGATATTTTTGTGTCTGGAGTCCAAAACTTTAAACTTTAGAGAGATGAGTAGAGAAAGTCTAGGTAGTCTTGAGAGTCCCAAACAGCAGTATAGAGATTCCTTGAAGACCTTATTTAGCAGTTGCTGGCAGCATAAATTACTACCTAGGTACTCTAAGATCTGTGTTGTTAGGAAATAAAACTCAGAGTTCTCCTCTCTAGCTCATGGAAAGGTCTTTGTGGAAAGGCCTTTGTAATCTGAACCTACTGAATTTTATTATTAATATGAACAAATAATATTACTTAACAATTATCATTTGCCATGTACTGTGCTAAATCCTATTTTATGTTTATTATCTAATCCTCACAAATACACTATTACCATAAAAATGAATAAGGAAACTGGTATAAACAGGTTAAATAACATGCCCAAAGTCATACAAATAAAAGACAGGGCCATACTCTGTACCTAGGTCTTATCATTGCTATGCTGCTCTTTTATCTTTAGATTAGTGATTTTCAAGTTTTTTAAAGCTCTAACATTCAAGAGATTTGATCAATAAGGGGAGACAAGTACTATTTGCCCAATTTACTTGCTGATGTATAAATAAGAGGCTGATTACAAGTAGTCTTTGGTGTAGGCTCCAATTCCCCTTTCTTTTAGCTTACTCAAGAAACTAGAAGGAAATGTGAGGGCAAGTGATGTTATTACAGGGATAACCTTGAATCCCCTTTAATATATAAAAAACAAAAATCACTTACAAACTTCAAAATATCATTATTATTAACCATCTGATACTTTACAACTGTGTGGCATATCGTGTTTGAAAATCATTGTTCTATACTGATCCAAAGAAACCTCTCGCCAGGTTAAATGTGTAATGACTAACCACTGCAGTAGACTGCTTCAATTCTCAAATCATTTCCTACGAGGTCTTGGAGTCACTCAGGCCTAAGTACCTGAGTAGAAGGTACTCAAAGGATTCCACATGCACTTGAAGAAACTTAGAACACACAGTGATTCCTAAGTAGACATTTTCTTTTCAATATTTCCCAGCTCCCATCTATACTAGAGCATTAAGCTATTAAAAAGAGAGAGAGGGAGTTTGAGACAAACAGACACACGTGTTTCTGGCAGGAGCATTCAGTTTCTACATTTTCAAGTTTCCTATACTTTTCAAAAATGCTTGTGTGTAAACACACAGTTACACAGGATGCTGTGAAAAAGAACTCAGAGAAACACTGGCGGTCACCATGCTGGTCTGTTCTCTTGGTTAGGTCCTGAGTCTTAGGAGTCAGTCCATGTGAGGATGCCAAAGGGCAGCTCATTCATGGCCTAAGGATTTTCTAAAGGGTAGAGAGGAAGTAGACTAGGGAATAGTCTATACCAGTAGCTAAATTCTAAAAATAATACCAGATTTGCCCTGGGCAGATTCAGATTTTCAGTTTTTTCCCCAGGACCAGCCTTGCCATGAAAGTAAGTAGGATTAAGATAGGACCTAGAGACATTCTAGACTTGAGGAAGCCTTAACCTTTCGGCATTTGTGACTGGGGGAAGAGAGGTCTCAGACCTGATCCTTTGCTCCTCTCTAGTCTGGATCACCTCCAATGGTCAGGAGACCCTCTGATGTTTAGTTTCACTGAAGCTGACTGTGGGTAAAATGGAGAACAGTGTTTACCACTAAAAGCTAAAGTAGGGGTGGTGTGGAATCAAGAAATAAGCAAATCTAAGAAATGCATATACCTCTGTGTACTTCATCCATGGCTGGGGCTCAATATGCAGCTCTTTTTTTAAAATATGCAGTTCATTTTGATTCTGTCACATCACACTGCATTTAATGAGTAGTCTCCCTATTCATTCCTTACTTTGCTTGTCTATATTGAGTCAAAATCCTCAACTTTCTTTTTCTTGTTATTTTCTCAAACTCCCATTATTTGCTAATTTTTTAATATCACAATTACCATCTAACTTACCGGGGCTTATAACTGACTGAGGAACTCTACTACCCAATATGTATACATTCCCAGACTTAGCATTAAGAGTACTTATCCTCTTACCAGTTATCTAGAATTCTCAAAAACTGTTGCTCCTCTGAGGTCAGAAGTTATACATAATTTGGTCAACTACTTACAAATTTTTTACTCCCCAAACATGTCCAATAGGTCAAGACCACTGTTGCCTCTAACTGCAGTAGTCTTGTTATCATCAGTGGCATTAAATCATTACCAACAACTGTGAAATACAGTATGTGTGTCCAGAGCTCTGCTCTTAGGATGTTGGAAACAGCAAACTAAGAATGCCTCTTCTAAACCAAAAAACAAAAACAAAAACAAAAACAAACCAGCAGAAGATAAGAGAGCTAAAGGACTTCCTCGTGTAAGCTACTAAAGTCTCATGATTTGGCTGTTATTGCTGGATTTCAGGGAGATACAAAGAAATGCAATATACCCTTAAATACCTTCTTAAAGAAAAGGAAAATAACAAAGTTTAAAATTATAAACAATTAATACCATGAAGTTATGTACTGGAAAGAAATTAATTGTATGATCAACTTCCTGTAAAACTTCAGAGGAGGAAAGGATTGGGTTGGAGTCTTGAAAGATGGGTAAAGTTTAGACAGGCAGAGATAGGCTGAAGGGTAAGTAACAATAGACCTCTGCTGCCCAGGGTAGTGCTTTAACCATTTGAAACTGATTGTGCCAATGTTTCAGCTTCAGAGTCCTCCCAGCATTTGGTATATTATATTGTGGTAGGTTCTTGAGGTAAAAACATCTCCCAGGAAACATGTTAAAAAATATGGCAACCTCAACTACATAGAATTGAAAAGGGAGAAAAACCTTCAGAAGAAAATAGGGAAAGCTAAAGATATAACACTATTATTTTTGCATAATAATATCCTACGTAGAGGACATAGAAAGATTATACAAGAAGTTTAAAACACAGGATCACACTTTTAAAAAAAGATTAAAAAATTAACAGAATGTAAAATTTTATATATTTAACTATAAACTTATCATTTTCAAATTTCAATTTCTCGAAAGAGAAGACACCTGTTTGCCAAGTTTTAATCCACCAGGACTGGTGGCTCAGAACTAGAAATTAGTATAACAATTGTTTTTATTCAAATTGTTTTTTAAACTTCTTTAAAGTCTTGCAAGTGCAAATGTATTAGCCAAAAAGCAATGTGGTAAGAGACAGAATTGGCAATGCTCTGGTTGTCTCCCTGCTGAGTTTGCTTACAATTATTTTAAAACACCTAAGATTTGATTCAAGTGAAACGGTATTTCAAACAACTGATGTATCTTAGCCTTTTTGATTTCATTACCCTACCAGAACTCATATAGCCACTGACCACAAACTTAAGTCAAAGCATATGATAATACCAGCCTCCATATCAATGACTGTTTCCAAACTGCTGCAATTAATAACTCAACGTAATATACAGCAATAACAGGCAAAGTAGCCCCTACGTGGGCAAACATTATTACTCATTTCCGATCCTAGGGAAGCTGCCAATTACTCATTTCCTGTTTGGTACTGGTCTCAAGATTCAAACCAACTTTCTAGGAAAATCCTTCTGTCTTGGAAATGACATTATTTTCAAGTTAGATATACTTTTTTTTTTCTGATGCTGCAATATTGTGCTTTATAAGACATATACATTTGGTCATTTAGATGATCAAAATATATTTCTCATATATATTTGGAGAGTGGTATGCCTGGAGAGAGCATGGAAGCTCAGCATCCTTTCCCTATACATCTCTGATACCTGGTTGTTCTTGAGTAATATCCTTTAATAAACCAGTGATCCAGCAAATAAAATGTTTCTGTGTTCTGTGAGCAGCTCTAGCTGGTAGATCAGAAGCCCAGGTAACAACCTGGTATCTGAAGTGGAGGGTGATCTGTGGAACTGAGCCCTTAATTTGTGGAATCTAACGCTATTTCCAGGTAGATAGCGTCAGAATTGAGTTGAATTATAGGACATCCAGCTGGTGTCTGAGAATTGCTTGGTGGTGTTGGGAATGCCCTCCTCCCGCCATGTTGGAATTGGGGTCCTGAACAACTTTTAGATGACTTCTTTGCTTCCTTCCTCCTAAGCGAGACAGTAACAATATTTTTAGTCATTTTGATCATGGACACCTTTGAGACTTCGATGAAAGTCACAAACCCTCTCCTCAAAAAAATGCATAGTAGATACAAAACTGCATGAATTTTCAGGGAGTTCATGGGCCTCCCTGAAGTTCATCCATGTATCCAACAGGGATCTGTGGACTCTAGGTTAAGAGCTCCTGCTCTGGTGCACGGCCAGCCTTCACAGGTTGGCTGGTTAGGATACTCCCTCATCAAAGAAACTGGAAGTATCAGGCAGAGGGCTCATTTAAGAGTGCTATAGAGTGCCCTCAGTGTTCCTACGTCATGGCCATGCAGTTTCCTTACCCATTTACTGTATCTGTTAATCTCTGAACTGGATGAACCAGAGAACTATTGAGCTACTTAAGCTTTGGGATACTGATTATTAGCACAATTTACCCACACGCTCCCCCTCAAGAAGGCAAGAGAGATGTGAAATGAATTCAAGTTGTGACAGTGAGTTCTTTAATTCCAAATGTGATCTAGTTTGAAAATTCTGCACTAGTGATTACTTCTGCAACTAGCTAATGCTCATCACTGTTATTACAGGGAAGCAGCTAAGAGAATGTCATCTATAGTTCAGCAGCAGGAATATAGTGCTACTGACCCTCCACTTTGGTTTGGCTATGATTGCGAAGGCAAGCCTCTTCCAGAGCAACAAGATATAACACAACTTAAAGATTCAGAATTGATGGCGAAAGAGTCAACATACAGTAGTGAAGAGGAAGCAGTATGACCTTCAACCTCAAGCAGGAAGAACAAAAAATGTAGAACTTGGCAACTTCATTTCGTCCAAGTATTTTTACTAGCTGGATCTTAACCATGTAAACAAGCAGCAAATCATCTCCAGATTCTTATTCCAGCTACAAATGTTTCTAAATACATCTATAAGTTCTTCTGTCTAATAATCATGATTAAAAAAAGCCAAGTCAAGCACTGCTACTATGTAAATTTTCCACTTAAATTTACCTTAATCAAACCAATAGTTTTGATGAGATTATCAAATTTAAGGTTACAGTTGTACGAAACAATCCTGAGAGATGTGATGTTATTTACAAGGAATTTAGAAGCTTCTCTTTAGAAAAGAAAGCAGAAGGCTATATAAATCAGAGTAAGAGTTTGAGTAAGGGCAATGACTTTAAGGATCTATATATATTTTATATATAGTAGTCAGTACATGTTAATCCCAGACTCCTAATTTATCCCTCCCCCCACCACCTTTCCCCTTTGGTAACCGTAAGTTTGCTTTCTATGTCTGTGGGTCTAGTTTTGTTTTGTAAACAAGTCCATTTGTAGCTTTTCTTTTTTTAGATTCCATGTATAAGAGATATCATATGATATTTGTCTTTGCCTGGCTTACTTCACTTAACGTGATAATCTCTAGGTCCATCCTTGCTGCTGCAAATGGTATTACTTCATTATTTTTAAGACTAATATTCCATTACACACACACACACACACACACACACACACACACACCCCGCACATCTTCTTTCTCCATTCATCTGTTGATGGACACTTAGGTTGCTTCCATGTCTTCGCTATTGCAAATAGTGCTGCAATGAACATTGGGGTGCAAGTATCTTTTCGAATTATAGTTTTCTCCAGATATATGCCCAGGAGTGGGATTGCTGGATCATATGAAAGAAATTGAAGATGACACAAACAGATGGACAGATATAATGTGTTCTTGAATTGGAAGAATCAATATTTTTAAAAATGACTATACTACCCAAGGCAATCTACAGATTCAATGCAATCCCTATCAATTTACCAATGGCACTTTCCACAGAACTAGAACAAAAATAAATTTTTAATTTGTATGGAAACACAAAAGATCCTGAATAGCCAAAGCAATCTTGAGAAAGAAAAACAGAGCAGGAGGAATGAGGCTGACTTCAGACTATACTACAAAGCTACAGTAATCAAGACAGTATGGTAGTGGCACAAAAACAGAAATATAGGTCAATGGAAGAGGATAGAAAGCCCAGAAATAAACCCACACACCTATGGTCAATTAACCTATGACAAAGGAGACAAGAAGAAACAATGGAGAAAAGAGTCTCCTCAATACGTGGTGCTGGGAAAACTGGACAGCAATATACAAAAGAACGAGATTATAACATTCTCTAACACCGTACACAAAAATAAACTCGAAGTAGATTAAAGACCTAAATGTAAGACCAAATACTATAAATCTCCTAGAGGAAAACACAGGCAGAACACTCTGACATAAATTGCAGAAATATCTTTTTGGATCCATCTCCTAGAGTAATGGAAACAAAATCAAAAATAAACAAATGGGACCTAATTAAACTTAAAAGCTTTTGCACAGCAAAGGAAATCTTAAACAAAAAGACAACCTACAGAATGGGAGAAAATGTTTGCAAACGATGTGACAGACAAGGGATTAATTTACAACAGATACAAACAGCTCATATAGCTCAATATCAAAAAACCCCAAACAACCCAATCCAAAAATGGGCAGAAGACCTAAATAGACATTTCTCCAAAAAAAGACATACAGATGGCCAACGTGAAAAAATGCTCAACATCGCTAAATATTAGAGAAATGCAAATCAAAATTATAATGAGGTATCACCTCACTCTGATCAGAATGGCTACAAGTAATAAATGCTGGGGAGGGAGTGGAGAAAAGGGAACCCTCCTATACGGTTGGTGGAAATGTAAATTGGTGCAGCCACTATGGAACAGTATGGAGGCTCCTTAAAAAACAGAAAGATCCTCTTTTAATCAAATTTGCACTACGGAAGAATTTTTCAAACTATGCTATATCAAAAAAGCTCCCAATTTTATGCTAGGAGATATGGGTTACTGATTGTATATCTACAGATTAATTTTAAAAGCTTTAATCTATGAATTTTTACCATTCTGGTAAAAGATAATTCTCTTTGGATTTTAACAGAATTCAAATGATCACATGCCAGTATATCATTATTTGATACTATGTAACACGGATGTTTATAGAGTCCAGGAAAGGAAGAAATCTATTCTGACTGCCACAATGTTGGTAATATTAGATCAGTCTTTTAACCTTTTTATTCCCTCCATTACTCATCTCTTAAATGGGGTTACTGTCTTTTGTACCCCACAAATGTGAAGTAAGGATAAAACGTAAGGTAAAAGATATGAAAGTTATTTTGAAAAGTTTTTAAAGGTCTTATTTTTTTAAAAGGTATTTTACAAGGTATTATTATAGGGTACTCTGATATCAGCTAAATGCTTTTAGTAATTCTCCCCTTTCTTAGGTTGGTTTTGAAAGTTTTTGAAGTAGGTAGTATCATTTAGCTGTAGAATGGTTCCTGGAAGTGGATGACAGGAGAATCAGCCGAGTAGGAAATTTTAAGACCTAACCCAAGAGACATAAGATGACTGTTCCAGAGGGTGATTTTTAACTAAATTTGGAGATTCTGGCAGCTGCATATAAATTGGCTTCTGACCCCTAAGTGTCTCAAGCACACAACTGGAGACCTATACAAGAGGCAACTGCTTTCTAAAGGAATAACACCTGCATGGGGAAGACCAGGGTTAAGGAGAAACATACCCTGTTATGTTCTCTAGAAATCAGGCAGGGTATTTAACTGTCCAAGTTTGCTCCAAAACTCTTTGAGTAAGGTCTTCTTTTAAACAAGAAGAGGAGACACATTTGTTAATTATGAGGAGACACATTTTATAGTTACAGAAATGAAAGAAAAAGGGTAGGTGTTAGAAAAAGTGGGCTATGAAAGGGGACCAAGAAGTAGAGAGAACAGGTGGTGAAATCTTTAAGTTCTCAGTGCAAAGTACTCAAGGTATCCAAAATATTACTTAGGTCTTCAGATCTTAAGCATTTGAAATATATAGGTCTGTGTTCAAGAGAGTAAAATATGTGACATTTCCTTTCTGTTTGGACTTGACTATGTTATCCAAAGATGTACCATTCCTTTAATAATTTTAAATACAGTTGACTGCTGTTTATGCTCATGACCTTTCTGGCTGTTGTTGACCAATTTCATAAACTTTATTTTTAGTCATGAAAGTATTCATATAATTGCATAAGGTGAAAAAGATTATAAAAATTGCCTCATTGCTTCCCAGTTTCCTCTCCTTAATAACTTAACACACACACACCACAACCACATCAAACATACTAACAAGTGTTGTCCAAACTCATACAAATTTTGATTTCATGAAGGGTGAACTAAAAAGTGACTTTGAGACACCCCGCAAAGCTGACTTTTTGTTTCATAAATAAGAAGTTAAAGGCAGAACTCCAAATAAATTAAATATTAACAAAAAGAGACTATTACAAGTCATATTTGGAAAGGCTTATTAGAAAATCGGAGCTTAAGAACTGATTTATCCTAAGCATAAGAAATACAGTTCAGTAGATAGGCTTATTCAGTGTTGTATAATTTAAATGTTCCAGGAGTAAACATGTAAGGTTTGAAAGAAAGAGAATTCATAAAATAACTTTATATAGTACGCCACTGTAAAAGTGAAAATCTGTCTTCATACATCAGGCTATAAAGTAGCTGAATGCCCCCTCCCCGCAATGCATTATGTCTTAAATTACATACAAAAAATAAGAATCAGTAGCAACTGCATCATATTTGTGATGTGTTTTATTCACAGCTTAAAGTTATATTGTTGTCATAGTAAGCACAATACTAAGTAGAAAAATGTTACACAAGAGCTCTGGTACAAATAATTTCAAAATAGCTGCCCCCTATTACCTATATTTTTGTAAAATTTCTTCTTCTTGAGTGTAAGTGGAAACTATGAATATGATATCACTCCATGATTATGTTACATTATATGGCAAAACAAAGATTATCCTGAGTAGGCCTGACCTAATCCTCTGAGCTCTTTAAAAGCAGAGTTATCCCAAGGTGGCTGCAGAAAAAGAGCTCAGATAGTCAAAGCATGAGAAGGACTGATTGCATTAGTGCTGGCCTGAAGACAGAGAAGGCCATGTGAAAAGAGATGCAGGTGGCCTCTAGAAGTTTAGAGTGATTGCCAACTGACAGCCAGCATGGAAACAGAGATCTCAGTCACACAGTCACAAGGAACTGCATTTTGCCAACAATACGAATGAGCTTGGAAGTAGACTATTCCTCAGATCATCTAGATGAGAGCTCAGGCTGGACACCACCTTAAGTCCAGCCTTGTGGATAACCCGAGCAGAGAATCTAACCATGCTGAGCTCGACCTACAGAACTGTGAGCTGATAAACAGGTGTTAGTATTTTTTTTTTCAGCTTAACAACTGATTTTATTTTTCAAACAATTTTAATGAGGTATAGTTGATATAAAATATTATATGTTTCAGGTGTACAACATAGTGATTGACAATTTTTAAAGGTTATGTTCCATTTATAGTTATTATAAAATATTGGCTATATCTCCTGTGTTGTACTATATATCCTTGTAGCTTATTTTATATATAGTAGTTTGTACCTCTTAATCCCCTACCCCTATCCTGCCCCTCCCCACTTCCCTCTTCCCATTGGTAACCACTAGTGTGTGTTCTCTCTGAGTCTGCTTCTTTTTTGTTATATTCACTAGTTTGTTTTATTTTTTAGATTCCACATACAAGTGATATCATACGGTATTTGTCTTTCTCTGACTTATTTCACTTAGCATAATACCCTCCAGGTCCATCCATGTTGCTGTAAATGGCAAAATTTCATTCTTTTTCATGGCTGAGTAGTATTCCAGTGTGTGTGTACATCTTCTTTATCCATTCATCTGTTAACGAACACTTAGGTTGCTTCCATATTTTATCAATTATAAATAACACTGCTATGACTACTGGGGTGCATGTATCTTTTCAAATTAGTATTTTTGTTTTTCTTTCAGATAAATACCCAGGAGTGGAATTGCTGGGTCATGTTAGTGCTATTTTTTGTTTTTTTTGATAAACCACCATACTGTTTTCCATGGTGGCTGCACCAATTTACATTCTCACCAAGTGTAAGAACTTTGCCTTTTCTCCACATCCCTGCCAACATTTTTTGTGACCTTTTATGATGATAGCCATTTTGACAAATGTGAGATGATATCTCATTGGGGTTTTAATTTGAATTTCTCTGATTATTAATGATGTTGAGCATCTTTTCAAGTGCCTGTGCCCATCTGTATGACTTGTTTAGAAAAATATCTATTTGGGTCTTCTGCCCATTTTTTAATCAGGTGTTTTTTTCTTTTTTCTTTTTTTTTTGATGTTGAATTGTAAGAGCTGTTGTATATTTTGGATATAAACCTCTATGGGTCATATCATTTGCAAATATTTTCTCCCATTCAGTAGGTTGCCTTTTTATTTTGTTGATGATTTCCTTTGCTGTGCTAAAGCTTTTAAATTTAATTAGGTCCCATTTGTTTATCTTTGCTTTTATTTCCTTTGCTTTAGGAGACAGATCTCCCAAAATATTGCTACAAGTTATGTCAAAGAGTGTTCCGCCTATGCTTTCTTCAAGTTTTGCTTTCTGGTATTACATTTAGGTCTTTAATCCTTTTTGAGTGTTTTTGCATACGGTTTTAGAGAATATTATAATTTTATTCTTTTACATGTAGCTGTCCAGTTTTCCCAGCACCACTTATTGAAAAGACTGTCCTTTTTTCACTGTAATATATTCTTGCCTCCTTTCTCATAGATTAATTGACTGTAAGTGTGTGGGTTTATTTCCTGGCTCTCTGTTCTGTTCCACTGATCTACATATCTGTTTTTGTGCCAATTCCATACTGTTCTGATAACTGTAGCTTTACAGTATAGTCTGAAGACAGGGAGCATAATTCCTCCAGCTCTGTTCTTTCTGAAGATTGTTTTAGTTATTCAGGGTCTTCTGTGTTTCCACACAAATTTTAGGAATAATTATTTTAGTTGTGTGAAAAAAATGCCCTTGGTATTTTGATATAGATTGCATTGAATCTGTAGACTGTCTTGGCTAGTATGGTCATTTTACAATATTAATTCTTCCAATCCATGAACACAGCATACCTTTCCATCTGTTTGAATTGCCTTCAATTTCTTTCATAAGTGTCTTATAGTTTTCCAAGTACAGGTCTTTTACCTCCTTAGGTAGGTTTATTCCTAGGTATTTTATTCTTTTTGATGTGATGGTAAATGAGATCTTCTTAATTTCCCTTTCTGATAGTTCATTGTTAGTGTATAGAGATACAACAGATTTCTGTGTATTAATTTTGTATCCTGCAACTTTACAAATTTAGTCATGAGCTCTAGTAGGTTTTGGTGGTATCTTCAGGATTTTCTATGTATAGTATGCCATCTGCAAACAGTACAGTTTTACTTCTTCCTTTCCAACTTGGATTCCATTTATTTCTTTTTCTTGTTTAACTGCTGTGGCTAGGACTTCCAAAACTATGCTGAATAAAAGTGGCAAGAATGGGCATCCTTGTCTTGTTACTGATCTTAGAGGAAATGCTTTCAGCTTTTCACCACTAAGTATGATGTTAGCATTGGTTTGTCATATATGGCCTTTATTATGTTGAGGTGTGTTCCCTCTAGGCCCACTTTCTGGAGAGTTTTTAATCACAAATGGATGCTGAATTTTGTCAAAAGCTTTTTCTGCATCTATTGGGATGATCATATGGTTTTTATTCTTCAATTTGTTAATGTGGCATATCACACTGATTGATCTGTGGATATTGAAAAATTCTTGCATCCCTAGGATAAATCCCACTTGATCATGGTATATGATCCTTTTGATGTATTGTTGGATTCGGTTTGCTAATGTTTTATTGAGGATTTTTACATCAATGTTCATCAGTGATAATGGCCTGTAATTTGTGTGTGTGTGAGATATCTTTGTCTACTTTTGGTATCAGGGTGATGCTGGCCATGTAGAATCAGTTTGGAAGTGTTCCTTCCTCTGCAATTTTTTGGAATAGTATAATAAGCATAAGTGTTAACTCTTCTCTAAATGTTTGGTAGAATTCATCTGTGAAGCCATCAGGTCATGGACTTTTGTTTGTTGGGAGTTTTTTTTTTTATTACTAATTCAATTTCATTATTTCTAATTGGTCTGTTCATATTTTCTACTTCTTCCTGGTTCAGTCTTGAGAGATTGTACATTTCTAGGATTTGCCCATTTCTTCAACATTGTCCATTTTATTGACATATAGTTGTTTGTAGTAGTCTCTTATGATCCTCTGTATTTCCATGGCAATGGTTGTAACTTCTCCTTTTTCATTTCTGATTTTATTGATTTGGATCCTCTTTTTTTCTTCATGAATCTGGCTAAAGGTTTATCAATTTTCTTTATTTTTTCAAAGAACCAGTTCTTAGCTTCACTGATCTTTTCTACTTTTTTTTTTAAAGAGTCTATTTATTTCTGCTCTGACCTTTATATGATTTCTTTCCTTTGACTAATTTTGGGTTTTGTTTGTTCTTCTTTTTCTAGTTCCTTTAGGTGTAATGTTAGGTTGTTTATTAGAGATTTTTCTTGTTTCCTGAGGCAGGTTTGTATTGCTATAAACTTCCCTCTTAGAACTGCTTTTGCTGCATCCCATAGATTCTAGATTGTTGTGTTTTTTGTTTTCATTTCTCTCCGGGTATTCTTTTATCTCTTCTTTGATTTTGCCAGTGATCTATTGGTTGTTTAGTAGCATATTGTTTAGCCTCCACATGTTTATATTTTTTGCAGTTTTTTTTTTTCTTGTAGTTGATTTCTAGTCTCACAGCATTGTGGTCAGAAAAGATGCTTGACATGATTTCAATTTTCTTTAATTTACCAAGGCTTGTTTTCTGGCCTAGCATGTGATCTATCCTGCAGAATGTTCCATGTGCACTTGAAAAGAATGTGTATTCTGCTGCTTTCTGATGGAATGTTTATATAAGTTCCATCTTGTTTAGTGTGTCATTTAAGGCCTGTGTTTCCTTATTGATTTTCTGTCTGGATGATCTGTCCATTGATGTAAATGGGGTATTAAATTCCCTACTATTTTGCTACTGTCCATTGCTCCCTGTATGTCTGTTAATATTTGCTCTCCTACCCTCATGATTACTAGTTTTGATATCATTTTTTACATATAATTGTCTTGTGTATCCCTTAACTACTTATTGTGGATATAGACAATTTTACTACTTTTGTCTTTCAACCTTCCTACTAGCTTTGTGCATGAATGATTTCCTACCTTTACTATATGTTTGCCTTTACAAATGAGCTTTCTCCTTTCATGATTTTCATGTTTCTTGTGTCCTTTTTTGCTTAGAGAAGTTCCTTTAACATTTCTTTAAAGCTAATTTGGTGATGCTGAACTCTTTTGGCTTTTGCTTCTCTGTAAAGCTTTTGATCTCTCCATCAAATCTGAATGAGAGCCTTGCAGAGTATTCTTGGTTTTTCCCTTTCATCACTTTAAATATATCATGCCATGCCCCTCTGGCCTGAGTTCCCTTTTATGTAATATGTTGCTTTTCCCTTGTTGCTTTTAATATTCTCTTTTATCTTTAATTTTTGCCATTTTAATTACAATGTGTCTTGGTGTCTTCCTCTTTAGGTTAATCCTGTATGGCGCTCACTGCACTTCCTGGACTTAGATGTCTGTTTCCCTTCCCAGGTTAGGGAAGTTTTCAGCTATTATGTCTTCAATTATGTTCTCAGCCCCTTTCTCTCTCTCTTCTCCTTCTGGGAATCCTATAATGCAAATATTAGTGAGCTTGATGTCCCAGAAGTCTCCTAAACTGTCCTCATTTCTTTTCATTTTTTTTTTCCTTCAGCATCACTGATTTCCACTACTCTGTCTTCCAGCTCACTAAACCATTCCCCTGTATCATTTAGTCTACTATTGATTCCCTCTAGTGTATTTTTCATTTCAGTTATTGTATTCTTCATCTCTGTTCGGTTGTTCTTTATATTTTCTAACTCTTTGTTAAAAACTTCTAACATCTCACTCTGTGCATCCATTTGTTTCCCAAGTTCTTTGATCATCTGTACAATCACACCCCTGAACTCTTTCTTGGTTAGACTGCATATCTCCACTTCACTTAGTTCTTCTTCTGGGGTTTTATCTTAATCCTTTGTTTGGAATATGTTCCTCTGTTGCCTCATTTTGCCTAACTAGTTGTTTTTATTTTTATGTACCTGGTAGGTTGGTTATGTTTCCCAACCTTGAAGAAGTGACCTTTTGTGTTGCAGCAGCACACTCTCCTCTCATCAAGTTATACGCTCTAGGGGTTCCTCCTATGGGGGCTGTGTGGGTCTTTCTGTTTTGACAGGCTGACTATGTAGGTGGTCTGATAGGCTAGGTTGGCCCCTGGTCTGCTTGGTTGCCAGGTCCTGCCTTGTGCAGATGCGGCTGGCCACTGGTTGATGGTTGATGGCAGAACCCTGGGAGGCCCTGGGGCTAGTGCTGGGTTACTGCTGGGTGGAGTCAGGGTCCAGAAGATCCCAGGGCAAACAGGTATTATTTTAAGTCAATAAGTTTGTGGTAATTTGTTACAGAAGAAAACTAATAGCTAAGTACAAATTTTGAAAAGGCTGCCCCAAGACATCCCAATTTATTGTTTTCAACACTTATATGAACAGTGGTATTTGAGTTTTTGTAGTCACAGATCTATTAATCGTTGTTAAAATTTAGAAACATAACTCAAACCATTCTCAGTCCTGCAGTTTCAGGGACTGAAACCAGCTTTGGCTTCTAAAGCTTACAGTGCCTTTTGGAGCAACAGCCTTAATCCATTTTTCATGTTTGTTTGCTTGATTCAGGAGCCCTGAAACACAAAATTGCATAAAGTTATATCTTGATTGACAAGAGCAATATTTGACTACATAAATCCTAACACTACATCTCTAAAACTGAAAAACACTTTTGAACTGCAAAAATCTTAGTAAAGACAACCTGAGTTGGAAAAGAGTTGCAAATAGGTTACTTGGGCTTGTTCTCTCCTTTCTTTTCCTCAGAACAACTCTGAAAGGGAAATTACTCTGTTTTTTGTTTGTATTTTTTTTGTATGCAGGTTTTAAAAAGAGCTTTATTTAAGTATAATTGACAAAATAATACATGTATTTAAAGTATGTAATGTAATAAGTTTTTACATATGTAAAAGTCTGCAAAACCATCTCCTCAATCAAGATAATGAACATATCCATCACTACTAAAAGTTTCCTTGTGTCCCTTTGTAATCTTTCCCTCATGCCCCACCCTGCCTGTCACCTCTACACCCCCCCACCAATCCCTCGATAATTACTAATCTACTTTGTGTCACTATGGATTAGTTGCATTTTCTAAGATTTTAATAAATGGAGTCATACAAAATATACAATACGTAGTCTTTTAAAAAATATCTAGGTTCTTTCAGCATAATTATTATGAGGTTCATTCACATTGTAGCATGTATCAGGTGGTTTCCTCACACAGATGCTGATCCGTACTTTGCTGAACAGTCATGGGCACCCTGTGTACCTCCGTTTGCTCTGGAACTTTCTCTTGTTAACTCTAGCAGTCCTGGTCTCCTCCACTTGGTGAGTCTGTTGGGCTCTGCCTATGTTACCCATCCCCACCCTGCAGCCTGGAAACACTCTTAAGGTAATAGGCTATGGCAATCATTGAGCTCACCTGGTTTGTTTCCCATCTCTAGTCTTCTAGTTCTGTTTTTTCTTTCAATCAAGGTAGTTAAGATGCTACACCTCCTCTGGAGCTCCACTGCAATTCTGAACTTAAGAGACCAGTCAAATCTGACCTGAGGAATGTTGTGAATACACTGTCTCAATTCATCATATACATTTTCTTTGTTGAATCCAAGCACACAAATCAGGAAACAACTCTCTTCTCTAGGACAGTTTTCTCCTTTGTTAGTATCATATGATGTTCCCAGCTGCTGAAAAGGTGCTTTGTACCATTCAATCTTTGTGTCAAGTGCTTTTGTGATACAAATCCTCCTGTGAATTCTTGCCTCTCTCCTTTAATCTGAGCCATAATCTTGTCTATCTACATCTTCATTGGATCTTTTCCCAAAAGACAGCAGAGTATTCAATGAGTTCCTCTAGAGGTTTTTTTCCTTCCACTTCTCTTGCTGTATTTTCAGTATCATCACAACCCCACTTCTCATTAAACTGCTTAAAATCTCTCTCATTCCAACTAGTAAATCCCTGTATTAGAAGCTTCTCTTTTCCCCCTAATCTTCATCATTAAGGGGTTCAACTTTATCAATTTTAATCTGTTCATCTTTTTGTGCCTGTACTACATTTAGCAGGTCAGGATTTCAAGGTATCTACACCCAACAGTTTTTGTATAGTACAGAATTTCTTTTTCTAGTAATTCAAATAAACGTAGAGGAAAGAACTGGTAATCCTGAATATTGGTTGTTCTATTATTTTTTTACACATTTTAATATCAATAGTAAAGCATCAACAATAGTAAGGGTTTCCCAAATATCTAAGATCTTTTACCTCCTCAATCATGAGTTTCTTGCTTACACAAAGAGAAGGCAAATCTACCCATTTCCTTCTGCAGCAGTAGAGACCATGCACAATACTACTGTTACTAACAAAATGAACACACAAATGATTTTAGCTTAGGGACAATACTCACAAGCAAGACAGTTTATAAAGTTCCATTTAAGTTGCTGGAAAATAGCTTTATCTTGTGAATAAGTAATTTACTGAAAGCTCTGTACTTTGGGTTAAATCTGTGGAGACTCTAATTCTTATTTGTAAAGTTTATAAATCCCTTCCTACAAAAATCTTGCAACAGAGATTGGAACTTGGGGCTGCAGAAACCTTGTTCCTTATTTAATCCCCTTTACCAATGAAAATCAGACAATATTTTTTTGACCAAGAAATGGAAAATGACTAACCTATCCCCATGTGCCTTGGCTTCCTTTAAGTGAGAGAAAAGCTTCTTCTCAGGACACGTTTTTAAACTCTAGCATTTGCTCTCAAAATCTGCCATGTCCAAATCTACTCAAGTATATAAATATCCAAGTTTGACTGATTGATTTCCAAATACCTGGTTGATAAGCATTACTCATTTTTTAACCCAAAATGCACCTGATCTAATCCAGCACTAGCCATGGACAAAGATAGGGCTCTAAGGAGTAATCAGCAGAATTTCTGTTCCTTGTTTAAAAATAGGCTTAAACCTCTTGGCTAAGGTGAGCTTCTTCCTGCCTCCCACCCCACCACTCCCCACTCCAAACCTTATAACAGACTTTGTTTACTTACATTCTGAGGGATAATTCTGGTGCTGCCTTATTAGGAACAGGTTAAATTTCAGTGCATCACAGTTGGAGGATTCCCTCTTTTACATTATAAACACTACTGACCACCCACTATGGGAAGCACCATGCTAAGTATTTTAGGGAGGTTCAAAACATGTAAAAAGACGTGGTAATGCCCTCAAAAAGCTTACCAGCTGGCTAGGAAAATAAATTATACACTTTTGAAAAAGCATTTAAATAACTTCTCTGAAATCTTATTTTTAATGCACGTTTTTCATAAACAAAAGCTCTAACACCACACACAATCCCGTATAACCAAATATTTTAATGTTGTCAACATTTTTTATCTGTTCTTCCCTTGATAAAAGTGCAACCCAGGACATCTTAACAACAAATTTTTACAAGCAAATATTTTTGAGCTAGTTATAATGCTGCCCATCATTATATTTTCTCTCAATTATGTGGAATAATGACAAAGTCAACAGTATACTAGGTTTTGAGCAAGTATGCAATTAATCAGTTTTGCCCAAGAAATATCCATTTATGTCTAATCCCATCCACTGTATTTTTCGCCTCAGATATTGTAGTTTTCATTTCTACAAATTCAATTTTGGTCTTTTTTTATATCTTCCATGTCTTACTTAACTTTATTCCAACATGTGGAATTCAGTTATAATAACTATTGTATTTTTCTTCTCTGCTAATTCTAACATCTGTGTCTTTTCTGGAAAGGTTTCGATTGATATTCACTTCATTTGGGTCATGATTTCTTGCCTCTTTGCATGTCTGATAATCTTTGATTGGATGCCAGACAAGGCGAATTTTATTTTGTTGGGTGCCAGGTATTTCTGTATTTCTATAAATCTCAAGCTTTGTTCAGGGATGCTGTTAAGGTACTTGGAAACAATTTCAACTTTTCATTTCTTGCTTTTATGATTTGTTAGGCAGTTCTGGAGGAATGCGCAGTCTAGGGCTGTTTCCAACTACTAAGTGCTCTACCCAATGCTCCATGAGTTATGGTATTTTCCAGTCTGGCAGGTGGGATAGGCATTTTTCCTGGACTTGTGTAAGCATTAGGTTCTATTCCTTCTGATACTTTATAAACTCTAGCTGTCGATCTCTGTGGACTCTCCTTATGGTTTCCCCAACTCAAGGAGTCTGCTGGGCTCTACATCAGTCCCTTCTCCATGTACTACAGTCTGAAGACTCTCTCGAGGGAGTAAGCAGGGACTCATTTTGCTTGTTTCTCAGCTCTTAGTGATCACTTTCTTTCACTGCCTGATGTACAGTATCTTAGAAACTGTTTTTTCATGTATTTTGTCTATTTAAAAATTTTTGTTGTTGTTGGCTTAAGTAGAAGGGTAAGTCAGTCCTTTTTATTCTACTTCTAGCCTAGAAGCCCTCACTGTTTCTTTCTTTCTCTCTTTCTCCCTCTTCCCATCTTTTTTCCCCTCCCTACATCATGCTCTCTGTAATTTCTTGTTGGGAAATAATTAAAGACTCAAAAGAAGTTGTAAAAATAGTACAAAGAGGTCCTGTGCACCCATTACCCAGTTTCTCCAATGTTGACACCTTATAATAACCATTGTGCATTATCAAAAATAGGTATTGTTTGGCATACAATTAATTAGACTACAGAGCTTACTCAGACTTCACCATTTTTTACATGCACTCACTCTTTTACACGTTTTTGTGTATACTTTTATGAGATTTTATCACATGTATAGATTCACATAACCATCATTATAATCAAGATACAGAATTGTTTTATCATCACAACGAAAGTTCTATGTGATATCTCTTTATAGTTTTATCTTCCCTCTCCTTTCTTAACTTTTTGCAACAACTTGTCTGTTCTCCATATCCATAATACTGTCACTTCAAGAATGTTAGATAAATGTAATCATACAGTATGCAATATTTTGAGACAAGCCATTTTCACTCAGCATAATGCCCTTAAGTTCTATCCAAGTTGTGTGTATTAATAGACTGTTCTTTTTAACTGTTGAATAGTACTCCACTGTATGGACATACCACAGTTTGTGTGACCATTTACTGGTAGAAGTATATTTTAGTCATTTCCAGTTTTGGGCTATTATAAATAAAGCTATGAATACTCGTGTACAGGTTTTTATGTGAATACTAAGTTTCATTTCTCCAAGATAAATGCCCAGGAAAGTAATTGTTGGGTCATATGGTACTTTCTGTTTTAACAAAATGCCAGGCTGAATTCAGGAGTGGCTGTATTATTTTACATGCCCAATACCAATGCAGGAGAGATCCAATCTCTCCACATCCTTGCCAGCATTTGATATTATCAGTATTTCTTATTTTAGCCATTCTAATAGGTATGTAGTAGCATCTCATTCTGGTTCTAATTTGTACCATACCAATGGCTAGTGATGTTGAACAAGTTTTTGTGTTTTTGCTTGCCATCTTATATCTTCTATGGCTGTACTGCTTCTTAAATTTTACATGATTACACTTTTAGGTGCACAAATCTTTTTTTCTTCATTATTGGGAAGAATTTCGTCAGGGTAAGATTTGGCTGTGGTTCAGTATTTCATGTATGACCAAAATAAACATGAAAACAAAAATTAAAAAAAAAAACAAACCCTGGGCATTACAAACAGAATTCACACGCTCTAAGACTGGGGCCTGTACTTTGATCTCTAGTCTAGGGGTCAGCACACTGGCCCACAGGCCAAATCTAGCCTGACGCCTGTTTGTAATGGCCTAAGAGCTAAGAATGACTTCTACGCTTTTAAAGGGTTATAAAAAACAAAACAAAAGAGAATAAACAACAGAAACCATATGTAGCCTGCAAAGTCTAACATTTACAATCTGTCCTTAACAGATAAAGTTTGCAGGTGAATGGAAACAAAATCTGATCTTCCTTTCTTTGGAAACCTTAACAAACAAAGCTGATGTCTACCTATAACACTCTCCCAGGATCTTACACTTTAACAAAATGGAGAAACAAAAACACCATAAAAGCACAAACGATCTGAAGGCAGTTCCTACATTAACTCCCCGTCAAAGTATTTTTAAGCAGACAGCCATAAACCTATAGCATTCTTCATTCTGTTAACAAATTTCTTCCATGTCATCTGGAAGCACACCTACATGGCTGACAAATCCATATGCTATAAACTTGGAGAAAACCAAAACTTAAGTGTGTTCTAAAAAAAAGTTATTTCTATGAGTCAAATCAAAAGACTAGATTTTTTCGCCTGTTTGGAGAGAAAATACTGTCTCTAGCTCTTAAAAGTGGCATCCTATGGGCTTGGTCCCATTTCAACATCTTTTCCAACCAAGGAACCCGTTTTCCATTATAAATCACAATACCATTAAATGTATTACTCTCCAGCCTACAAACAAGCCGAGAACTCTCTTCTGACTTGGTAGTTTATTTTGATACCAAATGAACTTATTTTTATTATGCTTTACATTTCCAGTTTGACTAAAATAAAGTGAACCCAGTAATACCACCTTCCCTACCATGCAGACAATGACAAACAACAATCATTTGGCTGACAACATACTTTATCTCTCATACTCTCTAATCATCTAAATTGGGGCGTTTTTAAGACCAAAAGACTTTGTACCACATGCATTTTTGGTCTTAAAAATGGCTTAATATACAATGGTGAGGTTTCATATCTAAGTTGATGAACCCAGTCTAAAACTTAACAGAGAAGTCAACTTATTCCCAGAAATATCTTATCTAAGGTATTCACCACCTATCCAATTTGCCATATATGGGTAGAGCACGAAACTTAGAATCAAGGATCTCATAAGCATTACAGAATACATCCCAAAGAATACACACTGTGCACAACTCTTTAGTAGGTAAATGTTTTACCTTAAGAGAGTTCCAGGCTTTCTTTTGACCTCAGAATACCACATATTTGTAAATCACTTTAAGAAATATACAACACACAGTGACAACTAACTGATGAACAATCATCGACAGGAAGACACTGGAACTCACCAAAAAAGATACCCCACATCCAAAGACAAAGGAGAAGCCACAATGAGACGGTAGGAGGGGCGCAATCACAATAAAACCAAATCCCATAACTGCTGGGTGGGTGACTCACAAACTGGAGAACACTTATACCACAGAAGTCCACCCACTGGAGTGAAGGTTCTGAGCTCCACGTCAGGCTTCCCAACCTGGAGGTCTGGCAATGGGAGGAGGAATTCCTAGAGAATCAGACTTTGAAGGCTAGCGGGATTTGACTGCAGGAGTTCGAAAGGACTGGGGGAAACAGAGACTCCACTCTTGGAGGGCACACACAAAGTAGTGTGTGCATCGGGACCCAGGGGAAGGAGCAGTGACCCCAAGGGAGACTGAACCAGACCTACCTGTTAGTGTTGAATGGTCTCCTGCAGAGGCAGGGGGTGGTTGTGTCTCACCGTGAGGACAAGGACACTGGTGGCAGAAATTCTGGGAAGTACTCCTTGGCATGAGCCCTCCCAGAGTTCGCCATTAGCCCCACCAAAGAGCCCGGGTAGGCTCCAGTGTTGGGTGGCCTCAGGCCAAACAACCAACAGGGAGGGAACCCAGCCCCACCCATCGGCAGACAAGCGGATTAAAGTTTTACTGAGCTCTGCCCACCAGAGCAACACCCAGCTCTACCCACCACCAGTCCCTCCCATCAGGAAACTTGCACAAGCCTCTTAGATAGCCTCATCCACCAGAGGGCAGACATCAGAAGCAAGAAGAACTACAATCCTGCAGCCTGTGGAACAAAAAACACATTCACAGAAAGATAGACAAGATGAAAAGGCAGAGGGCTATGTCAGATGAAGGAACAAGATAAAACCCGAGCAACTAAATGAAGTGGAGATAGGGAACCTTCCAGAAAAAGAATTCAGAATAATGATAGTGAAGATGATCCAGGACCTGGGAAAAAACATGGAGGCAAAGATCGAGAAGATAAAAGAAATGTTTAACAAAGACCTAGAAGAATTAAAGAAAAAATAAACAGAGATGAACAATACAATAACTGAAATGAAAACTACACTAGAAGGAATCAATAGCAGAATAACTGAAGCAGAAGAATGGATAAGTGACCTGGAAAACAGAATGGTGGAATTCACTGCTGCGGAACAGACTAAAGAAAAAAGAATGAAAAGAAATGAAGACAGCCTAAGAGACCTCTGGGACAACATTAAACACAAAAACATTTGGATTATAGGGGTCCCAGAAGGAGAAGAGAGAGAGAGAAAGGGCCCGAGAAAATATTTGAAGAGATTATAGTCAAAAACTTCCCTAACATGGGAAACGAAATAGCCACTGAAGTGCAGGAAACGCAGAGAGTCCCATACGGGATAAACCCAAGGAGAAACATGCCGAGACACATAGCAATCAAATTGGCAAAAATTAAAGACAAAAATTATTGAAAGCAGCAAGGGAAATAATGACAAATAACAAACAAAGGAACTTCCATAAGGTTAACAGCTGATTTCTCAGCAGAAATTCTATAAGCCAGAAGGGAGTGGCATCATATACTTAAAGGGATGAAAGGGAAGAACCTACAACCAAGATTACTCTACCCGGCAAGGATCTCATTCAGATTCAATGGAGAAATCAAAAGCTTTACAGGCAAGCAAAAGCTAAGAGAATTCAGCACCACCAAACCAGCTCTACAACAAATGCTAAAGGAACTTCTCTAAGTGGGAAACACAAGAGAAGAAAAGGACCTACAAAAACAAACCCAAAACAATTAAGAAAATGGTCATAGGAACATACATATCGATAAGTACCTTAAACGTGAATGGATTAAATGCTCCAACCAAAAGACACAGGCTTGCAGAATGGATACAAAAACAAGACCCATATATATGCTGTCTACAGAGACCCACTTCAGACCTAGGGACACATACAGACTGAAAGTGAGGGGATGGAAAAAGATATTTCATGCAAATGGAAATCAAAAGAAAGCTGGAGTACAATTCTCATAGCAGATAAAAAAGACTTTAAAATAAAGAATGTTACAATAGACAAGGAAGGACACTATATAATGATCAAGGGATCAATCCAAGAAGAAGATATAACAATTATAAACAACAGATTAAACTTTCTTCTCAAGTGAGCACGGAACATTCTCCAGGATAGATCACATCTTGGGTCACAAATCAAGCCTCAGTAAATTTAAGAAAATTGAAATCATATCAAGCATCTTTTCTGACAACAACGCTATGAGACTAGAGATCAATTACAGGGAAAAAAAATGTAAAAAACACAAACATGTGGAGGCTAGACAATACATTACAAAATAACCAAGAGATCACAGAAGAAATCAAAGAGAAAATCAAAAAATACCTAGAGACAAATGACAATGAAAACACGACGATCCAAAACCTATGGGATGCAGCAAAAGCAGTTCTAAGAGGGAAGTTTATAGCAATACAAGCCTACCTCAAGAAACAAAAAACATCTCATGTAAACAATTTAACCTTACATCTAAAAGAACTAAAGAAAGAAGAACAAAGAAAACCCAAAATTAGTGGAAAGAAAGAAATCATAAAGATCAGAGCAGAAATAAATGAAATAGAAACAAAGAAAACAATAGCAAACCTCAATAAAACTAATAAAAGCTGGTTCTTTGAGAAGATAAACAAAATTGGTAAACCATTAGCCATACTCATCAAGAAAACGAGAGGACTCCATAAAATTAGAAATGAAAAAGGAGAAGTTATGACAGACACCACAGAAATGCAAAGCATCTTAAGAGATTACTACAAGCAACTCTATGCCAATAAAATGGACAACCTGGAAGAAATGGACAAATTCTTACTAAGGTATAACCTTCCAAGACTGAACCAGGAAGAAATAGAATATATGAACAGACCAATCACAAGTAATGAAATTGAAACTGTGACTAATAATCTTCCAACAAACAAAAGTCCAGGACCAGATGGCTTCACAGGTGAATTCTAACAAACATTAGAGAAGAGCTAACACCTATCCTTCTCAAACTCTTCCAATAAATTGCAGAGGAAGGAACACTCCCAAACTCATTCTATGAGGCCACCATCACCTTGATACCAAAACCAGACAAAGATACTACAAAAAAAGAAAATTACAGGCCAATATCACTCATGAATGTAGATGCAAAAACCCCCAACAAAATACTAACAGAATCCATCAAAACATTAAAAGGATCATATACCATGACCAAGTGGGATATATCCCAGGGATGCAAGGATTCTTCAATATACGCAAATCAATCAGTGTGATACACCATAATAACAAAGTGAAGAAGAAAAACCATATGATTATCTCAATAGATGCAGAAAAAGCTTTTGACAAAATTCAACACCCATTTATGATAAAAACTCTCCAGAAAGTGGGCATAGAGGGAACTTACCTCAACATAATAAAGGCCATATACGACAAACCCACAGGAAACATCATTCTCAATGGTGAAAAACTGAAAGCATTTCCTCTAAGATCAGGAACAAGACAAGGATGTCCACTCTCACCACTATTATTCAACATAGTTTTGGAAGTCTTAGCCATGGCAATCAGAGAAGAAAAAGGAATAAAAGGAATACAAATTGGAAAAGAAGAAGTAAAACTGCCACTGTTTGCAGATGACATGATACTATACATAGAGAATCCTAAAGATGCCACCAGAAAACTACCAGAGCTAATCAATGAATTTGGTAAAGTTGCAGGATACAAAATTAATGCACAGAAATCTCTTGCATTCCTATACACCAATGATGAAAAATCTGAAAGAGAAATTAAGGAAACACTCCCATTTACCATTCCAACAAAAAGAATAAAATACCTAGGAATAAACCTACCTAGGGAGACAAAAGACCTGTATGCAGAAAACTATAAGACACTGATGAAAGAAATTAAAGATGATACAAACAGATGGAGAGATATACCATGTTCTTGGATTGGAAGAATCAATATTGTGAAAATGACTACTACCCAAAGCAATCTACAGATTCAATGCAATCCCTATCAAATGATCAATGGCATTTTTTACGGTACTAGAACAAAAATCTTAAAATTTGTACAGAGACACAAAAGACCCTGAATAGCCAAAGCAGTCTTGAGGGAAGAAAATGGAGCTGGAGGAATCAGACTCCCTGACTTCAAACTGTACTACAAAGCTACAGTAATCAAGACAATATGGTACTGGCACAAAAACAGAAACATAGATCAATGGAACAAGATAGAAAGCCCAGAGATAAACCCACGCACCTATGGTCAACTAATCTATGACAAAGGAGGCAAGGATATACAATGGAGAAAAGACAGTCTCTTCAATAAGTGGTGCTGGGGAAACTGGACAGCTACATGTAAAAGAATGAAATTAGAACACTCCCTAACACCATACACAAAAAGAAACTCAAAATGGATTAGAGACCTAAATGTAAGACCGGACACTATAAAACTCTTAGAGGAAAACACAGGAAGAACACTCTCTGACATAAATCAGAGCAAAATCTTTTTTGATCCACCTCCTAGAGTAATGGAAATAAAAACAAAAATATACAAATGGGACCTAATGAAACTTAAAAGCTTTTGCAAAGCAAAGGAAACTACAAAGAAGATGAAAAGACAACCCTCAGAATGGGAGAAAATATTTGCAAACGAATCAACGGACAAAGGATTAATCTCCAAAATATATAAACAGCTCATGCAGCTCAATATTAAAAAAACAAACAACCCAGTCCAAAAATGGGCAGAAGACCTAAGTGGACATTTCTCCAAAGAAGACATACAGATGGCCAAGAGGCACATGAAAAGCTGCTCAACATCACTAATTATTAGAGAAATGCAAATCAAAACTACAATGAGGTATCACCTCACACCAGTTAGAATGGGCATCATCAGAAAATCTACAAACAACAAATGCTGGAGAGGGTGTGGAGAAAAGGGAACCCTCTTGCACTGTTGGTGGGAATCTACATTGATACAGCCACTATGGATAACTGTATGGAGGTTCCTTAAAACATTAAAAATAGAATTACCATATGACCCAGCCATCCCACTACTGGGCATATACCCAGAGAAAACCATAATTCAAAAAATACATGCACCCCATTGTTCATTGCAGGACTATTTACAATAGCCAGGTCATGGAAGCAACCTCTATGCCCATCGATAGACGAATGGATAAAGAAGATGTGGCACATATATACAATGGAATATTACTCAGCCATAAAAAGGAATGAAATTGGGTCATTTGTAGAGACCTGGATGAACCTATAGACTGTCACACAGAGTGAAGTAAGTCAGAAAGAGAAAAACAAGTATCATATATTAATGTATATATGTGGAACCTAGGAAAATGGTATAGATGAACGGTTTGCAGGGCAGAAATTGAGACACAGATGTAGAGAACAAACGTATGGACACCAAGGGGGGAAAGCAGTGGGGGCGGTGGTGGTGGTGTGATGAACTGGGCGATTGGGATTGACATGTATACACTGATGTGTATAAAATTGGTGACTAATAAGAGCCTGCTGTATAAAAGCATAAATAAAATAAAATTCAAAAATTCAAAAAAAATTATACAACACAGTTATTTATCAGTGATGGCAACAACAAGGGAAACCATGGAGCAGGAAATTAAATAAAATTACAGGGCTGACACATCAAACCCTGTGGGAAGCCTGAGCCCCAGGAACTAAAGTTTATTGGCATGGTTTCTTGCAGAAATCATGCTACAGATACAATCCAGACCTCTTAGCAGTGAGAGTATTTCTGTTTCTATGCCTCATAGGCTCTGTAAGGAAGGCCCAAAAGAGCTGATCTCAGCTACCTATAATAACAACTCACATATAAAGTTGCTCATTACTTCCAAACTTGGGTTTCAGATTGGAAATCTCCATAGAAAAAGCAATCTGCTTTAATTTTCTAGACCTCAAATTATTCCATCCACTTGATAAATAAGGTCTGTGGCCTTTTGGGCACCAGTTTTGGAATCAAAACGAAACATAAAAGTTTCTCTAAACCCGATAACTTGTTCATACAGCTCTCTCCACAGGAGACTGTTGTCTTTACCTGAAGTCCCTCTGTACTATTACTTTAACGGATTTAATCTAATATCAGAGACAACCTACAGATCCACCTGGGGCCCAACCTCACTGTATATCATGTGCTACTCTCCAAAAGAAATCTGCTGATCAGTACCTAGATTCTTGGACTGTGGGCAGGAAATAAACTTTGCTCTAAAATTTGGTCCTTCCCGGTTTAGGAAATAGGGGCTAGAGTATAAGATATAGCAACAAATAACAGAAAAATAATGAAATGGCCTAAGGAGCTTCATAATAACCAATGAGGTAAGCATGCATCTTCCTCATAGCATCCATTTACAAGCATAATTTAAAATTTTATAAATTTTTTATATAATAAAAGTTTATAGTAAAACAAAAAATTTATTGCTAAGAAATGCTAACCATTATCTGACCCTTTAGCAATGAATAATCTTTTCGCTGGTGGAGGGTCTTGCTTCCGTGTTGATGGCTGCTGACTGATTAGGCTGGTGGCTGCTGAAGGCTGGAGTGGATACGGCCATTTCCTAAAATAAGACAACGAAGTTTGCTGTATTGACTGACTCTTCCTTTCATTGTTTCTCTGTAGCATGCAATACTGGTTGATAGCATTTTACCCACAGTAGAACTTCTTTCAAAATTGGAGTCAATCCTCTCAAATCTTGCTGCTGCTTTATCAAGTAAATTTGTGTAGTATTCTAAATCCTTTGTTATAATTTCAATAATCTGCTAGCATCTTCACCGAGACTAGATTCCATCTCAAGAAACCACTTTCTTTGCTCATCCATAAGAAGTAATTCTTCATCCATTAAAGTTTCATCATGAAATTGCAGCAATTCAGTCACATCTTCCAGCTCCACTTAAAATTCTAGCTCTCTTGCTATTTCCACCACAACTGCAGTTACTTCCTCCACTGAAGTCTTGAACCTTTCAAAGTCATCCATGAGGGTTGGACTCAACTTCTTCCAAATTCCTGTTAATGTTGCTATTTTGACCTCTTCCCATAATCACAAATGTTCTAGTGGCATCTAGAATGGTGAATCCTTTCCAGAAGGTTTTCAGCTCACTTTGCTCAGATCCATCAGAGGAATCACTATGTATGGCAGCTAGAGCCTTACAAAATGTATTTCTTAAATAATAAGACTTGAAAGTCGAATTTACTCCAGATCTGTGGGCTGCAGGATGGATGTTGTGTTAGCAGGCATGAAAACAACATTAGTATCATTGTACATCTCCATCAGAGCTCTTGGGTGGCTAGCTGCATTGTCAATGCACAGTAATATTTTGAAAGGAATCTTTTTTTTAAATTTTATTTTATTTTTTTTTTTATTTTTTAAAATATTTATTTATTTATTTATTTATTTATTTATTTATTTATTTATTTATTTTTGGCTGTGTTGGGTCTTCGTTTCTGTGCGAGGGCCCCCTCCAGTTGCGGCGAGCGGGGGCCACTCTTCATCGCGGTGCACGGGCCTCTCACTATCGTGGCCTCTCTTGTTGCGGAGCACGGGCTCCAGACGCGCAGGCTCAGTAGTTGTGGCTCACGGGCCTAGTTACTCCGCGGCATGTGGGATCTTCCCAGACCAGGGCTCGAACCCGTGTCCCCTGCATTGGCAGGCAGATTCTCAACCAGAGCCACCAGGGAAGCCCCAGGTATCTTTTTTTTTTTTTTTCCCTGAGCAGTAGGTAGCAAAAGTGGGCTTAAAATATTCACTAAACCATGTTGTAAACGGATGTGCTGTCACCCAGGCTTTGTTGTTCCATTTACAGAGCACAGGCAGAGTAGATTGAGCGTAATTCTGAAGGCGTGTAGGATTTTTGGTATGGTAATGAACACTGGCTTCAACTTTAAGTCACCAGCTGCATTAGCCCCTAAGCAGAGAGTCATTCAGTCCTTTGAAGCTGTGAAGCCAGGCACTGACTTCTCTTCTCTAGCTATGAAAGGCCTAGATGGAATTTTCTTCCAATATAAGGCTGTTTCTTCTACATTGAAAATCTGTTGTTTAGTGAAGTCACATTCATTAATTACCTTAGCTAGATCTTCTGGATAACCTGCTGCAGCTTATACATCAGCACTTGCTGCTTTCACCTTGCACTTTTATGATATGGAGACAGCTTCTTTCCTTAAACCTCCTTAAACCAAACTCTGCTAGCTTCAAACTTTTCTTCTGCAGCTTCCTCATCCCTCTCAGCCTTTATTGAATTGGAGAGAGTTAGGACCTTGCTCTGGATTAGGTTTTGGCTTAAAGGAAAGGTGTGGCTGGCTTGATCTTCTATCCAAACCACTAAAATTTTCTCCAGATCAGCAATAAGGCTGTTTCGCTTTCTTATCATTCATGTGTTCACTGGAGTAGCACTTCCAATTTCCTTTAAGAACTTTTCCTTTGCATTCACAACTTGGCTACCTGGATGAGGCCTAACTCTCATCCTATCTTGGCTTCAATATGCCTTCCTCATTAAGCTTAATCATTTCTAGCTTTTGATTTAAAGTGAGATGTGCGACTCTTCCCTTCACTTGATGACTTAGAGGCCATGGTAGGGTTATTCACTGGCCTATTTCAATATTTTTGTGTCTCAGCGAATAGGGAGGTCTGAGGAGAGGGAGAGAAACAGGGGACCAGCCAATCAGTAGAGCAGTCAGAAGACATAGAACATTTATCAATTAAGTTTGATGTCTTATACGGGCGACGTCGTTCATGGTGCCCCAAAATAACTGCAAGAGTAACATCAAAGACCACTGACCACATATCAACAAAACAAATATAATAATAATTTTAAAAGTTTGAAATACTGTGAGAATTACCAAAACGAAATACAGAGATGCAAAGTGAGCAAATGCTCTTGGAAAAATGGCGCCAATAAACAAGCTCCATGCACAGTTGTCACAAAACTTCAATCTGTGAAAAACACAAATTGTATCTGTGAACTGCAATAAAGCAAAGTACAATAAAATGAGGTATACCTATATCAATTTTTTCCATCAAAATTTATCCAAGGCTTATTTATTCATTTGTTTAGTTTAAAATAGATCACTGTGGAGTCCAGGCCGCTGAACTCTTTCTCCTGAATTACTACAGTAACCTGCTAATTAAAATTAACTTTTCCTTCATCCACCATTGTCCTTTCCAATTCTTCCCCACTCAACATTCAGTGATCTTCCTAATACACAGATCTGATTATATGAACCCCAGATTAAAACCTTTCAGTGCCTTTGCAAAGCGCTGAGTATGAAAGCCAAATCTGCCCTATATGATCTGATCCCTTTCGAACTCTCCAGCCTCCTTTTATGCCACTGTGCCCCTTACTCGCTACACTCTAGCTATATTGGACTTGTCTCACTTCCTCAAACTCACAATGCTAGTATAATTTAGATGTGCCACCTCCATGCTCTCACAGTACCACGTACATACCTTTATTATAACATTTATTGTATTGTATTCACTGGTTTGTCTGTCTTGCTTCACTAGGATGTAACCTCCTTAGATGGCAGAGAGACCATACTTTATTATCTTATCTTTGCACTCCTAGTTTCTAGCAGTACCCAATTCAATAAATGTTTGCTGAGGGACTGACAGAACAAACAAAGGAAAATAGAGATGACAGGTGGAAGAGGAACTAGGCTAGGAAAAGATAATATTTGTTTTCAAATATATTAAGTTTGAGGTAGTACCTGTTTAGTGGAATGGAAATGGGCAAGACTTAATAAAGAGATCGGGTCTGCAGATAATAATTTTATCCAATGACAGGACTAGTAACTGTTCTTAGATGATTTAATAAGGCCTTTTTTTAATGGTTGAAATGATGAGAACAGGGTTTTGAAATGCAACTTAAACTAAATCTAAATTTCAAAAAGGCATATGATTCTATGAGTTACAGAATACAAAATGAAAAAATAATTTATAATTCAAACATTCTTAACTTATGTAAAATAATTTGATTATGCTATCATTCAGAGCATTATTAAACAAATTTGTATTATTACTTTACATTACCAGGGCCAAAAAAGGTAACTCTATTGGCTCCCTATCAAATTCAAGATATCAGATCACAAGAAATTGATTCTTACCACATTTAATACACTTAAATTTTCATCACATTTTCTCTGCGTAACTAAGAGTCTGCCCATTAGGCACTGAGTTAATCTGAAAGTGTACAGGTGTTATTTTTATTACTGCTATGCTTTTTGTTAATATTCTATGATTTTTAAGACTGCCTTCTTAACCTTTACTATATATAAAATGAATATTTAAAACTGAAACTTGATCTTTTTTCTTGGTCATTAAATAATTACTTTATTTTTGAGAAAAAAATACTCCCTCCCCCAAATAATCTTTACTCCCTGCCAAGATTTAATATAGTGGCTGTTAATAACTGTGAAACTTGATCTTATGAAGACACCCCACTGCCACCATAACCACACACCACCATCACACTTTCTTTTTCTTGAGACTATCTCATTGGTAAGCCTGTGGCATATGTGCATGTACACACTTTAATTTCTATGTCCTCTGGGCTGGAGACAAGATGGCGCAGTAGAAGGATTTAAGCTCACCTCCTCTCATGAAAACACCAAAATCACAACTAACTACTGAACAATCATCAACAGAAAGGACTCAAACCTACCAAAAGTGATACTCTACACCTAAAAACAAAGAAGAAGCCACAACGAGATAGTAGGAGGGGCACTTTCGCAATAAAATCAAATTCCATACCCACTGGGTGGGCAACCCACAAACTGGAAAATAATTATATTGCAGAGGTCCTCCCACAGGGTGAGAGTTCTAAGTCCCATGTCAGGCTCCCCAGCCTGGGGGTCTGTTATCACGAGGAGGAGCCCCAGAGCATTTGGCTTTGAAGGCCAGTGGGGCTTGAGTGCAGGAGCTCCACAGGTCTGAGGAAACAGAGACTCCACTCTTGGAGGATGCACACAAGTTTTCACATGTACTGGGACCCAGGGCAAAACAGTGACTCCATAGAAACCTGGGCCAGACCTACCTGTGGGTTATGGAGGGTCTCCTGTGGAGGCAGGGGTCAGCTGTGGCTCACTGTGGAGTCAAGGACACTGGTGGTGGACGCTCCAGGGAACACTCATCAGCGTGAGCTCTCCTGGAGGTCGCCATTTTGGCACTGAGACCTGGCCCCACCAACAGCCAGCCTGCAGGCTCCAGTGCCAGGACGCCTCAGTCCAAACAACCAACAGGGTGGGAACACAGCCCCACCCATCAGCAGACAGGCTGCTTAAAGTCGTCCTGAGCAAACAGCCGCCTATAAACACACCCCTTGACACGACCCTGCCCACCAGAGGGACAAGACCCAGCTCCACCCACCAGTGGGCAGGCACCAGTCCCTCCCACCAGAAAGCCTGCACAAACCCTTGGACCAACTTCACCCACCAGGGGGCAGACACTAAAACCAAGAAGAACTACAATCCTGAAGCCTGAGGAATGGAGACCTCAAACAGAGGAAGTTAAACAAAATGAGATGGCAGAGAAATAGGTCACAGACGAAGGAAGAAGATAAAACCATGGAAGAAAAACTAAGTGAAGCAGAGATAGGCAATCTACCTGAAAAAGAATTCAGAAGTAATGATAGTAAACATGATCCAAGATCTCAGGAAATGAATGGTGCACAGACTGAGGATACAAGAAATGTTTAATAAAGAGCTAAAAGCTTTAAAGAGCAAACAGAGATGAACAATACAATAACTGAAGTGAAAAACACACTAGAAGGAATCAATAGCAGAATAAATGAGGCAGAAGAACGAATAAGTGAGCTGGAAGACAGATTTGTAGAAATCACTGTTGTGGAACGGAACAAAAGAAAAAGAATGAAAAGAAATAAAGACAATCTCAGACACCTCTGGGACAACATTAAATGCATCAACATTTGCATCATAGGGGTCCCAAAAGGAGAAGAGAGAGAGAAAGGGACTGAGAAAATATCTGAAGAGATAATAGCTGAGAACTTCCCTAACATGGGAAAGGAAACACTCACTCAAGTCCAGGAATCACAGAGTCCCATACAGGATTAACCCAAGGAAGAACACACTGAGACACCTATTAATCAAATTGACAATAATTAAAGACAAAGAGAAAATTTTAAAAATCTTTTAAAATATTAGAAGATAAGGGAAAAGCAACAAATAACATACAAGGGAATCCCCATACAGGTATCAGCTGATTTTTCAGCAGAAACTCTTCAGGCCAGAAGGGTAGTGGCATGATATACTTAAGATATATATGTTCAGATTTGACAGAGAAATCAAAAGCTTTACAGACAAGCAAAAGTTAAGAGAATTCAGCGCCACCAGATCAGCTTTGCAACAAATGCTAAAGGAACTTCTGTATGCAGAAAAGAAAAGGCCACAATTAGAAATGAGAAAACTAACAAACGGGAAAGGCAAACATAGAATAAAGGTAGGAAATCATCCACACACAAATATGATATCAAAACCAGCAATCGTGAGAAGAGGACAGTACAAATTCAGGATATTGGAAATGCATTTGAAACTAAGAGACCAGAAACTTAAAACAATCTTGTATATATACATAGATTGCTATATCAAAACCTCATGGTAATTTCAATGTCCTTCTCAGTGCCATTCTGGTTAAGATTTTAAAAAGTTCGCCAGCATCAATTTTTTTTACTATATATTATCTATACCATAAATATATTTTTTTAAAGTAGTATCAGCCATTAATACATCCACAGGTAATTAGAAAAAATGTGGAAAAGCTCTTCACATTTCTGGAATTGAGAATTTGTACTAAAAGGTCAGGCTGTACTAAAAGATCAAGTTTACAATGTGCATAATACCAAACCAAACTCCTATTTATTATAATCATACAAAACTAACTTTATATCTTACACTGTAATATATGTATTTACAGTTGGCCCTTGAACAGCACAGGTTTGAACTGTGCGAATCCACTTACACACAGATTTTTTCAATAAATACATACGACAGTATTACACGATCTGCAGTTGGTTGAATCTACAGATGTGGAACCACAAATATGGAGGGCTGACTGCAAAGTTACAGGTGGATTTTTGACTGCCCTGGGGCAGGGGACCAGTGCCCCTAACCCTGTAGTTCAAGGGTCAACTGTAGTTGATTTTCAAGTCCAAGAATTAGAAAGCAGCTGTGCCAGAAAAGAAAAAAAAATTTTTAATGGTTTTCAGATTTTTGATTATGGTAAAAAAACACATAAAATAAAATTTACCATTTTAACTAGTTTTAAGTTTACAGTTTAGTAGTGTTAAGTATATTCATATTGTTGTGCAATAGATCTCCAGAACTTTTTCATCTTGCAAAACTGAAACTTCATACCTGCTGAACAACTCATTTTCCTCTCCCCCTACTTTGTTTCCTTAGATATCTTATATAAATGCAATCATACATTATTTATCTTTTTTGTGATTGGCTTATTTCACTTCGCATAGTGTCCTCAAGGTGCATCCCTGTTGTAGCATGTGACAGGATTTCCTTCGTTTTTAAGGCTGAACAGTATTCCATTGTATGTTTATATATCACACTTCATTTTTGCTTTCATCCATCAATAGACATTTGGGGTGCTTCTACCTCTTGGCTACTGTGAATAATGCTGCTATGAATATGAGTGTGCAAATATCTCTTTGATAGGGAAGTTTTTCAAATAAATTTTATCCAATGACTATTCACTATCCAGGAATAGTGAGTGCTTCAAACTAAATGTCTGCAATTGTGTTATTGATAAGCAGTTGGAAGAAAAAAGTGTCAAACACCAACATGTGACAATGGAAAAGAATAAAGGCTAAAACTTCAGTTAAATATAGCGTATTTCTACTCATAGATGGACAACGACTATTCATCTCACACAGCAAAATGCAGCCTCCTTACCAGTAATTACTATACCATCATCTTTATGGGCTTCATCCATTTCTTCAACATGGACTTCTGAGTTCACATCAATCTCTTTCCCTGATAACTGTAAATAAGCTTGAAGAGAAGATGCAACCTTGACAAGGACAGATCCTGTGATAAATTTAAAGGAGAGCTGATTAATGCAAAGAAATATAAAGTACTAGAGCCTATTATAAAAATGATTGAACAGGTAGCATTGCTCCTGATACACTGTCTTTACTCATCAGCTTATTTTATTTAAATAGTTGTACCTTTTCCTTACTCCCAGGTATTCCCAAGACATTCACATTATCTTCCGTCAAGAATATGAGTCATTAGGACATCATGAACTGCTATTTCTCTTTTTGCCAATAGCCCTAGTCAGCTCATCCAATACCAGAAAAGTGAAGAGTTTAATACACATGCAGCTTATAGACAGAATTTACCATTAATTGAGCATTTACTAAGAGCCAAACACCTTCATTATATTATCTTTTAATTTCTCTCTCAACTCTATGAGGTATTATTATAATTTCGATTTTACAGATAAGAACTTGCTCAAGTTTCCACTACAGCTACTGCTGGAATCAAGATCCATTCCAATGACAACAAACCTATGCTCTTAACCATTGTCGTGTTTCATACACTGCTACCTCATTGTATTACAGGACGTGTAACCTCACTGATCATTATAATACAACCAGAACCTTGAGCTCTTGTGCTTTCAGTGGTACCTTGTTTGGTTGGGGGTGTGGAGAGGGCGATAACAAAAATTTAAAACAGAAATATTTAAATTTCAACTGACTAACGTTTCTTTTTAATGGATTACAGACTTTTTGGGTACCTGAAGCAAGACACTCAACTTTATTTCATCTACAATCTTACAATAATTCAACTTCTAAAGGACGAAATAAGAAAAAGTACTCTGTTGGGAAGGAATCATTTTTCAAAACAATTACGTGGTTTGCAGCACAAACTCACCAGTACACTCCTGTTTCAAGTTTTTCTTTCTCTATTTCTCATATATCAAATAAATAAGAGAGGCCTTTCCCGTAAAACAGTAACCCAACTCTGTGGACAAAGATGGTCAGGATGACATCCGCTGTGCATGTTGTGAAGATTCCTTTTAGAAGGCATTTATTTATGGGTCTTTGTGTGCTTTCTAGTTTGGTTAACATCAGCTTAAGTTTCACTAAATAATTCCATATCTTCTCAGCCTTTCTAATGGGAGCTGGAAATTTGGGATTAAGACTGATGAAGTTTCATATTTACTACTCAAAAAGGGGGGAACAAAGCACATAACTACAATTGGTTTATCTTATTTAAAAAACAAACTGCTTTTCAGGGTTTAAATGTAAACTACTGACAGAAGTTACCCATAAAAACAGATATGAGAGCTTTAGGAAAATACAAAACAAAAACAAACCTGGAAAATGTCAGGAGGAATAGAAGATACATGTTTTTTCTACCAAACATACTTTAAAAAGTAGAAAATAACAGATTTTAAAAAACTTTTTCTAGGACATTATCTCTAAATACATCAAATGTAATAATTTTATGAACATCTTTCTTTTCTGTTCTTAAATAAAGGGATCTTAAATCTGTCAGAGTTTTAAAAATGTTAAGCAATGCAGATAGGTCTATCCCCATCTCTCTCCACATCCTTAAAAAGCAAAAACTATCACTATTAAAACTCCATTCCTATTTGTGAATGAAGAATTCTCATGACTTGAAAGCTTTCCCAAATGTCCCATCTCTAAGACTATCTTCTTTAGAAAGGAGAGCTCCTGTATGTCTTCAACCTCTTTTCACTTCAAAAACTGCTTCACGGTTATTGACATCAATACCATTTTTAAAAAATTAAAAAGTGAACTAATACAACAGCATCATTTATTGAAGTGATACTATATATTAAGATTAGTGGCTTTATCAAGGACAATTTTTAAGTGGAAAAGTCAGTACTCAGATGCAGTTCTGACTCTCAAGCCATAACACAGCCTTTCTGAATGAATGAATAAGGTCACTGTGTTAAGTTTCATAGGAAGAGAGGAAACAAGCATTGTGACATTCTTCTTCACTTGGCAAAATGGCCATAGGAGCTGAAGGGACAGCCTAAGAGACTCAAGTAGCTGGCTCTTAAACCCTACAGCAAGACAGTGGCAGAGTTGGAAAGGATTCCAGATGTCTTTACTAACTATTAAGCAATAGAATCCTGAATAACTTTCCATCACTCCAGAAAGTTACTGTTCCCAAGTGTAGTGAGAATTAGAGACCTGAATTAAGACAAAAATCTTTGTTTCCAGTTATCTTTAAGCTCCTGCCAGTATCATAGTCCCAACAGGAGAAAACACAAAATTGTAATCCCAATCAAATCTTGCAACATCATATGCTATTTCAATAAGTTACTGGAACAACAATCCAAATAATAGTTAAAAATAATTCAAGTGGATGAAGATAAGCAATGTTTTTTGTTTGTTTTGTTTTACTTTTTTGCCCGTCCATACAAAACAGGAAATAATTTTCATGTAAGAGCTGCTATTCAAAACTTTGTTTTTACTCTGTTACTAGTTACATTAAATGTAGTAATGTTTATTCTCCTTGGGTCTTCATAATACAAGAATGCAATTACATGACTTTTTTTGACATTTACAAAATACCCTGAATAGTATTATTGAAGCTCTTAGAAATTTAGTGAGAACATAATATTATCCTATTTAAAAGGAAAAAAAAATGTGATCTTGAGAAATCAAAAAATACCTGTGTCTCAGCAATAACTTCAGTTTCAGACGTCTGTGTTTGTAGTTTTATTTTGACATTGACAAGAGAGCCTCACTGGACAAAAAGCTATTAAAAAGTATTAAAACTTTAAATTGTAAAGTATTTAAAATTTAAAGTTTAAAGTATTTAAACTTTGCCAACATGGCAAAGAAATTACTAACAGCAGGAACAACTGGTCTCTGTGGAGGTTTTTTCCTTGTTATACACATAGCCTTGTTCTGGCCCATATGCAAGAGCTTCCAGACTTTCTCTAAAAAATTTTTTATACAGAGCTATGGTTCTTAACTTTCTGAACCCAGGTCACTTAAGCCCCTATAGCCAAGCTACTCCAAGTACCCAAGTCACTTGCCAGCATGCACGTGTACACCTATGTGCATGCATGCACACAAAGACTTGTATATTCAGCCTTAAAAAGTGTATAATTATTAATGAAAGACTTGGACTCTTAGAATAAGCTATTTGTATTAGAAATAAGATTACGGAAAGAGACACATCATAAGCCTGATACTACAAGAGACTAAGTCAATAATCACTTTAGAGGACCTTTTGGTGATACCTTTATTGCAGAATCACGCTTTTAAAAGTATTACTCTAGAGTAATGGCCTGAGAAGGTCCTCTTACAAGTTAGCAGGAAAGCTTCCAAAAGAATGTATGAGAGCACTTCCCCTCCAAAGAATATTCTATTTCCGACATAAAACTAAACTGAAAAAACACTAACACTAAAAAATTCCACAATAACAGTCAATAAATTACAACATTTTTGTTTGAATTACAAAAGGAAAGATAGTCTTCATGGCCATCTGTTCCAAAAGTTTCAAAGATCACTGGTCTAGAGGGCTAGTATACCAGTCTTTAAATCAGGTTCTAACAGAGAAAAATTTTATTGAAATCTCTATGTCAGTGTAGATAAGATAATTTGACCATCTGTTTCCTGAATGTTACATAAAACCTTCCTTACACCATATGTCAAAATAAAACATTCTACTTGGCTAACCTTTATGGGATTTCAATTCCACTTTTCCCAGTTGGCTGACATAAACATCTATGGCACCCTGATAAGTCGAGGCACTTAGACATCCAGAAGACGAATCTAGGAGGAAGGAAGAACCACAAGCATAATCGTCTTATTTGAGTAACTTAAATTATTAACTTGAAATAAAAGGCTCTACTTCAGCATTAGGATAAGGAGCTAAGAGTCCTGCAAGGTTTTGTATTATCCTTATAACTATACCATCTTTTGCTTTAAAATGAAAACAGAATCAGAAATCTAGAAATTTACAGCTGGATAACTAATAAGAAAATCCCTATGCCTGTAGTAATCTCCAAAACGTAACTCTAAACATGTTTACTCTAAAACCTAATGTGTAGGAAGGACCGTACACAAGCAATGACAGCCAAGACCATTAAGCACCATTGATACATTTAGTTTATTATCAACTTTCAATATTTACTAAAGAACTCTATTTCACGTACAGTCACATATAAGTAGTAGCGAAGTTAACAAAAATCAAACCTCTTATATTTTCTCCTTTTAGCAAATTTGCTAGTACTAAAAAGTGCAGCTAATAGTGAAAGATTACTCTAGATAAGGTTTTGTTGCATTTCTCAGAGGGACAGAGATGGGCGGGGAAAGGAATGACTTGAAAAGTGGGTAAAGCTTGTTAATATCTAAATATTTCAAGTTTCTGGAATTGAACAGATTATCTTTAAATCGAGGGAAGAAAATTACAATTAAGGTGGTCCTGATTTGACACTCAAATTTCCCTATGTCAACACTGAACCCAGTTTTCAATCAGCCAACATTTCAAGTTCCAGGGAAAGCTGACAGCCAGATAAAGAAGAGAATTATGCTGAAGAGTCAGTGCTAGGTAGCATCTCCTTTTTCCTCCTCTCCCACAGCAACAGAACTTTCAGTTCAATATTCTATCTGATTGCCCTGAAAAGAGCAAAGCATATTTTTTTAGAGAGATCTCTTAAAAAGCATATTTTATCAGGAGGTTTTATTACTTCAAAGTAGAAACCAAGTAGGGAGTATGGTGAAAATAATGCCAAAAATTGGGAAGAAACTGTTTAAAATGTGACTTCAAGATAATTTATAATAATTTATCTCTAACCTATAAACAAAATGCCATTTATCAGATCCAGTGTATTTAATTTTTAAGTGTCAAAACTGAACACTGAAGCTGGGAAGTTAAGTCACTGGAGATAAATGACAGAACAGCTGGACAAGGATGAATATTTCTCTTCTCAGGCACCACGAGAAACTCCTTTAAAAACCTCTTACTGCATCCTAAAGAAGTCAAGTAAAAATATATTATGGTAAAAAAAATGTGAACTACAAAGTGTCTATTATCCCAAATTGAACAAAGTAAAATATTTGAAACAACAGTTTAATTTCTTGCTTTCTCTAAGGGGGAAAAAAACCCACAAGATTTTTATATGGTTCATAAACAATACTTTTAATTTCGTTTCCCCTTCACATGGGACATAAACAACACCTAAATAATTATATCCTAAGCCACTAGTTAATTACATCCTCATGTTATCAGTCTTGAGCTCTAATCATGGCCCATCCACTGGAGGCTGTCAAAAAAATTAAAACTCAAGATGTGTTTTCAAAAGAGAAAGCAAAGGTGGTATTTTAAAAGCTATGTAGCAAGACAAATACTAATTTTCTTTTGTATTCTACAATACAAATGATTGGAAAGAAAAATTAATTATCAAGAGTCAAATGAAGCCTTCATTCACAGAATTTCGTTTTTTGGAGACTCACAAAACAGAAAAATTCTATTATAGCTCTTGGAGGAAGACTTAAGGGAAATATGCATTAGAGATTAAGAAGTAAACAGAAAATTATTAGTCCAGACAGTGACTGGAATAAACTCCCACAAAGAGTTTTCTATCACCACAATTTTGGACAAAGATTTTATTCATCTGACAGAGACCACTGAGTTTTCCTGGAAAATTACACAGACAAAAGAGAAAAACTGATGTCAACTACCAGCTAAAACTCCATATAACCAAATAAATAGATATTTGTGATATATACTCTGCTATTAAGCAAAGAATAACAGCTAAGCTCAAAAGGCTAAAATTCCAAACTTTTCTATTTTCCTTCAGATAAAGGGAGAATTCTCTTGAAATTGTTCAAGCATGTTCAGAAAATTCTTCTGAATTTTTATAATTTCACCTCAAATGTCAACACGTAGATAACTAAGGAAAAGCAACACAAAAGATATTTCTTGATTTCTGCAACTTGATTCCTACACTTCCAAAGCTACACTAATTGCAAGAACAAGGAACGAATTTTATATATAGGATGTAAAGGATTTGCAAAGGCAGAATTTTAAGGTCACTTCAAAGAAAGTTTTCTAAATTAATGTCCTGCCTAGGTATTCTATGTTAGGGAGATAGCATATAGGAGGCTGGGCTTATGAGAGACACACAAGGCAACCCCTACTGCTCCCCACACTCCCCAAAAAAACCTATGAAGATATTCTTTTTTAAAAGATATAATTACCAGTATACAGCTTCTGGCAGTGCCTTCCAAAAGAGGCAACATAGGGCAGGGAAAGTAAAGCTGAGTGAGCAACTTCTATTCCACTATTATCTACTATCAAGCTCTGCTTTCTCCTGTTGACTTTTTTTAAATGGAAGATGACCAGGTATTCCAGAAGAAAGATATTATTTTAAAAAATATGAGTCTAGGGAAAATCAGGGTTTTGATATACATAATCAAATTTTTTATAGCACTTCAGCTTCTAAGAGACCTCTATATGTATTATGGAAATTAGGAAGAACAGGGTTTTGGGATGTAGGTTAGAATGTATTTACAAAATCCAAGTGACTGATGAGACTACCTAAGAAGCTAATCAATTATATTATCTAAACTAGAATTAAAGGACCATAATTACACATATTCTTCTTAAAGGAATCATGGAGATGACACAATCTATTTTCCTGAAATCAGATAGTATAATACCTGAATCATCTCTAGTCTCGTAATATTCCAATTTGATACTATTATATGGCCTTTTCTCTATATCCATTCCAATATTTTGAAGCCTCTGCTAATCTAACAAATTTCCCTCTCAGGTACCTAAATCACTTTTTGTTTCTTTGTAATTGTTTTGCTTCTACTGATCTCAATTTCTCAAAATCCAAGTTACTCAATTGACTTTAATTAGGGTGTCATGATTTGCAGAGCTGCCTTCAACTTTCTCCAGCAGATCTTTTAATCTAAGGAAAACACAAACCAATCAATCAAGAAATTTCAAATAAACATTACCCACTTGTCATCTTTGGGATTAAGGCATCAAACCCCAAATTTCTCCAGAATCATAACAACAATGGTTTTTAGACTCTACAGCAGGGTCGCCAAATTAGAGCCCCCCTCTTGTTTTTCTTAATAAGGTATTATTGGAACACAGACACAACTATTTGTTCGTATATTGTCAATGGCTGCTTTCATGTTAAAGTGAGAGAGGTGCATAGTACAGATAGACCGTGTGGCTCACAAACTTAAAAAATTTTACTATCTGGCCTTTAATAGATAAAGTCTGCTGCTCCTAGAGCAAAACATTTTGTTTTGAGCTTTTTTTCCCCCCAAAAAACAAAATGTAAAATTTGATTCTATTTAAGACAAAGAGATTTACGAATGAAACCAGCCCTTTTTTCTAAGGCTTCAGTAATGTACACAGATAGGTATACAATTCTTGCTTATAGAAATGAAAAAAGTTGTTGTCTTAAGGTAGTTCAAGCTTTTCATTGACCCTGATTGCTTACTATTTTCTAGGGGTAATAGAGTTGCTTCCATCCAATTTACTAAAGTGAGAAATAGCACATCACCAAGTAGGTAACTAGGACTCTGCTGACTTGCTTAAAGATTATGTCAACTTTCTGTTTATTTGTTTAACCTCTTAAGCAGTATGCTATTATTAAACAAAAAATTTAGCAATGTTTTTTGACTTATGAAAGTGCTCGAGTGGGTTCCTGAAAAATTGTATGGCATCTCCTGATCCAGCTTTCAGTAGAAATGGGATGTATTCCCACAAATCAGTGACTTAGGTCCAGATATATTCAAAGGAAGAAACCTGTCACAGGATCTAAACAGCTTTGATTTCTATATAAATTTTGGATGATTTCTGCTGTGCTCCTCTCTCACTTTCTCTCCCATTCTCTTTCCCTCCCTTCTTTTTCTGAATTAATGCTCGATATGAAAATATACACAATATTTTGAAATGACAGTACAATGTTTTACTGTTTTTTATTCATTTAATAAAATGTCAGGAATATCTTTCTATATTGCATACTATAGAGCTAGGTTATTGTATTGTTAAAGACTGAGTAATATTCACTTTATGAATGTACCATACTATAATTATTCTCTTACTGGGAACAACTTAAAACGTACACTCTCTTTTGCTATCATAAACAAAGAGATAAATGCCCTCATGCATATATCTTTATATCCTTACCAGATTATTTCCTTGAGATAAAGTTCTAAAAGAGGAAGTGCTAGAGCAAAGCAAATGTAGATAACTTCCAATTTTGTTATACGTTTCCAAACTGACCTACAAAATGGTTGATCAATTCATACTTGAACTAACAACTGATAGGAATCTCTGTTTCACCATAACTTTCTCAACAATGGACATTATCAATGTTTTAAATCATGACTGTTTATATTTAGGTGTTTTGGATTAGCAGTAAGGTGGAACAACATTGTACATGTATATGGACTATTTCTCCTGTGAACTGCTTGTTCATGTTTATCCATGTTCCCATCCCACTGATTGCTCCTTTTCTTCTCATTTGTTGTATGTACATATAGATGGAGATTTTATATATATGTACCAGATATCTTTCTAGTTTGTTACCTGTCCTTTATTCTGGTTTATATTTTATTCGTACAGAAAAAAAAATCAATCAACTCAGAATTATACACCTAATGATAATATCCTTCCAAAAAGAAGGCAAAATGAAGACATTTTTGATGAGAGAAAACTAAGAGAATTTATTGCCAGCAGACTTGGACTGACTATAAGAAATGCTAAGGAAATGATACCACTTGTAAAATCATATTTTCAGGAAGAAATAAAGAGCACTGGAAATGGTAAATATCTAGATAAATATAAAATATTACTTTCCTCTCTTTTAAGTTCTTTAAAATACATATAACAATATAAAGCAAAAGTCATAACAATGAATCAATATTAAGGGATCTATATGTAGATATAAGATAGCCTATACTATAAAGAACAAGAACAGGTAAATGGATCTATCTGGTTGCAAGTCTTGTGCATTTTATATGAAGTGGCATAACATTATTTCTAAATAGACTGAGAAAAGTTAAATTCTTATATTGAAATCACTGGAAACTCCAATAAAAAATGCAAAAAGGTATAGCTAAAAAGTCAAAAGGAAAATTAAAATGGAATTCTGAAAAATATCCAATTAATGCAAAAGAAGTCAAAAAAAGGGAGGAAGAAAGAAACAAAAATAGAAGGGACAAAATAAAATAAATAACAAAATGGTAGACCAATACCCAACCGTAACAATAATCAATATTAAATGTTAATGGACTACACACTCCAATTAAAAGGCAGAGAATTCTAGGGACTTCCCTGGTGGCACAGTGGTTAAGAATCCACCTGCCAACGCAGGGGACACGAGTTCAACCCCTGGTCTGGGAAGATCCCACATGCTGCAGAGCAACTAAGCCTGTGCGCCGCAACTACTGAGCCTGCGCTCTAGAGCCCACGAGCCACAACTACTGAGCCCGCACACCACAACTACTGAAGCCCGCGTGCCTAGAGCCCGTGCTCCGCAACAAGAGAAGCCACCACAATGAGAAGCCTGTGCACTGCATCGAAGAGTAGCCCCAGCTCACCGCAACTGGAGAAAGCCCACACACAGCAATGAAGACCCAACGCAGCCAAAAATAAATTAATTTAAAAAAATTTTAAAAAAAGACAGAATCCTAAAAATGAATTTAAAAAAAGCAAGTTCCAACCATATGCTATCTATAAAAGATGCTTTTTAAGCATAAAGACCAATTGAGAGTCAATGGACAGAAAAAGATACACCACGCTAACATTTAGCATAAGAGGACCAGAGTGCCTTTATTATTATTAACATTAAACATAAGAAGGAAAGAGTGCCTTTATTACGATTAGATGAAGTACATTCAAGACAGCGAATATTACCTAAGATAAAGAAAGACATTTTATAATGACAAAAGGTTTAATTCATCAGGAAGACATAACAATCATGAATACGTATGTACCTAAATAACAGAGATTCAAAAGCCAAACATAAAGCTGACAGAATTAGTTGAAAACTTTAACCCCTTCTCTCAGCAACTGATACAACAACTAGAACAACAACAAAAAAATCATTGCATTACACATCATTTTAAGGGCATGTAGCACTAGGCTAGAACCACATGCCAGATGATAAAATAAATCATAATAAATGTAAAACAACTGAAATCACACAGAGTATGTTCTCTAACCAGAATGAAATTTAATTAGAAATTAATAAAAACAAGAGATCTAGAAAAATCTTAAATATATGAAAATTAAACAAGAGACTTGTATAGTCCAAAGATGAAATCACAAGCAAAATTTAAAATCTTTTAAAATGAATAATAATGAAAAATGCAACATTTCAAAATTTGGGGGATACACTGCTTAAAAGAACTTATCATTTAAAAACTAATATTAACAAAGTCTAAAATCAATGACCTAACATTTTACCTGAAGAAGCTAGAGAAGAGCAAAGGAAATTCAAGGTAAATAAAAGGAAGAACAAAATAAAGAGCAAAAATCAATAAATTAGAAAACAAACAACAGAGAAATTAACAAAGTGAAAAGTTGGTTCTTTGAAAAGATCAATAAAATTGATAAAATCTAGCCTCATTAATCAGGAAAAACAGAATTATAAATATCAATATCAGGAATGAAACAGGGGGTATCAGTATAGATCCTATAGGCATAAAAATGAGTATAAGGGAATACTATGAACATTATGTGAACAAATTTGACAATTTAATGAAATAGACAAACTCCTTCAAAATACCACTTACCAAAATGTAATACCAGATAAAAGAGAAATAGAATAACAGAATATCTATTAACAAAATTTAATTCATTATCAAAAACATTCCTACTTGCAAGGAAGGTTTCACTGGTGAATTCTATCTAATATTTAAGGAAGAAATTATACCAATCTTACATAAATTTAGAAAAGAGAAAGGAAGGAATCTATACAACTTCATTTTATAAGGACAGCATAATCCTAATAGCAAAACCTACAGAGATTTTACAAAATAAAAAATTACAGATCAACATTCATCATAAACATGAATGCAAAAATCCTTGACAAAATATTAGCAACCCAAACCCAACAATGTATAAAAAGGATAATAAATCATGATTAGGTACGGTTTATCCCAGGAACACAAGGTTGGTTAACATGCTAAAATCAATGTAGTTGATCATATTAATAGAGTAAAAAAAGAATAAAACATGCAATCATTTCAATAAATACAGAAAATGCATTTGACAAAATTCAACAACCATTCATGATCAAAGAAAAGAAAAAAACTTTCAGAAAACTAATAATAAAAAAGAATTTCCTCAGTCCGGTAAAGAACATCTAGAAAAAGCCTGTATAGTTAACATCATACCTAAAAGGTAAAACAATGAATGCATTCCCTCTAATATTGTATACTAGGATTGGGAACAAGAGTAAGGAATCCTACTTTCACCACTACTATTCAATATTGTACTGAAGAACCTAGCTAGCTTAATAAGGCAAAAGAAAAAAAAAAGGAATACAGATTGGAAAGAAAGAGGTAAAACTGTATTAATTTGCAAATGGAGTGACTGCCTACATAGAAAAGAATTCTGGAGTCTAAAAAATACACTATTAGAACAAATAAATAAATTTAGCAAGGTCACAAGATACATGGTACATGTATAAAAATCAGTTGTATTTTTAATATACCAGCAGCAGACCATTAGAAAATGAAATTTTCTAAAATTCCATTTATAATAGGGTCAAAAACACAAATAAATTTAACAAAAGATGTGTCAGACCTCTACACTGGAAACTACAAAACAAGATGACAGAAATTAAAGATATATATAAATGAAGAATTACACTATGTTCAAGAATTGAAAGACTCAATTTTTGTGAGTATCTCCTCTCCCCAAACTGATTCAGTACAATCCCAAATATAATTGCAACTGGATTTTTGGTAAAAAATTGACTAGCTAATCTTAAATTTTATATAGAAAATCAAATTCAAAACACTTTTAAAGAAGAACAGGGACTTCCCTGGTGACACAGTGGTTAAGAATCTGTCTGCCAATGCAGGGCACAGGGGTTCGATCCCTGGTCCGGGAAGATCCCTCATGCCATGGAGCAACTAAGCCCGTGCATCACAACTAATAAGACTGTGCTCTAGAGCCCACAAGCCACAACTACTGAAGCCCGCACACCTAGAGCCTGTGATCCACAGCAAGAGAAGCCACTGCAATAAGAAGCCCATGCACTGTAAGGAAGAGTAGCCCCCACTCGTCGCAACTAGAGAAAGCCCGTATGCAGCAACGAAGACCCAGCGTAGCCAAAAGTAAATAAATAAAATAAATAAATTTTAAAAAAGAAGAAGAACAAATTTGGAAAACTACCTATTTCAGGGACTTATTATTTTTTTTAATTGTATTGAAGTATAGTTGATTTACAATGTTGTGTTAATTTCTGCTGTAAAGTGACTCAGTTATACATATATATATATATTTTTTCATATTCTTTTCCATTATGGCTTATCACAGGTTATTGAATATAGTTCTCTGTACTATACAGTAGGACCTTGTTGTTTATCCATCCTATATATACTAGTTTGTATCTGCTAATCCCAAAGAGACTTACTGTTATAAAGCTACAATAATCAAGACAGTGTGGTACTAGCCTAAGAACTGACAAATAGATCAATGAAACAGGAGAGACAGAACAGAAATAGATCCATACTTATACAGTCATTTGATTTCAGACAAAGATGTGGAAGTAATCCATTGGAGAAAGGAAGTTTTTTCAACAAATGGTGATGTAAAACTAGGCATCCATATGGGAAAAAATGAATCTTGATTCCTAACTCACAACAAATACGAAAATTAGAGGTGGATCAAAGGTAAAAGCAACAATTTTAAAGCTGATAAAGGAAACAAAGGAGAACAGCTTCATGATTGAAGGCAGACAAAGATTTCTAAGGACACAAAAAGCAATAACCATAAAAATAACTGGTAAATTAGACTTCATCAAAATGGAAATCTTCTTCTCATCGAAATACACTGTTAAGAAAATAATCAGGCAAGCCACAGACTGAGAGAAAATACAGAAAAACAATATCTGGCAAAGGACTTGTTCCTAGGATATATAAAGAACTCCTACAATTCAATAATAAAAAGAAATAACCCAATGGAAAAAATAAATGGGTAAAAGATCTGAACAAAACTTCACAAAAGAAGATACACTAATGACCAATATGCACATGAAAAAGTGCTGAAGGATGGACCTAGAGATTATCATACTAAGTGAAGTAAGTCAGTGTTGGGAAAACTAGTAAAACAGTCTTCTTCAGGCTTCAGAGGCAGAAGCAGGCCTGTGATCGACCTGTGACCTTACTGGACTGCATGCCTGCTTGCACACCTAACAACTGCTGCTAGCAAGTCAAGCAGCACTTACGATAAGAAAGGGAATGGGTCTTGGAATTTCTTGAGCCCTGGGGACCTGGCCAGTCCTCTGGGGTCTGGAAAATCTTGTGACTCACATGATGAAATTAACAGCATTGTTACAACTGAACCAGAGCTGCATTTTTGAGCACAAACTGATAATAGTTTGCGACCTTTAATTATAAACAGAAGCCCCCAGAACTCTAATCTGAAGTCTCACCTGTGGGGTGGACGTACCCAGGATGTACCCAGGACCCTTCCCAACTGGGGCTCCAGATTGCTGTTACTTGGAACTTCCCAGCTGCTGTTTGGATCTGGAAGTAGGTGTTGGCCCAATTCGGTGATGTAAATACCCTGTAACATTTTCCTAATATTCTTATTCTTCTCCTTCTAATGATTTTATATTAAAATTAAGTAAAATCACCTCTCATTAAAGAATTGATTAAAACTGTTTATTTGTGTGAGACGAGTGGTTATTTTGGCAGCGAGTCCAATGAACCTTAAAACCGAAAGCAGGCTTTCGGCAAAACAGTCAGAGAAAGACAAATAACATATGATGTCACTTTTATGTAGAAACTAAAATATGATACAAATGAACTTATTTACAAAGCAGACTCACAGACTTAAGATTACCAAGGGGGAAACGGGGGGGGGGGGGGGGGGAGAGATAAATTAGGAGTTTGGAATGAGCAGATACAAACTACTATACATAAAATAGATAAACTGTATAGCACAGGGAACTGTATTCACTATCTTGTAATAACCTCTAATGAAAAAAGAATATGAAAAAATATATATGTATAATTGAATCACTTTGCTGTACACCAGAAACACAACATTGTAAATCAACTATACTTCAAAAAAAAAAAGTGCTGAACACCATTAGCCATTAGGGAAATGTAAATTAATACCAGAGATATACGACTATCCACATGCCAGAATGGGTAAAAACAAAAAGACTGACAATAATATATGTTGGTAAGGATATGGAGCAACTAGAATTCTCATACACTGTAGAAGAAAATGTAAAATGGAACTCTGGGAAAAGTCTGGTAGTCCATCACAAAACTAAACATAAACATACCTACTCAAACCAGCAATTCTCTTTTTTAAAAATTATTTTACTTGGTATTTTAGAATTTAATCCATATTTTATTGTCACCCCCTCACCTGCCCCCTTCATTTATTTATTTGGCCACACCGCGTGGCTTGCAGGATCTTAGTTCCCCGAACAGGGATTGAACCCAGGCCCTCAACAGTGAAAGCGTGGAGTCCTAACCACTGGACCACCAGGGAATTCCCTCAAACCAGCAATTCTATTCCTAGGTATTAAGAAGGAAAAAAAAATACATATATATATATGTGTGTATGTGTGATATATACACACATATATATTATATAGACACATATAAATAAATGTATATACATACATATATGTACATATATATAATACATATATACATACATATAAAATAAACATATACACATACACACAACACGGTACTGAACTGCGCAGGTCCACTTATACATGATTTCTTTCACTAAATACATACTACAGTACTACACAATCTAAGGTGGGCTGAATCCGTAGATGGAGAATCACAGATGCAGAGGGCCAACTGCAAAGTTAGACGTGGATTTTTGACTGCAGGGAGGGTTGAAACAACTCCTGCACTGTTCAAGGGTCAATTTTATACATATATATATATAAAATCTCCATATCCACAAAATAACTTGTCTAAGAATGTTCATAGCAGCTTTATTTACAATTGCCAAAAACTAGAAACAGCTCAGGTAGCCATCAACAGGAGAATGGATAAACAAACTAAGCTTTCTAGTCACCTGCTTCCACGTTGGCACCCCTCTGATACAACAACTAGATTGTTCTCTTTAAATACAAATTGTATATCTCCCCTGCTACCACCCTGTTGTAGTTGGAATAAAGTCCCAACTCTTACCACATCTACAAGGCCCAGTGATCTAGCCCTCACTTACCTCACCTCACACCACTTTCTCCACAAGTCTCCCTTGTATATCTCAAAAATTATAAACTCATTCCATTTTAAGGGCTTGCACTGGCTGTCCTCTATCTGAGCAGCTGTGCATCCAGAATTTTACATGCCTCTTTCCCATTACTCTGGGCTTAATTCAAATATCTCTTCTCCAGACCCTCCCCGATTGCTAAACAAAGTAGCTTTCTTTTCCCCTCTCTCTATCCCATTACCCTCTCTTATTTATTCATTGTACTATGTGAAAGTATCTTCTGTTATTTACATACCTACTGTTTTTTTTTCTCAGCCCGAAGGTGAGCATAAAGACATCTTGTTGACCAACATATTCCTCAGTATCTAAACGAGTTCCTATTATAAAGCAGGCACTTGGTAAATATATGTAGACTAGTTATTGCCATATTCAGGGTTGTTTTCAAATACTAACACAATCTTAAGACCAATATAACCAGTGACATAGTTTATACTTTCTTCCAAAGTCTTAATTGAGATATTCAAAGAATTAAAGGAATTTAAGAAATGAACACTTCCCTTATCATTAAGGTTAAACATTGAATGACTACCACGCATTGGGCTGTGCTTTACATTATTTGATTTCTCAAAAACCTTGGGCTACATGGGTGGTAGCCATGTATAAAAATGCAAATTCCGAGAGATTTAGTAATTTTTTCAAAGCCACACAGCTAACATGGGGTAGGACCAAAATTCAGTCTTCTAAAGTCCACGCTTTTCCACACTATCACAGATCATGATAACTTAATAAATGCATACTTTTTCTCTTATTTTGAAAGATTCTTCCAAAACAGGACTCAAAATTTATCAATGATGTTTACCAAATTAGAAATTCAACCTTTAGTTACCTTCACTTATTTGGGATTTTTAAGAACAACCTAAAGCCACAGATGCCATTTATGTTTCACTGAAGAAAATTATAAAGGCTCATTAAATACTTCTATAATTGTGGTCAGTTATATTTCTTAACACTGAGCTCAGGTAATTTTCTCTGCATGAACAGAGATTTATTTAAGAAAAATAAAACACTTTGCCTTAAAATTTCTCTAATACTTAATAGTGGGAAAAGGGGAAAGTTTATAGGGGAAATTAACAAGAATTCATAATGTTAATCAATTATACAGAGTGCAAAACCATCTTCAAAGATGTAAATTACTGTTCAGTTCATCCTTGCTATTACTATTTTTTTTAAAATTAGGTTATGGATCAGGTTATGGATAAATAACCCATTTATTTCCAGTTTTAGAGAGAATGGTTTTCCCTTTACGTTCCCACAATTCCATCCAACAATAATACTAGCATTATCGTATTATATTATATTATAAGTAATCCTCAAATTCACATCTGCCTAAAGGGCCTGCTAGTGGGTAATGATACTTCTTATGCCTCCCAATTTGGAATATTCCCCTTCTTTTCCCTCCTTCCCTACTGCTACAAACTCCACCCATGTCTAGGACTTTCTCTCCTCAGCTAGCTCAGCTTCTCACTAGTGTACATTTCTTTCACCCTAGAAACTTCCCTTACTATCCCCAGATGTACCCTCTGATGAAATGGCCTGAAGAGTCAGCAGTGAATTTTGATTTCTCACTGGAGAACAGGTAAATCCTGTCATGTTTTAGTTAAAATGATTTATAATCATCACTTAGGAAGACTTTATCTTCTATTTACCCCTCACTGAACATAAAAGTTATAATGTCTAGAAAACTTAAAAAAGGATGTGCACTCTAAGTCAGAGAATCCAGAAGGAGTGAGAGTGAAAAGGATTGTTGGGTATATTCACTATTTCAATCAGCACAAAAAGAAAATGTCAAATGTCAAAAAGGACAAAACCAGGAGGCCTGGGCATTCACACTGGCAATAAGCCACAGCTGCTCAATAAAGAGGGAGCTTCCCATCCCCAAATTCCCACCCTCTAAGACCTAAAAAACAACCAACACTCTTAGAGTTCACAGTGTTCCTTCACCCAACAGGCAAGCAGGTGCTATCTGGGTTAGAGAAAAGCTCTGTCTAAACTATATGGAAGGGACTTCCCTGGTGGCGCAGTGGTTAAGAATCCACCTGCCAATGCAGGGGACACGGGCCAGGGGACACGGGCTCGAGCCCTCGTCCGGGAAGATCCCACACGCCTCGGAGCAACTGAGCCCGTGAGCCACAACTACTGCGCCTGCACTCTAGAGCCCGTGAGCCACAACTACTGAAGCCCACGCGCCTAGAGCCCGTGCTCCGCAACAAGAGAAGCCACCGCAATGAGAAGCCCGCGCACCGCAACGAAGAGTAGCCCCCGCTCGCCGCAACCAGAGAAAGCCCACGCGCAGCAACGAAGACCCAACGCAGCCAAAAACAAACAAACAATCTGGAAATCTGAACTTTTGCTCCCACAGGCACAGCATCACATGTGGTGATTAGGTCTAAAGTACCATTAGGCACTATTAGTTCTGGCCTAGGATTAGAACAATTACAATAATTTAAATGGCTATTATTTATTGAGTATTTAAGCATATGTCAGACACTGTGCTAAAGTACTTTATATACCTCATTTAATCCTTACAAGAACCCCATACGATGGTACTTACTGTTATTTCTATTTTTTTCAGATGTGGAAGCTGAGGTACAGAGAAGTTAGGTAATTTGTCCATGTATACAAAGTGGTGAAATCAGAATTCTAACAGTATTCTGATTGATACCAAACCTATAATTATACAGTATTCATAGGATGATGAACCAATGAACTTCCAGAAATAATTTCACATATTCCTATATTGGGTCTGCCTATATTTGACTAGGCAGAATCCTAATAAGTATATCAGGATCCTATTAGGTTCATCAGCTAAACTGTAGACTTTATTTAGTCTAATTAAATATCACAAATATAGCTATTTTAAAAAGCACGCAAAATTTACCAACCGCTTAGCACATACCTACTGTGATGTTACCCATCTTGCTTTGTAATGTTATATTACCTGCAAAAGAGAAAAAGACAACTTTATACATTAGGGATAATCTAAAAAGGAACTGTGTTAATGGTATCCTAAAACATGGTTAGATATCCACAACATTATTTAATAACATTGTTATTGTTGTTGGCAATTTTTCTCAGATCACAAACCTAGTGAGAGATTCAGTTGCAACTCGAAAATAAACAGATTTAGGCAACTATACAAACTGTCTTCCTCCACCCCACCTTAATCTTTTATAGCATAACTAAAAAACAAACCCCCATACTTTCCGGGAAACATGGAAGAAAAATAATGATTCTTCTAAAACCCAAAAATGAAAAAATTACTTAAATGTGCTCAATACTCATTTTCAATCTAAACATCACAATATTTATCAGACCACACAAAGCCAAGTTTTGAACCAAATAACACTAAAATAATCCACGGAAAAAAGTAATTACTATTATTTTTCAAGCCAGTTTGGCCTGTCTATCTGTTAGATTAAAGTGGTTTCTGTGCCAAGAATTTAAAAGTTTGGGGGAGGAATAATGAAAACACTGAAATATGACCAACAAAGAAAAAAAATCTTCAAATATTTCCACCTTTCAATGAAAATATATTTTCCAGGATACGTATAGGATATTACAACCATTCTTCCCAGCCCTTCCTCCAATACCAAAAACAGTAGTATTTTTCTTCATATGTGTTTGCATGTATAATTACTCCTAGAGTCATACTACCTATATTTACTGCACTGAAAGTGTAGGCAATATTATCTCTTCTACCATAATTCCAAAACTACAGTAAAAAGTAAAGGAATAACTTATATCTCAGAATTAATCTAGAGTAAGTGAAATCATTTACTTCATTTCATGCATCTTGTAAATACTGACATGTATCAGTACCTGGGAAAAAGAAAAAAAAAAAGGCACTGGATTCATTTGTCCAAAGTCAAATGTCCTCTAAAAGTTTTACATTCCATCATACTTCATGTGAATATATGAATAAAATTGGGCTTGTGTGAAGTTAAGCTTATAAAATTATTTTCAAGTTTCAGTAAGTTACAAGGTTGTGAAGATCCTCCTGTTAAATGGTTAAGTAAATAAATATTATTTCATTGGTGTGCTCTAGATACTCTTCCAATTTTCAAACACAGTAAATGCAGATTCACACGCAAGTAGTAGCCAAAGATCTTACAGCTTCTAAGATGGCTTCCAATGATCCCTGCCTCCCGGTATTCATGCCCTTGTATAATCTCCTCCACTCATGTGTAGGAGATTTGCTTTGCTTTTACCAAAGAGAATACTAAGGGCAAAAGTGATGGGATGTTACTTCCAAGACTAGGTAACAAAAAGATTCTGGCTTCTGTCTTGCCAGCTCTCTTTTGCTCTGATGGAAGCCAGCTTCCCATGCTGTCAACTGCCCTGTGAAAAAGGCCCAAGAGCAAGGACCTGAAAGAGGCCCCAAGCCAACAGAATCTAAACTGAATCCTGCCAACAACCACATGAGTGAACCAGGAAGCAGATTCTCTCTTGGCTGAACCTTCAAATAAGCCCATGGCCCCAGCTGATACCTTGATTACAACTTCGAGAGAGATCTAGAGGCAGAGGACCCAGTTAAGCGACACCCAGATTCCTGACCCATTCAAAGTGTAAGAAAATAAATGCTTGTTGTTTTCAGCTGCTAAATTTGTTACACAGGAAGAGGTAACTAGAAAAGATTTTGAAAGCTGGAAGTGAGGTGATGCCATAATAACTAACTAAAAATACTGGAATAGCTTTGGAACTTGGCAGTAGGCATAGGTTGGAAGGATTTTTAGGAGCATGGTAGAGAAAGCCTAAATTGCTTGAACAGTGTGTTAGTAGAAAGCTGGACTTTGCGTCTGCTTCCCATGAAGGCTCAAAAGGAAGAGAAGAAAATGTTTTTGGAAACTGGAGGAAGGCAGATCCCTGTTAAGTAGTATTGGAAACTCTGCAACACTGTCACTATCAGTAATGTGGAAAGTAGGAAATGTGCCTAATGAACTGAATGATCTAGCCACGGAGACTGCCAAGCAGAGTCAAAGTGTGGTAGGTGCTGCCTATTTTTCCTTGACGTTTCAGTAAAATGCAAGAGAAGAAAGATAAGCTAAACTAAAGAAAGGACTGTTAAACAACAGAAAGACCAGGACATGAATGATTTTGAAAAGTCTCAGCTTCTCAAGATGGCAAAAGATGCTAAAGGTAAGAATGGCTTCTATACAAAGTTTGAATCCAGGGCATGGCCAGAACACGGCCTAAAAATAAAACTGGTGGATTGACTGTAAAATCTTTTGTTAAGACTCCAGAAAGCTCAAGGGTGATACCTCACAGTATTAATCAGTTATACAAAAAGTCCATTAAACAGATTATGGGTATCTCACAGATCCTCTCAAACAACAGGTCCTCTAGAAAGCTTGAGAGCGTTGTATCTTAATATCTCTGCAGAAGTCCATATTTTGAAGAGATTCTTGGGTGTGGCTTTTATCTAATGGAATAAACCCCAATCTGATTCACAGGAGGCTGACAAAATTTTTGAGAGAAGTGTATCAGCAAACACATTGCTAACTTCGACTGAAAGGGACACTGACAGTACAAAGTGAAATGAGACCATTCAACCCCCAAAATTCTGCTGGCAGGAAGCAGACTGAGAAAACTCCTCAGCTGCAAACACATGCTACATTTCATGAAAAAGGGAGGATGACTCAGAGGGCAAAGCCTGGAACCCTAAAGAATTATCGCAAAGCCTTGAGATCTAATCAAGTAACCTCCAACGTTTGCCCACCTGAATTTCAAAATCATTATGGACCAATGACTCCTTTGTGCCCCTTATTTTCTCCTCTTTGGACAGGAAAGTCTATGGAAATTATCCTATGCATATCCCATCCTTGTATTCTGAGTGTGTAGGTGGTGTATGTGGGTTGAGGGGGCTAAAGAACTTGTCTCTTTAGTTCACAGGTCTTCAGATTCAGAAGAATACTTGAGTTATACTTAAGCAACTATACCCAAGGAGGCTCATCTACATCTGGATCTGATTTTGAGGTAGAGATTCTGGACTCTGAGGAGATATGTAAGGGGATGAGACTTTGGGAACCTTTAAAGGAAGGGAGTGTGTTTTGCACGTGGGAAGGACCCGAATCACTTGCAGGGGTTGCAGAGAACAGACTGGCCATCCAAAATCTTATAGGCTATCTGGGGAGATGCACACATGAGAAGTTAAAAATTAGAATTTATTAATAATTATAAGTGAATGTTGTAACGGAACAGTATGAATTAGTTGCCACAGCCATTCAGAGGAAACAGACTAAAATGACCTGGCATGAACAGGGAGAATAGTGATATTGGAGATATCACCAGAGTTGAAGTTTGAAAGGTGGGTAAAATTTGATGTTTGAAGGGAAAGGATTTTGTGGAAAAAATAATGAAGTAAGCAAAGGTAAAAAGGCATAACTATACATGCTATTATTTAAATCATGCTCATCAGTTAGGCTGGAGCAATTAGGCGCGTCTATGAGGACAGGGATTAAGTCTTTCTTATTTAGTGTTATATTTGAAGAGCTTAGTATATTGCCCAATACATAGTAAATACTATTATTTTTTGAGCAAATGTTCAAAATTAGTTTGGAAAAATAGGTAAAAATAAATCTGTAGAAGAACCATAGAGTGCTTAGTCTATTGACTTTATCCTATACTGAAGGAGTCAGTGAAGAATTTCAAGATAGGCAACAATACAAGAAAAATATCTTGTATTCCTTCCTAATCTTTAGGAAAATTAAGCTAGTGTGAGACACTCAAAATTCTCTTTACTGTTTTCACCTTATGAATACTTCAAAAATAAGGTAAAGCAGACCCCTGATATTTGTGATTTTAACTATTAGTAAAGAACTATGACATAGTTCTACAGTCAGTCATTTAGCTAGTAGTAATTTCAGTCACCCACTGAGTAAGACAAAATTTTGGAGCTTTATTACCTTATACTAGTCTTCAGTGAATGCAGTAAAAATTTACTTTTTTAAATGAAAATAGAAAATGTGGTCTTTCTCAAAAAGTTAATCGTTAGTGCTTGTGATGAAAGTGAAGTGATCAAGAAAACAATGGTTTTAGAACCATAAAATAGAAGTTTTAGATCCATTAAAAAATGAGGACTAGTTCACATTATAGCAGAATCTGTACAGTCTCAAACTACATCTCTCTTGAATGTTAGAGTTCTGTAAGGTAAAAGCATAACAGAACAAGAAAAGTATGGAACTAATTTTAAATATAAAGAATATATCAAAATATTTTTATCAAAGCTAAAGGATTTTTAAAGCAATAAACAAAAAAAAATTCTCCACTTATATCAAAATATTTAGAAAACCTCTACCCTAAACAGAAATATTCCAAAGTCATTAAAATATACAACATGAAACTCTTATCTGAAATACTTTGTGGAATAAGGTAGAATATTGTAAAGTACACAAATCAACCAAATGGGCATTACTAACACAATTTTCTATATTTTGGTTTCACCTATTTCATCTCCAACCACCGAAAATAAACAAATCAACTATTTGAGAGGAGTAGATCTTTGTAAAAGCCTTCCTTCCAATAAAGCAGATGCCATATGGTCTGTAATAATTATGTGTGCTTACTCTTCTTTCAAGTTATGAAACTTTTCCACAAACCCCAATTTTTGAGAAAATAAATACTTCTCCTTAACTAGCAACTCTTCATTCTACTGTGGTCAGAAGAAAAATAAGCTATCGATTTAAAGATAAACATTAGTTTATTTTTCTTCACTAAAATAAATGTACTTATGGTAAAAACAGCACATATACTTTCATAATCCAAACAGAGAAATCAAATATCCTTAAAAGTTAAATCCTTTTTGTGCTTCTGTTTTAGGGGGAGGGCTGCGGGAGCAGGAAGAGAGATATTTTTTATTTGCAAGCCACAGTGCTAAATGCTAAGAATATAGAGGTAAATAAAACATGACCTTTGCTCTTTAATAAGGCAAGAATTTATGGGTCAATGCAAGGCCAGAGATCGGGGAAGGCTGCTTTAGCTGAGTTCTAAAAGATTACTAAAAGTCAATGAGATAAAGAAAGCTGGGAAAATCATTTTAGGAAGACTATAATTGATCAGTATGATCAAGGGCTCTGATCAAAAACTCAGAAGTAAAGAACAAATAAGAATATATACAGGAAGAAGTAAGAGATTGTGTAATTCTAGAAGACAAAGCATAAGGTCAGAAAAAAGGAAATAGTAAGTTAGCTAAGTCACTGAGGCAGTAGGAAAGGGTTTGGGTAAGAGAATGCCATGTTCAATGTGCCTTTCTAATAACCAACCATAGCTATAGTGAAGAGGATGAATTTGAAGAAGGCAAGACTGGAAGCAAACTTACTGTTAGAGTTGAGGCAAGAGATGACAAGAATCTGAATTAGAATAGAAGTTTGGGGACTTCCCTGGTGGCGCAGTGGTTAAGAATCCGCCTGCCAATGCAGGGGACACGGGTTCGATCTCTGGTCCGGGAAGATCCCACATGCTGCGGAGCAACTAAGCCTGTGCGCCACAACTACTGAGCCCACGTGCTGCAACTACTGAAGCCCACGTGCCTAGAGACCATGCTCCGCAACAAGAGAAGCCACAGCAATAAGAAGCCCACGCACCACAACGAAGTGTAGCCCCTGCTCGCCGCAACTAGAGAAAGCCCGCGCACAGCAACGAAGACCCAACGCAGCCAAAAATAATCAATAAAAAAAAAAAAAAAAAAAGAACAGTAGAAGTTTGAAAGAAAAAACTGGGATAGATTGAAGAAATATTTAGATGATAAAACGTACCTATACTTTGGGATTGATAGATGTGGAAGGTGAGAGAGAGAGTAATTTAGGGTTACTTCTGTATTCTAGCTTGGGAAATTAGGTACATGGTAATATTAGAATCTGCAAATGGAAATAAAGGAGGAGGATTATATTATGGATGAGGTTGGGGAGGTGAGGGCTGGGAAAGTAGGAGAAAAGAAGTTAGAAATGTGAAGTCATTTGAGAAGCCTGTAAAGATCCAAATGGCTATATCTACTAAGCAGATGGATGTATAAGCTGGAAGTCAGCACTAGAGATACATATTTGAATTATCAGAATATACAAGGGTAGTTGAGACTCAAAAGTGTATAAGATGCCTAAGGAAAAGAAAGAATTGAAAAAACAATGAAACAAGGATGAAATCCTGGAGAATAGCAAGGGGGTGTGGAAGGAGGAGGAACTCATAGACATTTGAGAAAGAGCAATTATAACTATAAGATGTGACACAGACTGCCAGTACCCTCTAAAACTTGTCTGCCTTTCTCCTTCCTTAGAACACACTAAACTCTTTATCTCAGACTTCTGCAGTTAAAGTCATTTGAAAACATTCTGGCTAACAAATTTCTCACATGATCCTCTATGATCTCTCTTCCTTTAGTGGAAGCTTGGAAGCCACACACTGAAAATGGCGGCATCACCTTTATGGAAGGAGCCCAGTCCCTCTAAGGACCTGAGTGGAGTCCAAACACTGCATGAAATAGCAACATATTTTATCATATGTCTAAATCATGAAAAAAAAACTATGCTGTCTGCACCACAAAGGAAGCTGTAATTCCTCTCTGGTATTTCATATAAAAAAGTTTTAAGTGTCCAGATTCAACATTAACATAAATTATCATGTGTTAAAATGACAAACAAACTTCACAATGAACTTAAGAATAAACACTAGAATTAGAATAAAGCATTTTCATGAACTTCATGAAGAGTTCCATTTAATCCAATAAAAGTTCCTTTCTTTTAAAATTTTATATTACTTCTGACTTTCTAAATTCACAAGGCAGATTTATAAATTCACTATAGCCTATATGTCCTTCTTAAAGCAAGTTGAGACATTTCTTTAAGAAATTTTGAGTGCTATCAAAATGATCAACTGTATTTGTATAGTTTGTATAACTTTTACTTCTGTGAAAGTTTCTAAAATCCAAAGTAATTATTTAAGGAAGAGTTTAAGCATGTACAAATTGCTAAATCTTTGGGGAACAAAGGACTTCTGAAGTACAGAAAAATGAGAGAACTAATAGTCATCGATTTATGTATTAATGTATGTTCCCAAAGAGTCTAAAGTAAGACCCTAAGTTATATAGGGAATCTAAATATTTTAAATGCAGTTTTATTCATTAATCATTTATTCCAAATAATAACATAAGTTAAATATAAAACACTAAAATGACTGTCATGAGTACTCCTACATATTAACCCTAATTAATTTGTTTAAATTATGTCATAAATAAAATCAATCCCAGCAAACCATTTCAAGGAAGCTTTTCTTTCTAAGTCAGGAGACTATATATTTATATTTTAAAAATATATTTACTAGAATACATATAAATACATGTATATCTTATATATACATGTACAGAATTCTTTTAAAATCACAAATATTCAAATAGCAGAATATAATAAAATGTACTTTAATAGAATCTAATTTTTTATAATTTAGAAGGAAATCAAGATAGTAAACTGTCACAAAATTTTATATCTAAACACAAACTATCTAAGTACTCATTCTCCCACTAGGTTTTCAGTGCCAGAACATTGGGGAATATTTGTTGAGTCAATGAACAAACTAGTTTCTTTTGTATTAGAAGGCACAGATACTTAATAGATGTGATTCAACCAACATTACAAATAGTAAATATTACTAGTCAATTAGATTACTCATTTTCTTACCAAGAAAATATCGTTAGCTCTACTTAAAAATTTCATTTTGAAAACCATTTAAGATAGATTTTTCCCTTCTCTACACATAGGAGTCAATTTGCAAAGCCAGGAAAGACATATTACTCCTTTCATTTTCCCTTTCCTCATTACTGGGCATCCTCTTAAGTACTCAGCAGTATGTTGGGTATTAGTTTGCATCAGGGTATATGAACAAAAAGAATATACAGACAAGAAATAAATTTCATGCTCTGTCTTCCTTTCATGGGAGACTTAGAAGCCACACACTGAAGATAGCAGCATCACTTTTAAAGAATGAACCGAGTCCCTGAATGGCTCCACGGAGCTAAGCTGAACCCGAACACTATATGGAACACCACATTTTCATAAGGCACAAAAATCCTGAAATTGGAGTTTACAATCTAGAACCCAGCTGAAGCAGTGCATCTGTGTTGTAGTGCTGTCTGTCTAGAGGAAACATCTCTAGAGTGACCCAGGTAGCCCTAAAAGCAATGATGGAATTTGGGTTGCAATCAAGAAATTCACCATGGCTATGTGCACACATTTGTTTGAACACTGTTTAAAAACATCTCCTAAAAAGTCAAGAAACCTGGATCGAATTCTTGCTCTTCCACTAATTAAGTTATAATTGAGAGCAAACAATTAGACATTTCTAAGTATTGTTTTCTTCATTTGTAAACAGCCAATTATCCATTAAATAAAATGGGTTGGCTCACTTAGGCACTCAATACATGTTTGCTTTCAACATGCTTTCAAACAACCGCCCCCAACCTATTAACACAAGGGCTTCAAACTCATATACCTATGAAATCTATGAAAAAGACAGTTATTGTCATATTTGTGGTACAAATGGCTTTTTACAACATCTGTATGTTGGGTTTAAAAAAAATCTACCTTAAGAAAAAGAAGCCAAACTTGGACTTCCCTGGTGGTGCAGTGGTTAAGAATCCACCTGCCAATGCAGGAGACACGGGTTCAAGACCTGGTCTGGGAAGATCCCACATGCCGCAGAGCAACTAAGCCCATGTGCCACAACCACTGAGCCTGCACTCTAGAGCCCACGAGGCACAACTACTGAAGCCCATGCGCCTAGAGCCTGTGCTCTGCAACACGAGAAGCCACTGCAATGAGAAGCCCGTGCACAGCAACGAAAACTCAATGCAGCCAAAAATAAATAAATAAATAAATAAATAAATAAATAAATAAATAAATAAATAAATTTACATAAAAAAAAGAAAAAGAAGCCAAACTAAATAAATCCTGAACAGGCAGGTCTTAGAATGTGTATATTCTTATGAATTTGTTTTCTGTAAGTCAGATGTTTAGAAGTAGCAACATATTTTCCTGTAAAAATAAGTTATAAGATTCCCAAGCTAGTTTATTTAAATACAGCCAAAATATGGATCTAATTGGTGTTATATGACCATCACCACTTAGAACAAAGACTTCAGTGGAATATATATTCAGAGTTCCAGCTTGGGATGATCCTTGGGAGGTATCTCTCCCTACTAAAATCCCAGTAGCTAGAGCATAGGGACTTCCTTCTACCAGTCATGACTCTAATCTTCTAACCTATTAGGATGTAGGGCTAGAACACTGCCTGTTCTTCCATACCCAACCCACCTCCACACTCCAAACTCAAGGAACATGTGCATATAATCCCTTAGGACAAGGATGGAAATAGGGATGGCATAGGAGGGAGAGGCAAGAAACTTGGGCCTCTCTTAAGGGTAATTTAAAAAGTAGGCAGGGGGCTTCCCTGGTGGCGCAGTGGTTGAGAATCTGCCTGCCAATGCAGGGGACGCGGGTTCGAGCCCTGGTCTGGGAAGATCCCACATGCCGCGGAGCAACTAAGCCCGTGTGCCACAACTACTGAGCCTGCGCGTCTGGAGCCTGTGCTCCGCAACAAGAGAGGCCGCGATAGTGAGAGGCCCGCGCACCGCGATGAAGAGTGGCCCCCGCACCGCGATGAAGAGTGGGCCCCGCTTGCCACAAATAGAGAAAGCCCTCGCACAGAAACGAAGACCCAACACAGCCAAAAAATAAATAAATAAATAAAAATGAATTAAAAAAAAAAAAAAAAAGTAGGCAGGCACAGAGTACGACTAAGAAATGCAGATGTTTTTTTCAAATCTCTCTCTTTAATATACTTACTAACACTGAAAAACCAAGCAGAGTGAGGGCCAAGGACTAGATGGAGAAAGCAGGGCTGAACAACATGGAACCTCTTCTACAGTGGCAACTGGATCAAATTTTCCCTTCTCCTACTTCTCTCTGCTCTACTAGTATTACAAACAAGAAAGATGATGCTCAATCCTTCCACTAGACCGTGAGTTCTTTAAGGATAGATGTCATCTCCTGCCCAACTTCATACCCTTCGTGCCTGAAAATCTGGCACACAGTAGGTGGTCAATACATGTACTGCACGAATGAATAAATATAACGGTAGTGGGTGCTATGAGCCATCATTCAGAACTCCCTTTGTAACTGCAGGGCTTATTTTCCTATCTATTGGGAATACCGCTGGCAGACAGTCTCCAGCTCTCTGCTCTCTTAGGGAATTGCCTTATCTGAAGAGGGCCATTTTGATCCAAGATCGTTGTGCTTCTGTGGCAGTTTGCATCTAAGGATTGGGGATATAAAGGTCCATCTCCCCTCACCCCAACTTGAGACAATTCTGAGGACCATCCCAGCTTCAGAGCACCCCTTTGGGGTTGTTGAGACTTATCAAGTCTAACCTCTCCTGTGGAAACTGGGCTTTGTTCCTTTGTATGGCATTGGTCCCAGAGGCCTCCCTGGTAAATTTGCTACACTCTAATTTCCATCTCAGAGTCTTCTTTCAAAATCCCAACCAGAGACAACAGTTCAAAAGAGGATCTAGGTCTGGCTCAGATTGAAACCACCGAAGGAAAGGTATTTCACTTCACATTAAAGGTCAGTAAATATAAAAGGGTTTACAAAGGCTAAAGAATGAACACTTTTATTCCTAGCAATTTGTTTCCATTTCAGCCACTGTAAGTAATCAAGAGACCTAGAGTATTTTACAGAGTGAAATAACTCAGAAAGAGAAAAACAAATGCTGTATGCTAACACATATATATGGAATCTAAAAAAAAAAAAAAAAAAAGGTTCTGAAGAACCTAGGGGCAGGATAGGAATAAAGACGCAGACGTAGAGAATGGACTTGAGGACATGGGGAGGGGGAAGGGTAAGCTGGGATGAAGTGAGAGAGTGGCATGGACTTATATATACTACCAAATGTCAAATAGCTAGTGGGAAGCAGCTGCATAGCACAGGGAGATCAGCTCGGTGCTTTGTGACCACCTAGAGGGGTGGGATAGGGAGGGTGGGAGGGAGGGAGACGCAAGAGGGAAGAGATATGGGAACATATGTATATGTATAACTGATTCACTTTGTTATAAAGCAGAAACTAACACACCATTGTAAAGCAATTATACTCCAATAAAGATGTTTAAAAAAAAAAAAAAAAAGATAGCTAGTGGGAAGCAGCCGCATAGCACAGGGAGATCAGCTCGGTGCTTTGTGTCCACCTAAAGGGGTGGGATAGGGAGGGTGGGAGGGAGACGCAAGAGGGAGGGGATATGGGGATATATGTATATGTATAGCTGATTCACTATGTCATAAAGCAGAAACTAACACATCATTGTAAAGCAATTATACTCCAATAAAGATGTTAAAAAAAAAAAAGAGACCTAGAGTATTTTGAGGACTGCTTCAAAAAAGTACATCTGTTTTACTATCATGTAAGCTACTAATGTACCAAGTTCAATTCTCAACTTACTTAAAAGAAAGCAAAAAAATTTAAACATTAATGAATTCAGTGTAAACATGGTATAAAAGCACTACAGAGAACAGAGCTGTTCTTATCATGGGTGTTAATCAACATGTGACATAATAAGGAATTGCTTTTCCACTAAAAATTACTCAATATATTAAGTACAGTACTTTCAGTTACAATTAACAGTTAAAAATGCAATGCTTACATAAAAGTCATTGTTGAAATATGGAGTTACAAATTACCACAACTATTCAAGGCACACCTGAGTAAACAAAACAAAACAAAAAACAACAAAACTATTTGCTTTATTTTGGACTCAAATAATACCTTAACCCTACAAGAATGGTTGATGAGGTTTAACTATGAAATTGAGGTTCAAGAATTATTTCAAGCATATAAGTACTAATTTTTTCAGATTTTTTTTTAACTGTAAGACTACCTGCCAATTTGCTAAATAGCATGGTTAGCACTAGCCAGGTTTTCTAATACCACCTAATAATTCATGCTGACTACTAAAATCTGGAGGTTTTACCAAAGTGTATAGATAACTATATTCAGCTTTCCTATAGAAGTTAAATGAGTGGACTACGTACAGCAAAAGTTTGTCTGTAACTCCTGGAAAATGGTCCAAAAGGCATTTAGCAGATGTGTATATACTACTTGCCAGGATAAGAGATTCTTAATTCTATGTGTACATATTTCAGAAAACATACCTGGACTTAAATCATCTGCTATGTGGGAATTTAAGAAGCATGCTGAGTGACACTGAATACCAGCATGCCCTTTGCCATATTACTTCACCATTACATTCTCTTCTTTTCTTTCAATAACACAAAAGTTAACTAAGTAATATTACATATCTGCAGAGACATGTTTTAAAAGTCACAAGATGATATTTAATTAAAGAAAACTGAAAATGGCAGGGCACTGGGAGGACCTGGTGCTATTACTAATACACATAAAGCATTTCAGCCAAAATTAGTATCACTGAATTGCTATAATCGGATCCCACACAAATGTTTCATTAATTTATTTAATCCTTAGCTTTCCTATCATAACATAAAAGCAATCACTCAGAACCCATCTTTATTTTTTAACACTGCTTTTGTTTCATTGTGCTTTCCTCTGAATATTCCTGCACATATTTCCTTGTTGTTTGTTGCCTTCTATAAAGAAATGCATTAAAAATCAGAATTATTATTAGCTTCATGTATAATAGCATAATATTCAATTCTTGCCAAAATAAAATTCAGTACCTTATGAGTCACTTTATCTTGTGGGTTTTTTAAAAGATGGTTAGTCTGCAATTAATTATTTAGAGGGGCAGCTTCCTAATGGCAGATGCTCCTTCAACTACAAAGAAACCCAGTCATCTCTTAAAATTTATGTTATGTGGCATATCTAAGATGTATTAGGCCTCTGTCACCTTACCATGAACACTTCCTAATGTAATATCCCCAGCAGCAGAAGATAGAAATGACGATTCTGTGTAAAGACACTTGGCTTTCAGCAAACCATCTTCAGTAGATACATTAACAAGGCTTCCCTGCAGTTTATCTACGATCACAGTCTAGTAAGAGAAAGACTCAAATCAGTTCATTATAAAATGAAGACTGGTAAAAAGCCAGAATTAGTGGGCAACTAATATGTACAGTACACGGTCAATTTATTGTCTTCAATTCCCCAGCTCTAATTACAAGATTATGAGCAACAGTGTTTTCTCTGTGGAATAGACCCATTATATTCCTTCATTTATTTAGATCTTCTTTAATTTCTCTTAATAATGTTTTATATTTTCTATGTAGAGTTCTTCATCTTTTGTTAAATTTATTCCTATTTGATGTTTTCTAAATGTCATTATAAAAGATAGCTTTTTAAACTTCATTTTATCTTAACTGGCTTTTGTATTTGACCTTAAATCCAAAACCTCACTAACCTCACTTAACTGATTCTAATAATCTACCTGAATTAAAACAATTTTTCTACATGCATAATTATATTCTTTACAAGTGATCGTTTCATTTCTTCCCTTCTAATCCTCATATTAACACTGTTTTTCCTGTTCTTTCCCGCCTTACAATCTGGCTCAGGCCTCCAATTTAACAGTGAATAGAAGTGATGAGATAACAAGTAAGCATCCTTATCTTATTCCTATTCTCAGAGGGAAAGCTTACAACATTGCATCATTAAGTATGGTGTTTGCTATAGATATCTTCTAGATCCCTTTTTTTTAGATTAAAGAGGTTCCCTTCTATCTCAAATCTGTTTTGTTGTTGTTGCTGTTTAACTCATGAATGGGTTTTAAATTTTAGGATATACTTTATCTGACTTTACTGGACTCTGGTATGATTTTTCTCATTTCATCTGTTAATGTAGTGAATACACTAATATTTCTAGAATTTTTCCACTTTACATCTAATTAGTCAGTAGCTTTCCACTGAACAAAATGGAAGGATTTTTTTTTTTGTTTTTTTTTTGTTTTTTTTTTTTTTAACTTTTTTGGGTTTTATTTATTTATTTATGGCTGTGTTGGGTCTTCGTTTCTGTGCGAGGGCTTTCTCTAGTTGCGGCAAGTGGGGGCCACTCTTCATCGCGGTGCGCGGGCCTCCCACCATCGCGGCCTCTCCTGTTGCAGAGCACAGGCCCCAGACGCGCAGGCTCAGCAATTGTGGCTCATGGGCCCAGTCGCTCCGCGGCATGCGGGATCCTCCCAGACCAGGGCTCGAACCCGTGTCCCCTGCACCGGCAGGCAGACCCCCAACCACTGCGCCACCAGGGAAGCCCAGGATTTTTATATTTATCCCTAAACTTCTCTAACAAAATTCAGTATGCATTTATGTCTCAAATATTGAGCCCAATGTAAAATGAAGGTATCTAATTAAGGATTCCAAATTATCTTTATAGTATTTTAAACAAATGTTTTATAAGCATAAAGTGAGCGTTAATATAAAATTGCTGACATAAAAACTGAATCACTAGGAAGGCTTGCCACAGTTTTGCCCAGGGTCAAATTCAAGCATTACACTGAGGTATTTAAAGAAAGAACATCACTGTTTTTCAACACACTGGCACCAGTATTATTCAATCGTTATACTTCCTTCAAAAACTGTTGAGTTCAAAATATTATTTAATAAGAATTGAGTTTCAAGAATACTAAAATATTAGAAGACAGATAAACTATGAAAAGAGAAATTAAAGTACCCAGAGGTTGTTACGGGAAGCAAACTAGAATCACTTTGCCGTCCAGATTTGAAGTATATAATTTTGTTTTTTAATGGACTTTTATTAGGTATATAAAATACACCCAATTGCTTATCTGCTACAGCTAATTATGGATTCATAGGAATTTTTTTAAAATCTAGTTTCAGTAAGTCTGTCAAAGAAAGATAGATATTTTATATACATTCAGATTTGTGAGAATACACATTTTGCATTCCTCAGTATAATAGTAAGGTTTAAAATTTCTGAAAAAATTTATCCTTTACCTACAAAATTTCATCATGAAAAGTTGCTTTATGCATAGCTTAAAATTCTCCAAGTATTTCCATAAAGCAGACAACAAGTATGAATACTCTAGCTTTTTATAAATAGTGAGGCTGTTTTAGGGAATATCAAAAGATAAATGCTGAAAGAATATTTGAAACTTAATTGAATTGGCAAGGGGGAACTTTTTTTTTTAAACATCTTTATTGGAGTATAATTGCTTTAATTATAATTGAGTATAATAATTATACTCAATAATTGCTTTTTGGAATGTTAGTTTCTGCTTTATAACAAAGTGAATCAGTTATACATATACATATGTTCCCATATCTCTTCCCTCTTGCGTCTCCCTCCCTCCCACCCTCCTTATCCCACCCCTCTAGGTGGTCACAAAGCACCGAGCTGATCTCCCTGTGCTATGTGGCTGTTTCCCACTAGCTATCTATTTTATGTTTGGTAGTGTATATATGTCCATGCCACTCTCTCACTTTTTCACAGCTTACCCTTCCCCCTCCCCATATCCTCAAGTCCATTCTCTAGTAGGTCTGTGTCTTTATTGGCAAGGGGGAGCTTTTGATTAGACTCTCCCCACAACCAAATAAAGCTTTTAAGACACTCCTTATGAGTATCAGGAAAATGCCAAGGATTTACTTTGTTCATTAAACACTAAATATCTTACCCTGTAGGAAGCTAAAAAATATCCTCCCCTGCCCCACCAAACTAAATGAAAGCAAGCAAAAGTACAACACTCCTCATCACAATAATATAGCTATTTTAACCAATCAATCCATAAAATTAATTTCAAAGAAATAGAAAATTCACTAAGGGCCATATATAATGCACTATATCAGATACTAACTAGAACAATTAAACTTAGGACACCATAGTTTACAGCAAAATATTGAGGATCTTATTTACAGTTACTAATGCTAATGGAACAAACACTCAAAAAAATAGATTAAACTGTACAGCTTGCTTACTAAGTAGATATTTAAAGAAAGAACAAAAAGTAGATCCAAAAATACCTTTCTTAGATATTGCTATAAATTAATTTGCTTTTCTATACAAGAGGAAATTTTTTTCATAGTTTAGTTATTATAAATCAACATTATAAAATGAAAATGAAGTTTTAAGGAAAAACTGTGGCCTTGTAGTCCAAACTAAGAAAGAAAGGTCACCTGATAACTATACTATCAATTCATTCAACAATCAGATACAGTGGATTTCTATCTTGTCTGTATCAAACTTAGGATACTGAAACTAATGATACAATTTAAAAACAGCCATTCCATATAAAATGATACATAAAGAATATACTGTTAAGTGTTTATAATGCTCACTTGATTCTCACAATCTTGCTGAGCAGAAAAAACAAACAATACCATCCCTATTTTATGAATAATGAAACAGAGTCTCAGTAAAGTTAACTGGTAGGTCTAGGACTGGCCAAATTACCTTTCCTGTGTTTTATTTACCTTTATCATCATCATTATAGTCGACACTATAATGGAGTTAGCTATGCAAGACATTATTTTAAGTACCTTATCTGTATGATGTATTAACTCATTTAATCCTCATAACAACTGTGTGAGTTAATGTCATTACTATTATTCTATTTTCCAGAAAACCAAGACACATAGAGGTTAAATAACTCATCTGAAGTTAAAGAGCTTAGAAAGTGGCTGAGCCAGAACCCAGGTACTCTGGTTCTCAATTACGTGTTCTAAACCAGTTCACTATGCTGCCTCTCAAATATCCAAAACACATTTCTATGTGTTCTATGGAAGTTGTATATTAAAAGTTAACATATTTCATAAGAATTTATTTTATATAAAACCCCACAAACTTAGAAATATGCCTTAAAAATTAACACTATGCATAATATAAATAGAAAGAAATATAAAAACTGATTCTTTAGTACAACACAAAACTCCATCAGGCAGGAAACAAAATAGTATAACAGAAAGTAGGAATAAATGAATATTCAATAAACCATGAAAGTTGAGAGGATAAATAATGAGTGGAAACAGTGGTCAAAATATTAAAAATAGAAAATAATTAAGATGATTTAAATTCTTCTTTGATAGTTATATTTGAACATCAATATGCAATATTCTGCAACTGCAGTTGTCCAATTTCCCTTTTGCACCTCCAAGACCACAAAAATCAGAGAGGTGAAACTAAATGCTGTCTCAAAACAGCTGCCACATAAAGCCAGGCAGTGTCTTTCAACACTTTTTAAAAAGATAAATTTGAATATTTGGGTTTAAACAGTCTCCCACAGGTTCTAAGAGAAAGGTGATGGAAAATAAAAGTGACAACAGTAGAACAATTAGTGTTATAACCTACCTTGTTTAATTATGCCAACAATAATCTACATATAAGATACAATTCCTCCCCACCAATTATCTGAGAATACAGCTGAGTATGGAATTGAACAAATTTATGACAAAAGAATCCTTGCAAATTGTCTAACTGTAAAATAAAAGGTGGCTGGCTTAGACCTTTCTAAAAGATTTAAAACATTACTGATCATGCTAAAAAATTGTGACAATTTATACTTCAAAATTATACCTTTATTCTTAATACTATGCTAAATCACAGAAAGCAACAAAAGTTGACTGAAAAAATGCAAACTGTCTTATAACAATCAAAGTTCCTATGGCTAATAAAAGCTTTTGGAGAACAGTAATGCTGTCTAATGGTGCCATCTCGTGGAAAACACTGAAGAAAGCTGAGTTTCGAAACTCCTAAAATTGCCTAAAGGCAAAATAAACAGGTCTTGGAAAAAATACTCAAATAAACCTAACAATAAGAAAAATTTAATCCCAGTTATTTTGGTATTACGTAATGACTGATTTTAACCCACGATCATTAAGATTAAAATCTCTTCAGAATTAGAATTCAATATTAAGTATTTGCAAGGGATGAACTGGGAGTTTGGGGTTAGTAGACACAAACTATTACATATAGAATGGATAAACAATGGATAAACAAGGTCCTACTGTATAGCACAGGTAACTATATTCAATATCCTGGGATAAACGATAATGGAAAAGAGTATAAAAAAGAATGTATATGTGTGTATAACTGAGTCACTTTGCTGTACAGCAGAAATTAACACAACACTGTAAATCAACTACACTTCAATACAAAAAAATTTTTTAAAGAAATATTAAGAATTTAAAGATGTTATTGAGGGAGTTCCCTGGTGGTCCAGTGGTTAAGACTTCACCTTCCAATGCAGGGGGTGTGGGTTCAATCCCTGGTCAGGAAGCTAAGATCCCACATGCCTCTCGGTCAAAAAAACAAATCATAAAACAGGAGCAATATTGTAACAAATTCAATAAAGACTTTAAAAATGGTTCACATCAAAAAAAAACAAACTTTAAAAAAAATAAAACTTAAAAGTTAAAAAAAGATGTTATTGATTCCAAATAAGTAACTAAATATCTATCAAAAGTATTAAATCACAAATTTAAAATTAAATTATATAATATTTAATCATCTCAGTTCAAATTTGAATTTACTAATGAACTCAAATGCATTAAAAAGGGAATGTTTTGCCACAAATTTTGTAGACTCTACCCACTGTGTGAGACAACCAGATGCAAAATTGCAAGTACTAAAAAAGAAAATTACAATCTTACACTTTTATCTGATGCATGAATATCTATATTTCCATAAACTGTTCCCAGGCAGATCACTTTACCTCCTTTTGTTTGAATATGTAATTTTTGACTCTGAAAGACAAATACAAAAATACACACATAGAAGAAGAGACAATAAATTTGACTTATACTAATAAAAAATGTTCCAACATTTTATATATTTCTTTTAAAATAATAATAAAGCAGAAAAAGAGGAAGTAGAAATGAATAGAAATGCACTGTTTGGAATAATAACATCAGTGAGAGAAGAATGTCAACTGCTGTTAAAGGGATTAAATAAAGCTCCTTGGACTCAAAGGAAAAAAAAAGATACTTGGGTGTTCTGGTAGCTTCACTGAAGAAAGGGTTGGGAATCAAAGATCACAATGGCTAACTAAACATAAATCATGATGAGGATGACAACAATAATCACTGTTCATCATTATTAATATTCATCATTATTAATAACAGTAATATTTCTTACTTGGCATTTCCTTTGCACCAAATAACAACGTTCACTACTTTACATGAACTAACATTTAATTCTCACAATTCAGAGAGATGGGTATTATATTTTTCCTATTTTACAGAGGAAGGAATCCAAGAATCAGAAAGGTTAAACAACCTTATCAGGTGACATATTAGAAAACAACAAAATCTAAACTAACAGAATCAAGCTCTATATGATTTCAAATCCTACACTCTTATTGCTGGAGTCACCTGAAGAAGTATATGTTCACACTTAGGATAACAACCCACTGACTGTTAAACTTTCTAGTACAACACAGCCCAGAAACTGGAACTAAATGAAAATGTCTCTAAGAAAATAGCAGTTACAGTTAGCCTCCTCTGCTAGATAAAAAAAATGTGTGTGTGTGTATATAACACTTGATTTCACACTTGGCAACTGCGGCAGAAACTATGATAGGTCCACAAAAATCCAATTTTCCCAAAGTACGAAGAGTATAGCTGGGCCCATGAAGAGACAATGTTTTCCAGCTTCCCTTACCTCTTAGGTGCTGCTCAGTTCTTGCCAATAGAACATAAATAGAAATGTTATGTGCAATTTCCAAGCTGGTGCTTTTAGAAGAATTAATGTGCCTTCTCTGTGCTCTGTCCCTTCCACCAGGTGAATGTGTATTACAATAAGGCTCTAACAGATAGCAGAGCCAGAAGATGAAGGGAACCTGCAATACCTGAATAGAAACGAGTCACCCACACACTTGGACACAAATGAGAAATAAACTATAGTTGTGTGTGAGCCATTAGATGTTTGGTCTATTTTTTAGGGTAGCTTACTTCACCTTAATATTTGCATAAGTCTTCAGTTCTACCACATCTATAAAGAGAAAAAGAATAGGTAAATACCAGAAGAAGAAAAATAGCAAAAGCAAACCCACCAATATCATAACCAGCAACAGTAGAGACGTATCTAAAAAGTGGGAAAAAAAATTCAAAACAACCATATACCTTCTGGTTGTTTTACTCAGGGGGAAAAACAGTAAAACCTTGGGTAAAATGGCCCAGGAATGAAGTTCAAAAAATTCAGTGAGGGCTTCCCTGGTGGCGCAGTGGTTGAGAATCTGCCTGCCAATGCAGGGGACACGGGTTCGAGCCCTGGTCTGGGAAGATCCCACATGCCACGGAGCAACTGGGCCGGTGAGCCACAATTACTGAGCCTGCGCGTCTGGAGCCTGTGCTCCGCAACAAGAGAGGCCGCGATGGTGAGAGGCCTGCGCACCGCGATGAAGAGTGGCCCCCGCTCGCTGCAACTAGAGAAAGCCCTCGCACAGAAACGAAGACTCAACACAGTCATAAATAAATAAATAAATAAATAAATAAAAGAACGTGAATTTCTAAAAAAAAAAAAAAATTCAGTGAAAAGGGCAAAATGAATCATTCTTAAAAAGTTTATCTATATTACAGCATTGTAGACTTCATGCCCATAGAAACGTGAGTCAGAAGTCAAACTGTATTTAATACAGTCTTTATCAAGCAGACAAGTAACTGATGAACTTTAGAAAAAAGTATCTCCAAAACAACTGTTATTTTATTTAAATCAGGAGTTCTTAACCAAGTTTACACGACATTCTAGAGAGTCTGTGAAACTTACGAAATTGTAAGCAAAATTTCATATGTGTGCATTTTTTCTAAGGAAATAATCATCATATTTTCAAAGAGGTCTACAGCACAAAAATGTTAATAGCTATCATTAAGTTCAAAGCTCATCTAATTTCAAAAAATGTAAAGTAGATTATAAAATTTAAAAACATATTGATCTTGGGTGGCCTCGGCCTGCAGCGGCTTGAAGCAAGATTTCGGTTCCCTGCCAGAGATTGAAGTCAGGCAGCAGCAGTGAGAGCTCTGAATCCTAGCCACTATTCCACAGGGGACCAGTGGCCAGGGACAAGGCCCTAGACCGTCAGCTGTGTAGAAATGAATTTCCACATAGAGACGGAAAGTAGTGAAGCAAGTAAAGTGTTTGTTAGGAAAAAGTACTGTTCTTGTGGATAGACACATGGGTGGGCTCAGAGAGAGAGAGTCGCCCCCTTGTGGTAGTTTGAATCACTTTTATGGGGCATTTCTTCCAGGTTTCCTTTGACCAATCATCTTGCTTTGCCTGGTTCTGAGTCCGTATTTCGTATATCTCAGGATCCTCCCGCGTGCGCACGCATCTCTCAGCCAAGATGGATTCTAGCAAAGAGGCCTATGCGTAGTTGACGTCACTTACTCTGGGGTAGCGCCCCCTCCCTTTTGGTCCTCCAAGAAGCCTTTCTGGGCATGTGTAGTCGGGGAAAGTCTCCTTGACTTTGAGAATAAGGAATATGTGGTCTTTTATCTCTTATCTGCGCAGGGCCCAGCCTCCTCTCTCGATTGTCCTGCTATTGATATTTTGAAGTTTCTGTCCACAGGGAATGAACTCCAGCTGCTTACCCTGGGGCCCATCTATCACTTGCCTCAATATGCAAAACAAAGTAGTTAAAATGTTTAAATAAATCAGAAGCTATTTAGTATAATATAAACTATTACCATTGCATTTTTTAAAAATGCAAGTATGTGGCATTCAGTGAGTTAGTACTGCCAGACATTTGCTTGGACAATAAGGTGGAAAGAGCATGAGCTTGGAATGCAGAAAGACCCAAGTTCGAATCTTAGCTCAATTTATTAGCTGTGGGAACCTAAATGAGTTCCTTAATCTCTTGGTAGCTCACAGTTTCTTCCTTGATAAAAAGGAGATAATTCAAGGATTAAATGAAGCCTTAGCTACATTTCTGGGTACATAATAAGGACTCAGTAAACAGTAGCTGTTATTATTGCTATAAACATCTTATAACATAGATCAAATATATTTCAAATCCTTAAAATGAGTGGAAGAGAAACTTACATTAATAGGCGATCACTAATTAGAGATAATGATATTGTACCATATTTAAAACTTAAACCAGATATTTCACGAAGCGTTCCCATTCTGAATTTAAGTCAGTTAAATCCTAAGATCTCAAGAATAATTCTCTTACCTCTTAATTCTCCTAACTACCATTAAGATTCAGCAGACCCAATTCTAATTCTTGAATTTCTTTTTTGAGCTATTCTATTTGTAGGACTGATATTTCATGACTGTTATTCTTTCTTAGAGGTCTCCCAAAGAATAAATAGAAAATTTACTCACTTTTTAAATAGAATAAAACTCATTCTATCTTAAAATTACCATAAAGGTTCACTGGACTCCTTTGTAAATCTAAAATACATTATGGGATCTTAGTATTCTTTCTTTTCATATGTCTCATAACATTTTGCTATTTCATTATCCTAGCAGTTATTTCATTATTATTTGTCAATTATTCCTAACTGTGCCAGAAAATGTCTAAAAGAATAAGACAACAGAAGAATGATGAACTTGCTTCAAATGGTGGTTCTCGACTAAAGGTGACTTTTGTCCCCCAGAGGACATCTGGCAATGTGTGGAGATATTTTTCATGGTCCTAAGTGAGGAGTGTATTTCTTGGCACTTAGTTGGTAGAAGCCAGGAACACTGCTAAACATCCCACAGTGCATAGGTCAGCCCCTGACAACAAAGAATTATCCAGCCCAAAATGTCAACAGTGCCAAAGTTGAGAAGTCATTTTTCATTTTATGCACACAATGGCAGAAAAAAGAAAACTGACAAAATAGATCTTTCAGAATTATCAGATGGATCAAAAGATGATTGCAAAGAGACAGACAGCAGTACAGTAGCTTCTAATTTTGGCTGTGAAATTGAAAATCTAAGACTCTGAGTCTCCAGAGAACAATATTCTAGATGAATTTCTGAAATTCAAGCACTGATGAGTGACCAATATATTTATAAGGACAAAAAGGAACCATGGTATTCTCATCCATTTAGTCATTCAACATGAAAACTTCATTGTGCAATCTTTTACAAGAACTGGAACCATCTCATTTTTCCAAAAGGATATGTAATAGTATTCTTTAATCTTTTTTGATATTTGTGCAACTAAATTTTTCTTATTTTTTTGGCTGCGCCGGGTCTTAGTTGTGGCACGTGGGATCTTCGTTGCGGCATGTGGGCTCTTTCAGTTGCGGCATGCAGGATCTAGTTCCCTGACCAGGGATCGAAGCTGGGCCCCCTGCACTGGGAGCATGGAGTCTTAACCACTGGACCACCAGGGAAGTCCCTGTGCAACTAAATTTACTGAAATGGTTCACATGTGAAGACATGCCAAAGGTAGGTGTGCAAATAAAGGTGGCTGGGACAAAACAAATAAAGTAAAAATTTTTAAATGTATCCAATTAATCATACTAATTATTGTTTATGCATCTAAAAATGAAAATGTTTTGCAATTATGAAGAAAAGATGACTGACTTCAACAAAGTTACATACCACCAAAGTTCACAGAAGTACTGAGTTTTGAATATGCAACTGTAAGTAGTACCACTAGTAACAGTAAGCTAGAACTTATCAGAGATGTATTTGAAATCATTTAGAGCTGAGACCAATTTAATTTTAAGAAAATTAAATATAAAAGCGTTGTTACAAAGTGAGATGAATCATTTGCTGTTTAGCACAAATACCTACTTAATCCTTAAGTAATGAACTACCTGGTACATTAAAAATGTGATTAATTTAATATTTTAAGCAAATTTATAATGCTTAACGACTTTTCCTTACTCCTTAATAAATGGAAGAAAATCATTCGTTAAAACTACAATTTCTTAAACTTAGTAAGATCTGAGAATACTAAGAATGTATTATTAGTATCGCTGTACACTTTGAAATGAAATCTAAAAGGAACATGATGAAAACCTTCAAAGTTGCTACAACCTCTACACTTTCATAACAGAACTGACAAACTTTTTGCAAGGAATTTCTGAGTGATGAATAAATGATACTCAATATTTCCAATAAATGATGCTCGAATAATAACCTTAATTTGATACCGTAGTTCATAGTTTAAGGTGTTTTAAAAAATAACATTGAAACAAAATTAGAAAAATATTTATACCTTAACTGACTGTAAGATGCTGGTCCCCTGTTCAGTTTCAATTTTGCAATTATCACACTCAATATTTTGGACTTTTACACAGCCAGACCCTGATGACTTGATATTCAAATCTAGAAGTGAAAAAAAGAAAAACCAAGTTAGTACTACGGTTAATGAGCTCCAAAGCATTTCAGTGTACTGCAGAAATCCAGCTCCTCAGTTTACTGAATCCTGGAAAGAACACAGCTGTCAGCAGCCTCTCTCTAAAGGTAAGGGATCTCCACCACAGCAACAGGACCAAATGTAAAGCCCTTTTCTACCAGTTTTTAAAAAGCAGTTATTTCTGTCGGCGGATATCATCTAAAGAGAGAAAGTAACATAGGAGATAAGTAAAGCAGGTCAAAGATTCCAGTTCTTATAGAAGATCATAGAAGCCTCTTCGCCACTGAGAAAATACACAAACACAGATTTGAGTAAGAGTAGAGCAAGTTAACAAATCATTATGGTGAACTGGGTAAGTCAGTTAGCTTATTCTCTTTTATATTCATGAAAGTTTAAAGATTTGTTCCCAAACTTCCCCCAAGTTAAAAGCCTACTGAGTTCGGTTTTCAAATCCTACCTCTAACCTTTCATATGTAAAAAATGAAGATATTATCATGCAGCTATATCACAAGGTATTTGAAGTAATAAAAAGTAGGAACAACTTTGAAAAATCTAGTACTGAATAATATTAAAACCTCAAAATTGTGGATAAATAACAGCGATATATATGAAGAAAGTCTGGCAAATAAGCCATACTTAGCTTTAAAGTTTAACTTTAAATTCAATTTAAGGTGTAACCTTAGGTGTCTCTGTATAAAAATTAAAAATCTTTAAAACACTGATATTTAATACCTAGTTCAAATAAATATTGATGATTTCCCTTAAACCAGACCAGAGAAGTAATGCTGCCCCAAACACAAACTACTGGGGTCTTAGCACTACAATTCCAATAGTTATGGCATAAAAATCAATTTCTACAGTTGAGTATATGGCAGTCTCTATAAAGGCAAAATTTTGGTTGGGATTAATATAAAATACATAAAAAGACAATTTTACCCCATACTTACATGGATGCAAATGTAACTGCAAAACTTTCAGCCCGTTAAGTAGTGTTACAACTTAAGGTTTGATCTCAAGCAGTAATGATAGGCATGGGGAGAAGAAAACAAATTCTAAATATACTCTACCCTCAGTAGGTGGGTAGAGAAGTTAAGGCTAGATACTGAGTGGTAGTAATGCTACGCTCACTCATTCACTGAAACGGTTATAGACAAACTGGAGGAACACGAGTAAGTATGAGGAAAATTGAATTATGTTGATTTGAGGGGCCTGTGGAACATCCACGTGTTAACAGTAAATTGGAAATGAGATTCTGGCTCTAAAAAGAGGAATCAGCAAATAATAAGGTTTGGGTAGTTCCATTTTTATCTGTGCTGCCATAAAATTTTGCTTATCTCTATTTCAACACTCAGTCTATTTTGTACTACATAATACATTGGCAAATCTTCCTCCCCACCCCAGACTGTTAACATTTTGAGATCAGGGTCTCTTATTCACCTAGGCTAGTTAAAAAAAAAGTTGAGAAGCAATTAAGGCATAGTGGTTCAGCAGACTCCAGTCAGTTCAAATCTCAGCTCCACCACTTTATATCTGAGAGAAAATAGGCATATTTCTTGATCTAAGCCCACTACAAATTAAATTTCATGAAGGCATGGATTTCTTCTACTTGTTCACCCACAATAAATACTTAGTATATGAAACTTGCTGTATCTCGATTCCCTCATCTTAAATGGTGACAATAACAGTGTCTATAATACAGTGCAACTGTAAGGATTGGAAAAGATTATCTTAGAAGTGTTAGTTGCTATTACGATCTTCATTAGTATCTTCCTTCAGTCCCGGGAAGGCGGAGAGCCACGGAAGACTTTCCTAGAAAAGTGCTGCGTACACAGTCGTTTCCATGTGAGAAATAACGTGGAACCCAAACACCTAGGAAACATATCTTGCAGCCATTATCAGTTGAAGTTTCCCAGGTAATCTTACTATGTGTTTTTCTTCATGGCCTGCTACTCAGAGAAAATTTACTTAGGCCAAAATGAGTGGGGACGTTTTCAGTAAGAAGCCGGGTGCCTATTAGAAACCAAACACCTGGTCCAAGTTCGATGGAACATGCTATAGACAAGGCTGTTTGGGGACAGACGCCAGGCGGTGAGCAAGGGGAAACGCGGACGGTCTGCCATGCCACTGGGTGGATTATCAAGATGCTTTAACCCTGAAAAATACACCACATTGTTACCGACAAAGTGCAGTGCACAAGTAGGAACAAAGTGCCAAAGGAGAACAGAAGGGGCTCCACAAATGTTATTCGGCTTAGATTATTCCAAATCATGTTTCCATTCAATTTATAAAATTGCTGTAATTGAGAACCTAATTCCTAACTACTGCCCAGAAACCCAAAGCATAACAGAAAAAAAGAGGCAACCTCCGAAGGCGTAAATTGTAAATTAGGTTGGAAAGTCAGATCCAAAGGGACCAATTAAAAACGCACGTCGGCCTAATTCTATAAATTCACTGGATGTGCCCTAGGACCCAAGCCCGTTTAAACTTCACTTGCCAAACTTCAGGGGCGCGTTCACTTCCACGGACGCCTGGGGGTCGATGACGTCAGACACGATGGCCACCTCCTTCTGCGCCTCGTCGTACCTCACCTGCAGGCTGGCCACGGCCCCACCCTCCACTCCGCTCACCGCCACCAGCACGCGGTCGCCATCCGGGTAGGTGAGAGGGTCCAGGGGCCTCACGGCTAGGGAGCACGGGAGTCGCGTCCGCAGCCGGCCGAAAGGGCTCACCAGAAGTGCCCACTCCTTCAGAGTCCGGCGCGCGGGACCAGACCGAGAGACGTCGGGCTGGGACCCACCTGAGCCGTACAGCCGGGCCTGACAGGCCCCACACGCACAGCGCCCCGCGACCTCGCGGGCCCACACTCGGAGCAGACAGAACCGGAGGCAGCCCAGCCCCCATCCCGAGCAGGAGACGAACATGGCGTGCTCTCACGCTCCCTCAGATCACCTCAGCCACAGGCTAGTCTTGCCACGGCCAGTCGACTTGGCCGCTGTGCCGGCTCAAGTTAAAAGGGAGACACTTGAGAGGGTGTGCTGAATTAACAGCAAGACTGCTCACTTAGTTCAGCAATTTAAACCTCAGCTACACACGCCTCGGCGGCAAATTGGAATTTCAAAGCTCTAAGTATCCACCCTGACCCTGACTCCTCGCCTACTCCCGCCCCTTTCGCAAAGGCCGGTGGGATAGGTAGTTCTAATGGAGTCAGACGTCGAGGGGTTCTGGCGGCTTAGAAACTACATTTCCCAAGAGGCAATGCGCAAGGTAGTTAAGGTTAGTAAGAGCAGGTGTTAGACGGGACTCGGAAGGCAAGCGCTCCTTCCCTCTAGCCAATTATCCATTGGAGGGACAGGGGGGGAAAAAAAAAAAAAAAAAAAAAAATCACACCAGAATTCAACTGGCCAATGGAAAGCGTGGAAGGCGACAGATGGGCAAGGCTGTGTGGTTTCCTTGGATACCGAGGACGCTACTTCTTTGGAGAGGGTGGAGCTTTGGAGTGAGACGAGGAAGCCAAAACTCACAGAGAAAAACAGGAGCCTAAATAAGGATCAGGACCGAGGGAAGTGGTAAGAAATTGCGCTTTTAAAGGTGAGAACTAGATGCAAAATAGGAATACCCTCAGTGAGTGGTTAGTTCCAAACTTCATAAACTAGTGCGGGGTACCCTAGGATGGAGAATCCCTAGGCAAGGGATCACTACCAGTCAGTGTTTTCTGAGGAAACTCCCTCTTTGATATCAAATGTAGGACTAGCGTTAGAGTCCTGTCTCCTTCCTGACTCTAAATGATCTTACGTCAGTTATTGAACGTCTCTGGGTTTTAACCGCTCGCTCTTAAAATGAGGTCAATAATACCTTCCTTGTCTTGCCTCAGAGGGTTTTTGTAGGGATCAAATGAGATAATGGATGTGAACACGCTGCACAGGCTGCCAAGTTGCAACTTAAATTATTATATTTTTATTTTATAGCATAGACTCTAAGTTACCAAGAAAAATCTGAGCGATCACGATTTGTGTTGACAGCAGCACTGTTCTCTTTGACTACAAATGATCCTCGGTTTTAGGACTAAAATAAGATGAGAGAGAGAGAGAGACATAGTGCCATGGGAAGAGTATGGAATTGGTTATTTTCCTGGCTCGGCCATTGGTTTATCTCTGTCACCTACACCTGTTTCTTCCACTTTAAGATGAAGAAGGATTATACTAAATGACTCCGTAAAGTCTGTTTTACCTTTTATTATTTTGTGGGCAATTTAAAAATGAGAAAAGATCTATTTCCTCCTTTCCTGCTATCTCTCCCTCTCTGTGCCAGTTCCTCCTCCTACAAATTATTCCCTAAGTTCTTTAGCAAAGACACACTGCAAAAAATGACGTCCAATAAAATGCAAGTGCTGAAACTGAATGCCATAAAAAATTGAAGCCCTTGGCCAAGTGCAATAACCAGAATTACTGGGAGTAATAGTGATAGAGGGATGGGCTAAAGTCCTAACGAACTGAGCTAAAGTCCTCAGGGGCCCAAGTCACAGGGTTCTTTGCAAGCCATTACCTTGTTAGAAATTCAGTGTTTTTCTTAAGTTATCCTTTCCTCCTTTCTGTCCCAGTCCTTCCTCCCTCCTTATTCTTCCTCCTTATGAAGGCTCACAATAGGTGCAAGCTTTTAGGTTCACCAAGTTCCCACTGCATACTAGTTCTATCCTTGGCTTTGTGTTTCATTTGGTCACAAGTATTCAAACTGATCTTCAAACGGTCTTTTTAATGAAAATCCACGGGAATAACTGTGAAAAAGGCATTGGTTTAAGCAAGCTGAGAATGCACTTAAATTTGCTGTACCCATGCCAAATATTTTTAGATTAAATAGAAAACCCTAATAGATAATTTTGTTTCTATGGTAATTTTTCCTTTTCTGATGAAAACCTAGTTAGTGGAATTGGCAACTGAACAATAATTGCATATGTGGCAAAATCATTGTTTTACTATTTTCAAATAAACAAAAGAAAATTGACAAAAAATTACTTTTTGGATCATCTGAGTTTTAAAATGGAGAAAATTATGTATATTAAGGTTAACGTAAGATATTAAAAATTTATTGATACTTTTAAAAGTCTAATGACATGTATCAAGTCTGTCCACATATCAATAATGACCAGTAAAAGTACTACCTTCCACCTGTATGACACTATAGTATTCAAAGCATGTTTACATGTATCATCTCATAGTATCCTCACAAAACACTCTGTGTTTGGCAGGGCAAGTATTATTATGCTCACATTACTGATGAAGAAACAAGTTTTGAAAGATTAAAAAACAGTTAGAAGGTCTGGCCCTCTTACCACTTTGTCAAAAGGTCATTCTATCTTCCTGACACCTTTGGAGAAAAGAAAGTTATTTATGAAATGAATAGAGAGTCATATGTAACTCTCCCGCATATTTAGAGTTTACTTGTAGTGTACTTTTACACGTTCAGTTTTTAAAAAGCCATTCCTGTGGTCATGAACATGTCCAGCTGGTAGAAGTGTAAGTTATTAAAACTTTCAGAGTTCAGTTTAGCAATATGCATAAAACACCTTAAAAATATGTGTATCCATGACCTGGAAATTGTACTTTTTGGAATTTAATGTAAACATAAAATTAAGGATGTTCACAAAAACTTACATTTACGGAATTTTTTTTCAGGATTACTTACGATAGTAAAGAATTGAAGCAACTTAAATGTCCAAAAATAGGAGAGTGTTACATAAATTAGTATACATATGGAATATTATGCAACTTAAAATTGTATTTTGAAAATTATTCAATGATATGGGAAATCCTCCATAACATAATTGTAAAGGAAAAACCTACAATTCTCCTTCTGTGTATGTCTCCTTGACTCTCACAGAACTACCACACTCACATAGCTTCACTTCTGACACTTCTAGTAATCAAATGTGTGGAGGTTTTCCCCCTGCAACAAGCGACAATTTAACTCACTTCTGACACTAATGTTAGATCCCACAGGTTAGGGGCTCATTTCCCCAAAAACACTCCCATCCACTTCAGATACCAGTCACAAGTCCTCAGGTTACCCACAACTTCTATCTCCTTTGGCTACAAACTGGAGATTCCCACAACCCCCTCCTCAGGTTCTATTAATTTGCTAGCGTGGCTCACAGAACTCAGGGAAACACTTAAATTTACCACTTTACTAAAGGATTTGATAAAGGATTTGATAAAGGATGCAGATGAACAGCCAGGTGAAGAGATGCAGAGGGTGAGGCCTGGGAGGGTCTGGACCGCAGGAGCTTCTGTCCCCATGGAGCTGGGATGTGTCCCCCCTCCTGGTGTGGGTGTGTTCACCAGCCTGGAAGCTCTCCAAACCCCATACTAGTGGGATTTTTATGGAAGCTTCATCACGTAGGCATGATCGATTATTAACTATATTTTCAGTCCTTCTTCCTTCTCAAGAAACTGGGGGGCAGGGCTGTAGATTCCCACCTTCTAATCATGTCTTGTTTTTTCTGGTGACCAGCCCTCATCCAGGAGTCTACCCAAAGGTGCTTCATTAAAACAAAAGACACTCCTATCACCCAGGAAATTACAAGGGTTTCAGGAACCCATATTTAGGAGCCAAGGGCAGAGACCAATATATATATATATATATATTTCTATTATCTCATAGTAATGTTAAGTGACATGAGTAGAATACCAAATTGTATGTAGAGTATGATCTCAATTCTATAATAATAATAATAGGAATTTTAACATATATTCCATAGAAACAATTGCAGAGAGAAACACACAACTTGATAACAATGCTTATCTCCAAGTAGTAAGGTGAATTATTTCTTCATTTTTTTATGTGTCTTCAATAATGAACATATATTACATTTATAATTTAAAAAATTTAAATGCATTTCTTAGCAGATACTGTTTCCTAAGACTGACTCAAATAGTGAAATAGGTGGAGGCTTTCTTACCATCTAAATGCCATCTAAATATTCTAAATGAATATTTTACTTAATTTAATAATTAATATTCAATAAATATACAATTTAATATACCAAATGAAAATTCCATATTGAAATTTTGTCTGAGTTATTTTATGATTGACTATTCTGATAGTTAAAGCCACATTTTAAGCAGCTGTTGCCTAAACTAGCCTAGTGATTAAATCTTGACACCTCGCCCTGTGATGAAGACTTAACATACTTCAGACAGCCTAATGGAACAAATTTGTTCAACACTGGATTATACATTCTGTAAAGTGAGTTACATTCTCTCATTGAGGGACCGAGTCTTTTCAAGTGTTGGGGTGGGGAGGGCGAGGCCCCTGCAGCTGGGAGTCCCCTCCCCCCCAGGGCTCTTCTTCAGACTTTCCTGAACTTTGGCTGAAGTCCCCTGGCTCCTGGCCGACCTCAGGAGATCCCCTCCCTTTGTCTTCCATCCCCTTCAGAGGGGCCAGCTGCTGTGGCTTAGAGAGTCCTTCTCAGAGCGACCCATCATCAGCCCCTGAGGCTCTCAGGCTGCAAAGTCATAAATATCCAAGGCCTCTTGTCCATGATAGGAAATGGTCGCCACGTTAAGTTCTGTGGACTGAATCTATTCAGAAAGGGATCTCTCTCAAGTTTAAGAAAGGGAAATTTACTTGCCTTGTGCTACAAAAATAAGAAACTTAAAGATTTGTCCTTAAAGATCCACTGACTTGCAACTTCAAGGTCCTAGGCGAGGATAACTTGTTATAAGTATTTTCATTACAGCATTAAAAAATGCCAGGTAGGTTTTATAAGTCAAGGAACTCTACAACTCCTACACCTTACGAATGACAGATGATACTTGCATGAAATTGGCAACTGTCTTCCAGGAAGCCCTAGGATTTACAAGATGCTCTGAGTGACATCAGTCACCAAAACCATGTGTGGACAGCCACAACAGGCTGTCACAAAAACGAAAAGACAACCTACAGAACGGGAGAAAATATTTGCAAACAATGTGACCAACAAGGGCTTACTTTCCAAAATATACAAACAGCTCATACAACTCAACAACAGAAAAACAAGCAACGTAATACAAAAATGGGCAGAAGACCTAAATAGACATTTCTCCAAAGAAGACATACAGATGGCCAATAGGCACATGAAAAGATGCTCAACATCACTAATTATTAGAGAAATGCAAATCAAAACTACAATGAGGTACCACCTCACACCAGTCAGAATGGTCATCATTAAAAAGTCTACAAATAACAAATGCTGGAGAGGGTGTGGAGAAAAGGGAACCCTCCTACACTGTTGGTGGGAATGCAAGTTGATGCAGTCACTGTGGAAAAGAGTATGGAGGTTCCTCAGAAAACTAAAAATAGAATTACCATATGATCCAGCAATGCCACTCCTGGACATATATCCAGACAAAACTATAATTCAAAAAGATACATGCACCCCTATGTTCATAGCAGCAGTATTCACAATAGCCAGGACATGGAAACAGCCCTAAATGTCCATTGACAGATGAATGAATAAAGATGTAGTACATAGACACAATGGAATACTACTCAGCAGTAAAAAAGAGTGAAATAATGGCATTTTCAGCAACATGGATGGACCTAGAGATTATCATACTAAGTGAAGTCAGAAAGAGAAAGACAAATACCATATCACTTATATGTAGAATCTAAAATATGACACAAATGAAATTATCTATGAAACAGAAACAGAATCACACACAGAGAACAATTTGGTGGCTGCCAAGGGGGAGAGGGTTGGGGGAGGGATGGAGTGGGAAGTTGGTGTTAGCAGATGTAAGCTTTTATGTATAGAATCGATAAATAACAAGGTCCTATTGTATCGCCCAGAGAACTGTATTCAGTATCCTATGATAAACCATAATGGAAAAGAATACATTAAAAAAAGAATGTATATATAACTAAACCAATTTGCTGCACAGCAGTAATTAACACAACATTGGAAATCAACTATACTTCAATTAAAAAAATTCAATAAATGGACAGCAGAGGGCATGAGAGAGTTTTCAGAAAAAAATGTAACCTAAAGAAAGGATTCTGGAATTCAGTTTAACTGGGGGAAGCCCTAGGAATTTGCTAACTTTCTTAATTATAAACTTTTGAAATAAATATGTCTTATGACCTCTGTTCTTCTTATGAATCTTAATAAACTCAATAATCTAAACAAATAACTAACAATACTAAGAAGTAGTTAATGAATATGTAGGCAGTCCTATTGGAAATCTACATTTTATTTTCATGTAGATGATGTACAGGAAAAAGCTTGTTATTTAATGTAGTCAAATTTCCCTCACTTTAAACACCTTGAGAAATTGCCTAGTTTACAAATATCTGAAGAAGATTCTCATGGTTGGGGGGGATATGAGTACTTTGTACATTAAAGCAATATGTATTTGTGTGTGTGTGTGTGTGTGTGTGTGTAAGATAATATTTATTGCAAACAGAAAGCTAACTTATAATAGAAAAACTTTAAAAGCTCACTTTAGGCTAGAGTTCTTGTATGTGCTAACACTTCATTCCATTTCTACAAAGTAGCAATATTGTTGCAACCATTTACACTGTAGTAGCATTAATATACCCTCTGAGTAGAAATTCCATTTACATTTTATATAATTTGAGGCTATGCTGTTAGTTATGTATAAGTTCAGGATTAATATTGCTTCCTGATAAAATTTTATTGTCATTAAATAATGATCCTCATTATCTCTAGTACTGCTTTCTATCTTGATGTATATTTTTATCTAATAATAATATTTTCATCCTTTTATTTCAAACCTGTGACATTATATTTGGGACTTGTCTCTTATAAACAGAATACAGATAGATATTTTAAATCCAATTCAACAATCTGTCTCAACAAGTAAATTTAATCCACTTACATTTTTGGTAATTACTATTACATTTGTAATTATTCTTACCATCTTCTTTTCTGTTTTCTATTAACCTTGCCTTTTTTTGGCCTTTTTGTTGCTGTTGTTCCTCTTTTTCTCCATTCATATCTTTAGTTTAAATGTTTTTCTTTGTTCACCTTTTCCCTCTGTAGTAACGTGAAAGGCTATTTTACTTCTAATCATTATCCTTAAATTTTTCACATACTCACTTGACCTAGCAAATGGCTAATCAATATCTCCATCTTCCTCTCAAAGAATAGAATTCTTTAACATAAGTCTTTTCCCTTCCATCTTCCATGTCATTTATTGTCTTGCGTATGTTTGTTCCACCTTGTTTTTGAAGCCACATGAATAGTTATTATTATTGTTGCTATTTATATTTAGTGCTTATTTAAATTTAGCAACATTTACCAATTTATTTGCTCATCTCTTTCCTTCTAGATTCAGTTTTGTTTTGTTTTGTTTTAAATTTATTTACCTATTTATTTTTGGCTGCGTTGGGTCTTCATTGCTGCACACGGGCTTTCTCTAGTTGCGTTGAGCGGAGGCTACTCTTCGTTGTGGTGTGCGGGCTTCTCATTGCGGTGGCTTCTCTTGTAGCAGAGCACGGGCTCCAGGCATGTGGGCTTCAGTAGTTGTGGCATGCAGGCTCAGTAGTTGTGGCTCATGGGCTTAGTTGCTCCGCGGCATGTGAGATCTTCCCGGACCAGGGCTTGAACCCGTGTCCCCTGCATTGGCAGGCAGATTCTTAACCACTGCACCACCAGGGAAGCCCCTCAGTTTTTTACTGAAGTATATGCATTGTATATATTCAATGAGAGTCTCTGAGTAGTTTCTTCAGACTTTGAAATGTTTTTATTTTTACCTGCTCTCTTAAGTAATAATTTAGCTGACATATACTGTCTCTCAGTACTTTGAAGAGGTACAGTTTTTACTAATGAGAAGTCTTCTATCTGTCTAATTTAGTTGCTTTGTGGAGAGTCTGCTTTTTCTCTTTGGTGATTTTTGGAATTTTTTTCATTGTTTTAATAGTTTACATTTCAGCACTCTGTGTAGGTTTAGTTCTTTTTGTTTACTTTGCTTTGTTTTAAAGTCAAGTTTATTGAGGTATAATTTACACACAGTAAAACTCACCCTTTTTAGGTATACAGCTCTGTGAATTCTGGCAAATACATAGAGTCATGTAACCACTATGACAATCAGGATATAGAACTTTTCCATCACTGCCAGAAGTTCCCTCATTTCTCTTTGTAGTCAATCCTTGTCCCCTGGCAACCACCGATCCACTATCTGTCCCTATACTTTTTGCCTTTTTCAGAAACTCATATAGTAAATGGAATCATATAGTATATAGCCATTTGACTTAGTATAATATATTTGAGATTCATCCATGTTGTTGTATGTAATCAGTGATTGGTTTCGGAGTTTTATTCCATTACATGCACGTACCACAATTTGTTTATATATCCACAAGTTGATATTTGGGTTGTTTCTAGTTTTTGGTGACTATATAAAGCCAATATAAACATTTGTATATAGTTTTTGAATGGATATATGTCTTCATTTCCCTTGAATGTGTATTTACATATGAGTGGGGGATGGCTGGGTCATGTGGTAAATGTATTTAACTTCATAAGTAATATCTAACCTGTTTTCCTAAGGAGGTCCACAACTTTGCATTCCCACTAGCAACATGTGAGAGTTCCAGTCACTCCACAGCCTCACCAACACTTGGTATTGTCACTTTTTAAAAAACCACTCTAATAGGTGTGTAGTTCTCTCTCATTATGAGTTTGATTTGCATTTCCCCAATTACTAATGAAGTGAGCATATTTTCGCATTCTTATTTGCCATTTGTATATCTTCTTAGGTGAAATATCCATTCAAATCTTTTGCCCATGTTTTGTTGGTCTGTTTGATTTCTTATTATTGAGTTTTGAGATTTCTTTATATATTCTTGATACCAGTCTTTTGTCAGATACATTATTTGGTCACATTTTTTCCCCACCTGTGGCTCTTGTTTAGTTTCCCAACACTGTCACCTGAAGAGCACATCTTTTAAATTTGAAAAAGTCCAATTTATCTATTTTTTTCTATTATGATTGTGGTTTTGTGTCCCATCTGAAAACAAAACAAAAAAACCCAAAACTTTCTCCAAACCTAGGTTGCAAAGGTTTTCTTCTACATTTTCTTTTGGAAGTTTTTTACTTTTAGGTTTTACATTTAGGCCTATGCCTCATTTCAAGTTAGGTTTTGTAAATCATGCAGGGTATGAGTTGAGGTGCATTCTTTTACATAAGGATGTTAAAAATCAGTTGTTCCAGCATAATTTTTTGGAAAATATGATCATCTTAATGGATTAAAAAGAAAACATTTAGCAAAATTCAATACCCATTCCTGATTAAAAACCCTCCAGAAACTTGGAAGAGAAGGAACTTCCTCCACCTAATGTAGGCATCTATGAAAAACTTATACTTAATACCATATTTAACCATAAAAGACTGAATGCTTTTTTCCTTTTAAGATCTGAAACAAGGCAAAGTTTTTCACTCTCACCACTTTATTGTCCTAGAGGTCCTATACAGTACAATAAGGCAATAAAAAACTGAAAGGAATCTACATTGGACAGAAAGAAGTAAAATTGTCTATGTGCAGACAGCATGATCATCTAAGTAGAAAATTCTAAAGAATATTATACAAAGCTAACTGAATTAATTAAAAAGTTTACAAGGTTACAAGATACAAGGTCAATAACAAAAATCAATTCTATTTCTAAGGACTAAAAATGGCATTTGGAAATTGAAATTTAAAAACAATACCATTTACAATAGCATTCAAAATGTGAAATACTTAGGGATAAATTTAATGACATATATGCAAGACCTATTTTCTGAAAACTGTAAAACATTGCTGAGGGAAACTGAAGAAGATCTAGATAAGTGGAGAGAAATACCATATTCAAGTAAAATAAGACTCAAGATGGCATATCACTCCACACTGATGTATTGATTCATTGCTCTGTCAAAATTCTAGCAGGCTTTTTAAAAAATAGAAATTGACAAGTAACTTCTAAAATGTATATGGAAATGTAAAGTACCAAGTACAGCCAAAACGATTTTGAAAAAAGAACTAAGTTTGAAGACTTATACTACTTCATTTTAAGACTTATTGTAAAGCTACAATAATCAACATAATGTTGTATGGCTATAAGAATAGACCTTTAATCAATGGGACAAAAATCGAGGACTGTAGAAATAGACCTACACATATATGGTTAGTTAATTTTTGAGAAAGGTGTTACTATAATTATTAATATGACAATGGGAAGAGGATGCTTTCCCAACAAATGGTGCTGGAACATTAAATATCCATATGCCTCTCCATCCACTTCTCCAAAAGAACATCTCAACCTTTACTTCACACCATACACAAAAATTTGAAACAGTTAAAAGATGCAAATAGAAGAGCTAAAACTATAAAAGTCCTGGAAGAAAATACAGGAGGAAATCTTGTGCCCTTGAGTTTGGCAAAGATTTCTTAAATAAGATACAAAAAGCATGAACCATAATAGAAAAAAACCCAATAAATTGGATTTCCTCAAAATTCAGAAGTTTTGCTCTTCAGAATGAAGAGACCAGGAGAGATTGAGAGAAAATATTTATGAAACGTATTGATAAAGGACTTGTATCCAGAATACACAAAGAACTCTTACAACAATGATAAGAAGAAAACCTGATTTTTTTAATGAGCAAAAAAAATTGAATATACACTTAAACTAAGAAGATATATAAATGGCAACTAAACCCATAAAAAGATGCTCATCATAATAAGTCATTATGGAAGTGCAAATTAAAGCCACAAAATTAAAATTAGATACCACTACAAACCCACCAAAATGGCTAAAACTAAAAATTACTGACAATACCAAGTGTTGACAAGGATGTGGAGCAGTGGGAACACTCATACACTGCTGGTGGGTATATAAAATGGTACGACCACTTTGGAAAACAATTTGACAGTTTCTTATAGAATTAAACATAACTTACCATATGACCCAGCAATTCTACTCTTAGGTATACACCCAAGAGAAATGAAAACATATGTTCACATGAAGACTTGTACTTGAATGTTCATAGCAACTTTATTCATAATAGCCAAAAATGAGAAACAAATGTCTATCAACTGGAGAATGGCAAATAAATCATGGTGTATTTGTACAATGGAGTAGCATTCAGCAATACAAGAAATGAAATACTGATATCCAGTATCCAGCAGTGTAGATGAACCTCAGAAACCTTATGCTTAAATGTTAGAAGACAGAAATATATATGATTCTATATACATGAAATTCTAGAAAAGGCAAAACTACTGGTTGTTACCAGGTGCCTGGGATGGAGGGGATGGGGATAGAAGGGACACTGGCTGTAAAGGGGCATAAAGGAACTTTTTAAAAGTGACGGGAATGTTTGTGGCAGTGATTACACAACTGTCAATATTTGTAAAAACTCATCAAATTGTATACTTAAAATTATGAGTTTTGTTGTGAACATAAATTATATACCTCAATAAAGCTGAATATTAAAAAAATTTACTCAATTCATGTTTCCCCTTTCCTCTCCTCCTCCTGAGCATGAGACCCAAGTTCAGGGTTATTAGGTAGCATAATACTTCAGGGAGGTTGGTGTCTGACCATGCTGACTCCTCCTGAGATATGCATCCACCTGGGTCTCAGATATGGGTCTTCATGCTGGCATCTTCTGAGAATTCTGCATCCCCATCTGGTGCTCAATTGTATGGTCCACAAAGCTTTCTGAAGCAGTGTCTTTTCATCATAACACTAAGGGCTCTTGGGGTATAGCACTCCCAGCCACACTCAACACCTACCCCACTCCACTCTGTAAACTCTCTTGGGCCCCTCTCTGCCTAGACAGTTTTCTTTGCTATCACATGAAAGGACAGAATTGATGATGGCTCTGGAAACTTGCCACTTTCCCCAAGTCCCACTTGGGGAAGGAGGCACGTTATCCCTCTGATGTCCTTGAAGTCCAAGTTGCACTATTTCATTTCCTGAGCTTGATCCTGGGTGGACAGGGTGCCTTAGGGGCCCATGTCAACTTGTTTCCTCACCACCTCTCCTTGTTCCCCAGCTCAGAAAGAGGGTGTTTTTTAAATGTTTATTTTTAATTTCCTCTTCCAATGTAAAGTAGGAAGATTGCCTTGCTAAATATTCTTCTAACCCTATAAGTAATGTAAGAACCTTTGCCCTTAGAGGAAGGAAAGAAATTGAGTAAGGATGCTGCCCGGGAGAGGAAGACAAAAGGAGAGATCTGCCTGGGCCAGATGAAGCCTGAGAACAGGTAATACTCATGCAATGAAAAGAGGAGCCTGTGAAGTTTCCAGATATGGGAGAGGGAACTTTGCCTGCTTTACTTACTGTCTAAACGCTGACTCAGAGTTGACACCTATTCTTTTAAGGACTTTTAAAATTTTTAGTTGCTCCCTTTCTCCCTCTCCAGTACCCAGTATTCTATATAGTCTTTCTTATCCTAGATTTAAACATGTCACAGTGGGATTTGAAGATTAGGTTTACCAGGACTCTCACATCAAATCCTAAGGAGAGCTCTGGGACAAAAATCATGCTCAAGAGGACCCAAGTTGCCTTTTTCAGATCATAGATTCCTGAAATAATTTGGTCCAGGCCCAGGCTGACCTCTGTTTATTTTTTCCCTATAAAAATAATCTAAGGCATACCATACATGAAAGCTGAGGAACCAGGCAGTGACGGGAGGAAGCTACCATTTATTGAGGAACTATATGCTGGGTCTGGGCTGAGACTTCACATGCGGTGTCCCATTTAATCTTCACAACAACTCTTAAATCATCTTGCAGTTAAGGAAACAGACACTTAGAGGCTAAATATCTTGCCAAAGTTTACAAAGGAAGGGGAGGAATGAGATTCAAGCCCAAAGTGAGGAACTTCCAAGTAGTCAATTGCATTAGGCCATGCTGTCATGCTGGTAGACTGAGTTAAAGCCACTAATCCCAGTCTTAGATGAAATAACAGGAGAAGGAGGAGGAGGAAGGGAGAGACCCGGGCTGTTGCAGATGGGAGGCAGTGATGAAACCAACCAGAGTTCTTGGCCTTCCCCAGTCTAGAGAAATTGACTAGAGGCCAGACAAGAAATTCAGGCAAGGCTTTACTGGGGCCCCTGCTGCAGCAGCGGGGAGCGGGAACAAACAACAGATTCTCTTGCTTGCTCCCTCGTGGGGTGTGGGTGGGGGAGGGCGAGCTTGTCCCTTATATGGGGTGAGGGTAGGGGTGTATCCAGGGGTCAGGCCGGAGGGGTGGCTTAGTTGTTTTGCCCACCCCTTAGGTGGTGTTGCGTGCAGGGGTCATGCTCAGTACCCTGCTTTTGCTCCCAACACCCTGTTTTTGCTCCAGGCTCCTCAAAAGTGGCAGTTGCGTTTTTTGGTCTTTTTGTATGTTTGGGGTCCAGAATTTGCCCCAACTGCACATGCATGTGGTTATTTTTAGTCGCATACAGGTTCTTTGTATTTTGTTGCTAGAGGAGAGGTGTGTCCAGGTGCAAGCACTGCAGCAAAGGGGCCTAGGTCCCAGCCTGTCTCAGTGATACCCCATTTTTCATGAAGATCTTTGCTAAGGAAACAGACCCATGTAGACTCACAGTTTCTCCTGACTGTGGTATGGGGAAGAGAAAAGGTGTAAATGACAGAGGAGGTTTGCAAGGCAATGGCCTAACTAGATAAGATAGACAACTGTTGTAATGTTATGAATGTGCTTTCTGGTATCTTTTTTTTTTTTTAACATCTTTATTGGAGTATAATTGCTTCACCATGGTGTGCTAGTTTCTGCTCTATAACAAAGTAAATCAGCTATACATACACATATATCCCCATATCTCCTCCCTCTTGCGTCTCCCTCCCACCCTCCCTATCCCACCCCTCTAGGTGGTCACAAAGCACCGAGCTGATCTCCCTGTGCTATGTGGCTGCTTCCCACAAGCTAGCTATTTTACATTTGGTAGTGTATATATGTCCATGCCACTCTCTCACTTCGTCCCAGCTTACCCTTCCCCCTCCCCGTGTCCTCAAGTCCATTCTCTACATCTGCATCTTTATTCCTGTCCTGCCCCTAGGTTCTTCAGAACCCTTTTTTTTTTAAGCTTCCATATATATGTGTTAGCATACGGTATTTGTTTTTCTCTTTCTGATTTACTTACTCTATTAAGGTCTTCTGGCCATTTTTGGATTGGGTTGTTTATTTCTCTGATATTGAGCTGCATGAGCTGCTTGTAAATTTTGGAGATTAAGCCTTTGTCAGTTGCTTCCTTTGCAAATATTTTCTCCCATTCTGAGGGTTGTCTTTTCATCTTGTTTTTGGTTTCCTTTGCTATGCAAAAGATTTTAAGTTTCATTAGGTCCCATTTGTTTATTTTTGTTTTTATTTCCATTTCTCTAGGAGGTGGGTCAAAAAGGATCTTGCTGTGATTTATGTCATAGAGTGTTCTGCCTATGTTTTCCTCTAAGAGTTTTATAGTGTCTGGCCTTACATTTAGGTCTTTAATCCAGTTTGAATTTATTTTTGTGTATGGTGTTAGGGAGTCTTCTAATTTCATTCTTTTCATGTAGCTGTCCAGTTTTCCCAGTACCACTTATTTAAGAGGCTGTCTTTTCTTCATTGTATATTCTTGCCTCTTTTATCAAAAATAAGGTGACCATATGTGCATGGGTTTATCTTTGGGCTTTCTATACTGTTCCATTTATGTATATTTCTGTTTTTGTGCCACTACCATACTGTCTTGATTACTGTAACTTTGTACTATAGTCTGAAGTCCAGGAGCCTGATTCCTCCAGCTCTGTTCTTCCTTCTCAAGATTGATTTGGCTATTTGGGGTCTTTTGTGTTTCCATAGAAATTGTGAAATTTTTTGTTCTAGTTCTGTGAAAAATGCCAGTGGTAGTTTGATAGAGATTGCATTGAATCTGTAGATTGCTTTGGGTAGTATGGTCATTTTCACAATGTTGATTCTTCCAATCCAAGAACATGGTATATCTCTCCATCTGTTTGTATCATCTTTAATTTCTTTCATCAGTGTCTTATAGTTTTCTGCATTCAGGTCTTTTGTCTCCTTAGGTAGGTTTATTCCTAGATATTTTATTCTTTTTGTTGCAATGGTAAATGGGAGTGTTTCCTTAATTTTTCTTTCAGACTTTTCATTATTAGCGTATAGGAATGCAAGAGATTTCTGTGCATTAATTTTGTATCCTGCTACTTTACCAAATTCATTGATTAGCTCTAGTAGTTTTCTGGTAGCATCTTTAGGATTCTCTATGTATAGTATCATGTCATCTGCAAACAGTGACAGCTTTATTTCTTCTTTTCTAATTTGGATTCCTTTTATTTCTTTTTCTTCTCTGATTGCTGTGGCTAAAACTTCCAAAACTATGTTGAATAATAGTGGTGAGAGTGGACAACCTTGTCTTGTTCTTGATCTTAAAGGAAATAGTTTCAGTTTCTCTCCACTGAGAATGATGTTGGCTGTGGGTTTGTCATATATGGCCTTTATTATGTTGAGGTAAGTTCCCTCTATGTCTACTTTCTGGAGGGTTTTTATCATAAATGGGTTTTGAATTTTGTCGAAAGCTTTTTCTGCATCTATTGAGATGGTCATATGGTTTTTATCCTTCAGTTTGTTAATATGGTGTATCACATTGATTGATTTGTGTATATTGAAGAATCCTTGCATTCCTGGGATAAACCCCACTTGATCATGGTGTATGATCCTTTTAATGTGCTGTTGGATTCTGTTTGCTAGTATTTTGTTGAGGATTTTTGCATCTGTGTTCATCAATGATATTGGCCTGTAGTTTTCTTTCTTTGTGACATCTTTGTCTGGTTTTGATATCAGGGTGATGGTGGCCTCGTAGAATGAGTTTGGGAGTGTTCCTCCCTCTGCTATATTTTGGAAGAGTTTGAGAATGATAGGTTTTAGCTCTTCTCTAAATGTTTGATAGAATTTGCCTGTGAAGCCATCTGGTCCTGGGTTTTGTTTGTTGGAAGACTTTTATTCACAGTCTCAATTTCAGTGCTTGTGATTGGTCTGTTTATATTTTCTATTTCTTCCTGGTTCAGTCTTGGAAGGTTGTGCTTTTCTAAGAATTTGTCCATTTCTTCCAGGTTGTCCATTTTATTGGCATATAGCTGCTTGTAGTAATCTCTCATGATCCTTTGTATTTCTGCAGTGTCAGTTGTTACTTCCCTATTTTCATTTCTAATTCTATTGATCTGAGTCTTCTCCCTTTTTTTCTTGATGAGTCTGACTAATGGTTTATCAATTTTGTTTATCTTCTCAAAGAACCAGCTTTTAGTTTTATTGATTTTTGCTATTGTTTCCTTCATTTCTTTTTCATTTATTTCTGATCTGATCTTTATGATTTCTTTCCTTCTGCTAACTTTGGGGTTTTTTTGTTCTTCCTTCTCTAATTGCTTTAGGTGTAAGGTTAGGTTGTTTATTTGAGATGTTTCTTGTTTCTTGAGGTAGGAATGTATTGCTATAAACTTCCCTCTTAGAACTGCTTTTGCTGCATCCCATAAGTTTTGGGTCATCGTGTTTTCATTGTCATTTGTTTCTAGGTATTTTTTGATTTCCTCTTTGATTTCTTCAGTGATCTCTTGGTTATTTAGTAGCGTATTGTTTAGCCTCCACGTGTTTGTATTTTCTACAGATTTTTTTCTGTAATTGATATCTAGTCTCGTAGTGCTGTGGTCAGAAAAGACACTTGATACAATTTCAATTTTCTTAAATTTACCAGGGCTTGATTTGTGACCCAAGATATGACCTATCCTGGAGGATGGTCCATGAGCACTTGAGAAGAAAGTGTATTCTGTTGTTTTTGGGTGGAATGTCCTATAAATATCAATTAAGTCCATCTTGTTTAATGTATCATTTAAAGCTTGTGTTTCCTTATTTATTTTCATTTTGGATGATCTGTCCATTGGTGAAAGTGGGGTGTTAAAGTTCCCTACTATGATTGTGTTACTGTTGATTTCCCCTTTTATGGCTGTTAGCATTTGCCTTATGTATTGAGGTGCTCCTATGTTGGGTGCATAAATATTTATAATTGTTATATCTTCTTCTTGGATTGATCCCTTGATCATTATGTCGTGTCCTTCTTTGTCTTTTGTAATAGTCTTTATTTTAAAGTCTATATTGTCTGATATGAGAATTGCTACTTCAGCTTTCTTTTGATTTCCATTTGCATGGAATATCTTTTTCCATCCCCTCACTTTCAGTCTGTATGTATCCCTAGGTCTGAAGTAGGTCTCTTGTAGACAGCATATATACGGGTCTTGTTTTTGTATCCATTCTGCCAGTCTATGTCTTTTGGTTGGAGCATTTAATCCATTTACATTTAAAGTAGTTATCGATATGTATGTTCCTATTACCATTTTCTTAATTGTTTTGGGTTTGTTATTGTAGGTCTTTTCCTTCTCTTGAGTTTCCTGCCTAGAGAAGTTCCTTTAGCATTGTTGTAACGCTGGTTTGGTTGTGCTGAATTCTCTTAGCTTTTGCTTGTCTGTAAAGCTTTTAATTTCTCTGTCAAATCTGAGTGAGATCCTTGCTGGGTAGAGTAATCTTGGTTGTAGGTTTTTCCCTTTCATCACTTTCAATATGTCCTGCCACTCCCTTCTGGCTTACAGAGTTTCTGCTGAAAGATCAGCTGTTAACCTTATGGGAATTCCCTTGTATGTTATTTGTTGTTTTTCCCTTGCTGCTTTTAATATTTTTTCTTTGTATTTAGTTTTTGATAGTTTGATTAATATGTGTCTTGGCATGTTTCTCCTTGGATTTATCCTGTATGGGACTCTCTGTGCTTCCTGGCCTTGATTAACTATTTCCTTTCCCATATTAGGGAAGTTTTCAACTATAATCTCTTCAAATATTTTCTCAGTCCCTTTCTTTTTCTTCTCTGGGACCCCTATAATTCGAATGTTGGTGCGTTTAATGTTGTCCCAGAGGTCTCTGAGACTGTCCTCAATTCTTTTCATTCTTTTTTCTTTATTCGGCTCCACGGTAGTTATTTCCACTATTTTATCTTCCAGGTCACTTATCCGTTCTTCTGACTCAGTTATTATGCTATTGATTCCTTCTAGAGAATTTTTAATTTCATTTATTTTGTTGTTCATCATTGTTTGTTTGCTCTTTAGTTCCTCTAGGTCCTGGTTAAACGTTTCTTGTATTTTCTCCATTCTATTTCCAAGATTTTGGATCATCTTTACTATCATTATTCTGAATTCTTTTTCAGGTACACTGCCTATTTCCTCTTCTTTTGTTTGGTCTGGTGGGTTTTTACATTGCACCTTCAACTGCTGTGTGTTTCTCTGTCTTCTCATTTTGCTTAACTTACTGTGTTTGGGGTCTCCTTTTCACAGGCTGTAGGTTCGTAGTTCCCGTTGTTTTTGGTGTCTGCCCCCAGTGAGTAAGGTTGGTTCAGTGGGTTGTGTAGGCTTCCTGGTGGAGGGGACTGGTGCCTGTGTTCTGGTGGATGAAGCTGGATCTTGTCTTTCTGGTGGGCAGGACTGCGTCCGGTGGTGTGTTTTGGGGTGCCTGTGACTTTATTATGATTTTAGGCAGCCTCTCTGCTAATGGGTGGGGTTGTGTTCCTGTCTTGCAAGTTGTTTGGCATAGGGTGTCCAGCACTGTAGCTTGCTGGTCGTTGAGTGGAGCTGGGTCTTAGCATTGATATGGAGATCTCTGGGAGAGCTTTTGCTGTTTGATATTATGTGGAGCCAGGAGGTCTCTGGTGGACCAATGTCCTGAACTCAGCTCTCCCACCTCAGAGGCACAGGCCTGACACCTGGCTGGAGCACCAAGACCCTGTCAGCCACATGGCTCAGAAGAAAAGGGAGAAGGAAAGAAGGAAGGAAGGGAGGGAGGGAGGGAGGAAGGAAGGAAGGAAGGAAGGAAGGAAGGAAGGAAGGAAGAGAAAAAATTTAAAAATTATTAAAAATTAAAAAAATTAGAAAGTAATAAAAGAAAGAAAAAAGAGAGCAACCAAACCAGAAAATAAATCCACCAATGATAACAAGTGCTAAAAACTATACTAAAATCAAACAAACAAACAAAAAAAACGGACCAACAGACCCCTAGGACAAATGGTAAAAGCAAAGCTATACAAAGTCACACAAAGAAGCATACACATACACACTCACAAAAGGAGAAAAAGGAAAAATAAAAATCTATATATAGAAAAGAAAAAAAGGAAGAGAGCAACCAAATCAATAAACAAATCTACCAATGATAATAAACTCTAAATACTAAACTACGATAAACATAAAACCAGAAACAAATTAGATGCAGAAAGCAAACCCCAAGTCTACAGTTGCTCCCAAAGTCCACCGCCTCAATTTTGGGATGATTTGTTGTCTATTCAGGTATTCCAGAGATGCAGGGTACATCAAGTTGATTGTGGAGATTTAATCTGCTGCTCCTGAGGCTGCTGGGAGAGATTTCCCTTTCTCTTCTTTGTTCGCACAGCTCCTGACGTTCAGCTTTGGATTTGGCCCCGGCTCTGCATGTATGTCACCTGAGGGCATCTGTTCTTCGCTCAGACAGGCTGGGGTTAAACTAGCAGCTGATTAGGGGGCTCTGGCTCACTCAGGCTAGGGGGAGAGAGCGGTACAGAATGTGGGGTGAGCCTGTGGCGGCAGAGGCCGGTGTGACATTGCAACAGCCTGATGCACACCGTGCATCCTCCTGGGGAAGTTGTCTCTGGATCACAGGACCCTGGCAGTGGCATGCTGCACAGGCTCCCTGGAGGGGAGGTGCAGATAGTGACCTGTGCTTGCACACAGGCCTTTTGGTCGCTGCAGCAGCAGCCTTAGTGTTTCATGCCCGTCTCTGGGGTCCGCGCTCATAGCCGCGGCTCACGCTCTCCTCAGGCACTCCGAAACAATGGTCTCTTGCCTCTTAGGCAGGTCCAGACTTTTTCCTGGAGTCCCTCCCGGTTAGCTGTGGCACACTAGCCCCCTTCAGGCTGTGTTCACACAGCCAACCCCAGTCCTCTCCCTGGGATCTGACCTCCGGAGCCCGAGCCTCAGCTCCCAGCCCCCAACCATCCCAGCGGGTGAGCAGACAAGCCTTTGGGCTGGTGAGTGCTGGTCGGCACTGCTCCTCTGTGCGGGAATCTCTCTGCTCTGCCCTCCGCACCCCTGTTGCTCCGCTCTCCTCCGTGGCTCCAAAGCTTCCCCCCCGCCCACCCACCCCACCCCGTCTCCGCCAGTGAAGGGGCTTCATAGTGTGTGGAAACTTTTCCTCCTTCACAGCTCCCTCCCCGTGGTGCAGGTCCCATCCCTATTCTTTTGTCTCTGTTTTTCCTTTTTTCTTTTGCCCTACCCAGGTACGTGGGGAGTTTCTTGCCCTTTGGGAAGTCTGAGGTCTTCTGCCAGCATTCAGTAGGTGTTCTGTAGGAGTTGTTCCACATGTAGATGTATTTCTGATGTATTTGTGAGGAGGAAGGTGATCTCCGCGTCTTACTCCTCCGCCATCTTGAAGGTCTCTTCATATTTTTTGAGCAAGCAAAGATAATGGAATTTGAAAAACGTGGGCATTTTCATAGCAAGAGTGAGGAATGGCTTGCAACGTGAGGATTCTAGATTGCATGCAAACATGTAGAATCTCTGTTTAACAGACCTTCTGGAAGACTGTCAGCTTCTGAGCTACTTGGGCATTCCACACCTCCCACAGGCTTTGGAACTCAGTCTCTGCTTACTACTAAATTATTTGCAAACTATTAGGGAGACCAATAGGGCTTCTGAGTCACTCTTTGAATTTCTGAAGCCTGACTGGGCTTGCAGAATGACTGTAAGTTACTACAGATATAAGATCCAGCATTTCTTGTCATACTTTGTGTATGTGAAGGCGTTCCTTTGGTTTGTAACTATAACAACAAGTTCTATAGCCCATTGTTTTGCACAGCTCAGTCTTAAGGCCTCATGGACTGCCTAATAATTACTGCTCTACAAGAATTAATTTGGTTTTAACTGATTTACACTCTGCTGCTGGCCTGCTCTTTGCTGAAGGGGTCCTAGCCTTACACCTTCGGGGCGACAGAAGTTGAATTCAATCAGCCTGCCTGTATTCTTGATCCTGCTTTCCACTATTGGAGGCCTAGAGGAAAGGGCTTTGCTAAGGCCACAGCAAGTGTCCTGTAGAGTTCAATGGGAAGGGGTCAGGAATTTGGAGCCAGTGAACGTGGGTTTGAAAAACCACTACCATTTATTGCTGTGTGATCTTGGGCACATAATTTACATTCTCTGACCTTCAATTCCCTCCTCTATAAAGTGGAGATAATAATTCTTATGGAACATGGTTGTTGTAAGGATTAAGTGAAACAATATGAGGGAAAGTTTTGTTTAAATTTTGAAGGACTATATCAATGTTACTATTAGGTGCACAGGCAAGTGGCCACTGGGCAGGAATATCTGCACACGGATGAGGGCAACCAGGAGGATGTGTCAGAGACAAAAATCATGTCTGTTTCCGTGACAGTTCTTCCACATGGATGGTGCTCACCATCACGACGCTATATGTTATACCCACTCAGAAATGAGTACTATAGAGCTCCTTTTGGCACTGTATGTTTCTGAGAAGAAAGGGGGAAAAACATGTGAATCTTTGAAGAAAGAGTAACTTTTCTTGGGTCTGCGTTTGGGGTAGGGTGGGAGTATGCACACAGAGGCAGAAGGACAGTGAAATGAGTTGGAAGTAGGGCTCCAGCTCTCTCAGCATCCTTCCATCCCAAGGAAGGGAGCTCATGCTGTAACAGTCTTGGGTTTTCCATGATCATGGGCAATTAACAGGTTCCTCACTGATTACACATGCAAATAATTTAAGACTTAACTGTCTAGTACTGTGAACACTTACTTTAAAGTTTAGATATGCACTTGGAGCTTCCCCTCAAGAGTTTTGTTTTCTTTTATGTGTATGTATGTTTTTAATTAAAGGTTTGGTCCAAGCCACATTGCTACTTTAACACTTTGATTATGAGACAAATTTTATCTGTACACATTGACTGCAGTGGCTTTTTTTTCAGTGCCAGAATGTTTCTTCCCCACCCCACCCCCGCAGGATTCTCTTTTGAGAGGGTTTTTTTCTTTCTCATTTTTTTGAGGAACAGAAAGAAGTTGTGGTTTGATTTGCTGGGTCTCAATGACAAAGGTTTTCTACTCCCTCTTTTTAAAAACACGAACTGAAATCTGTATCTATATGTTTAAAAAAATGTTTCAAGTCTAATCTTTGAATGATAGTAATGGATATTGTATAATTGTACATAGAATTGCACATAAAGTATCTAGATATGAATAAGTGCAATAACTGTATCTGTTGCATTTAGGACTGCCAAGGTCATAGTATCTGATGATGATGATGATGTCATTGTTGAATTAATTGGATCTGAGGTGACGATAGGTTGCATGTCGGGTTGGCTGCCCAATATTCTGAGCCTGTCATGCTGGGGACCAGAGGCTTCTCAGAAAGAAAAGCCTTCAATGTAGGCTTTTAACTCATCTTCAAAAGAGAATATGCATGTAATCACAGCGACACACTGACAGGACTGAGAGGCACTTGCCATACAACTTTAAATATACCACAATTTTTGTAACCCCATTTTGATATTTCTGTGTTTTTTAATAAATATAGGAAACTGAAACAACAAAAAAATTAGATGTCCCAGAATTTCCCCTTCCTCCAAGGGGTCCAGCTCTGAATTACTGTAGAAACGGTCGTGTAACTAACCTTTTATAGCAATGGGTGCTGGGGAAAGGAGCACAGGATTATGTTTCCAGGGCAGTTAGAACAGCTAAATTATGAAAAAGAATGCTCAGGTTCTGTGTGGGACTAAGGAAGAAATACTATGTTTGACTTTACATTATACTCCCACTATTCTAAAATAAGCAAAACTTGTGCTTGTTCAGTGACAAGTAATATCAAAAGAAAATGTGGTAGTTTCCTGCTACATCTTTCTTGAAGCAAGCATTGCCGTTTTACAAGAGTCACATCATTTGTGTATCCTGGCTCATTCTCTGGTGCTTGGGGTATTTGGTTTTTTTGCATGTGCTTCTTGTAATTTGTCATTCAAGACAAATTTCCTTCAAAATCAAAACAAAATGATGATCACCTCTTTAGCTTTAGGAAGAGGAAGTGGCGGTGTGTCTTACAAAACAGCGCATACCCTGCAATGTTTATTGCTTAATTATTCTTTGTGAAGCTTCCATTTTGGCTCTATCTTATAGCCCCGAGATGAAGTGTGAATAATAGAGGAGTTCAGTGTTCTTCTGTAATGGGACTAAAGCTTTTATTTATCTTCCTTTCTCCTTCACTGACCTTTTGCTTTTCTGTGTCAAAGCTCAGTACATGTCCTTTCGTTCTAGAAAGCCTCATACAACCATGTCCTTCTCGGACTCCTACTGTGTAGCGTGGTACCGCCTTGGTTCAGGCTCTCACAATCTAACCTTCCAATCAGGGCTGCTTCACTGCAGAACTTTCCCTGTGAATGAAGCCCGCTGGGAATGTGCAGTGCCTGTATAAACCTGCTTCTGCATCCATGCTTTCACAGCACCTATTTCAGTTACTCATATTTTTATCCTTATGTCTGTGATTCTTTGATTAATTGCTAGCTCACCAGTCTGTGAGCCCCCGTGAGGTGAGGGACCTTGTCTGGTTTTGCTCACCGTGGCATCTATCTCTTACCCATAGCACGGGGGCTGGCTCATAGCCTCTAAATTGTCTCCTTGCCTCCAAATTCACACCCTTTGCAAACCATTCTTCTCACTGCTACCAACATCTTTACAAACTCAGATAAGTCCTCTCTGCAGAAAATGTAATGGCTCCCCATGCGTATAGATTAAAATCTAAATTCCAGGACACAAGCTGCTTTTTAAGCCTTATCTACTTTCCTAAGAATACTGCTTTTTATTTAGGTTTATTTTACCTTACCTTGTATGACATAGAGCTAGTTATTTCCCTGCCTTGCTTCCTCTTTAGTTTGTAAATAAATTGCTTGCATCTTTGCAGACTCTTGGTCTTCATAAAACGACTCAATAAGTATTTGCTTAATTGATTTAAGTATTATGGAGATATATGTCTCCAGAATCACTATACTTGATAGCTATATAGTTCTTCTTTCACCAGGAATTTAGATGTTTTATAATTATTCTCGTTTATATCACTGTGCCCTGCAAATATATTTTATTCCGTTGTTTTATTTATAGCTCTCAATTATATTGCCTGCCGCATGATAATATTAGTATAATGGGCTCTGCAATTCTATATTAACTGATCCTTGAATATTTTTTTAAAGAGTTTTGTTTTTTTTTTTTAATTTATTTTTGGCTGCCTTGGGTCTTCATTGCTCCGCACGGGCTTTCTCTAGTTGTGGTGAGCAGGGGCTACTCTTCGTTGCTGTGCGCAGGCTTCTCATTGCCGTGGCTTCTCTTGTTGCGGAGCACGGGCTCTAGGCGCGCTGGCTTCAGTAGTTGTGGCTCGCGGGCTTGGTTGCTCCGCAGCATGTGGGATCTTCCCAGACCAGGGCTTGAACCCGTGTCCCCTGCATTGGCAGGTGGATTCTTAACCACTGTGCCACCAGGGAAGTCCCTTGAATATTTTTTTTGTCTGTTAAACTTTGGTATCTACTTAATGTCCTTTTGTCCCTGTATTTAATTGGATTAATTAGTGTTTTCGATTTTAATTCACATGAGACTTTTGCATTTGCCTCTATTGTGTTTTCTTACTTTCTTACTCTTCCTTCTTTCCTAAGGGTTGAAGTTTTTCTGATACTGTCTATCAGAATTCTGTTATAGTGTCTTTTAGTTGCTTCCCTATGTAAAATGTTTTACCTGCCTTAACATATTTAGAATGTTTTCAAGATAATAGAGATCGAAAACTTCAGCAGACTGAGGAATTTGTACAGATTCAGCACAGCACCTTCTTTTGTTGCCTACGTAAACTGTACCATATTTAAAAGTGCCATGCTTTGAGAAGATTGCCTGAACTTCAGCTTTCAAGTTAATGCCATCTTGATTGTAAAGATTCCAAGAGCCTTTAAAATATAATTTTTTTCCCCCGTGGAAAGGCATTTTATTTTAAATATAGCAGTGCGTACATGTCAATCCCAAACTCCCAATCTATCTACTTTAAAATAAATAGATGTACTGTACTTTGCAAAACTGTAATAGCAGAAAGCTGGAAACATTCCATATATTTATAAACAGGGGATTATTTGAATAGTTTGTGGCACATCTATGCAATGGGGTGCTATGGAGCTGTGAAATGGAATGAGAACTATATATATTATTATGAAATTCTTCAGAATATATTATTAAGTCTAGATGTCTAGATTTTGCTTCAAAATAATATGGAGAGTGGAGAGGGGAAGTGAAAGGGTTTAGATAAAACAAAATTACTCATGAACTGATATTTGTCTAAGTTCCTATGGTTACATTTGAAATATTTCTTAAAGAAAAAGCTGAAAATAACAGATATGATCTAATGTTCTGAAGAAACTAGTTTCCTGGGAAAGCCCTTAACATTTTTCATCCATGAAATGATTGGACACACGTTTTAGATTATTAACACAAATAAATCTAGATATATCACCAAACCATTTTCGACTCCCTGAAGATTTAAACAAGAAATTGTGATTATTGCCGAATGTAAAGTGTTGTGATGCCTTAATAATAATAGGTTCTATTAAAAGACTGCTTTATGGCATTAAAAACATGTATGTTAAAGGAGGGGAAGTCCAAACAAAATCAATGACTATTAATATCACATAAAGAAAGACAATCTGACATGTGGTGCCTCCTGATAGAAGTACATGCTACCACCTATGAAGTGTTTTTGTAGCAGAGGAGGAAGACAAGTGCAAGTGTAATTTATGGCTGTGGCAGAAAACTGGAGATAGCAGAGTGGAAGCTAGAAGTCCAGAGGCATTATCACATCTAATATGCATGTATTTTTTATGAAACAGAAAAATTAGTTACTCCCATTTTAGAGAGGAGAAAAGAAACGTAATGAATCGATGATATGCCTGTGGCCACTTTAATAAATTCAGGAATAAGAGCCTACCAGGCCTTCTGGATTCATATTTCAGAACATATTTTCCACATTAAAAGAATGGGGATCCCTATCATCAAACAGTAGCTAATCTGATAAAATAGAGGTGATACATGTTCAACAAAGCCTTAAAATTACATAGGCAGAACACTCTTCAACATAAATAGCAATATTTTTTTGGATCCCTCTCCAAAAGTAAAGGAAATAAAAGCAAAAATAAACAAATGGGAACTAATTAAACTTAAAAGCTTTTGCACAGCAAAGGAAACCATCAACAAAATGAAAAGACAACCTACTGAATGGGAGAAAATATTTGCAAATTATATGACCAATAAGGGATTGAGATCCAACAAATATAAACAGCTCATACAACTCAATATCAAAAAAACAAACAACCCAATCAAAAAAAATGGGCAGAAGACCTGAGTAGACATTTTTCCAAGGAGGAAATGCAGATGGCCAGCCAACAGGCACATGAAAAGATGCTCAACGTCGCTAATCATCAGGAAAATGCAAATCTAAACCACAATGAGATATCACCTCACCTGTCAGAATGGCTATCATCAAAAAGACCACAAGTAACAAATGTTGGCAAGGATGTTGAGAAAAGGGAACCCTTATACACTGTTGATGGGAGTGTATATTGGTGCAGCCACTGTGGACAACAGTATGGAGGTTCCTCAAAAAACTAAAAATAGAGCTACCATATGACCAGGCAATTCCACGGGTATATATCCAAAAAAAGCCAAAAACACTAATTCAAAAAGATACATGCACACCACTGTTCATAGGAGCATTATTTACAATTGCCAAGATATGGAAACAACCTAAGTGTCCACCAACAGTTGAATGGATAAAGAAGATGTCATATGTATATACACGTGGAATACTACTCAGCCATTAAGAAGAAAGAAATTTTGCCATTTGCGGCAACATGGTTGGACTTGGAGGGCATTATGCTAAGTGAAATAAGTCAAACAGAGAAAGATAAATACTGCATGATATCACTTATTTGTGGACTCTAAAAAATGTAACAAACTAGTGAATATAACATAAAAGAAGCAGACTCACAGATATAGAGAACAAACCAGTGGTTACCAGTGGGGAGGTACAAATTATTGGGTGTAAGATAGGCTCAAGGATGTATTATACAACACAGGGAATATAGCCAATATTTTGTAATAACTGTAAATAGAAAGTAACCTTTAAAAACTGTATAATAGGGGCTTCCCTGGTGGCGCAGTGGTTGAGAATCTGCCTGCCAATGCAGGGGACACGGGTTCGAGCCCTGGTCTGGGAAGATCCCACATGCCGTGGAGCAACTGGGCCCGTGAGCCACAACTACTGAGCCTGCGCGTCTGGAGCCTGTGCTCCACAACAAGAGAGGCCGCGACAGTGAGAGGCCCGCGCACCGCGATGAAGAGCGGCCCCCACTCACCACAGCTAGAGAAAGCCCTCGCACAGAAACGAAGACCCAACACAGCCAAAAATAAATAAATAAATAAATAATTTAAAAAAAAAGAGATCATGTACAACATGGGGAATATAGCCAATATTTTTTAAAAAATTGTATAATAAATTTAAAAAAATTTTTTAAGCAAAAAAAAAACTTATGACGGAGTTATCCTCTCCAGCAAGAGAAGAAAGTAAGTACGCTCTTCTGTTGCATGCAGATTCACATATATCAGAGATCAAAAGAGCAGATTAGATTAGCATTCTCTTATGCAGTGGAGACCTCTTACCAGTTCTCTCTTAGAAGGGTAACCATCCCAATGCCACCAAAATGAGCCAACAGAGACCTTGCCAGGCAAGACAGGGGCCCTTTTAGAAACTACTCTGGGTCCACTTGACTACATGAGCAAACCGACGGCCAATACACAGGGCTGGCTTCAAAGGTGTGTGACCTGTGCAGTCAAAAAAGGACCCGCTCAGGACTTCCCTGGCAGTTCACTGGTTAAGACTCTGTCCTCCCAATACAAGGGGCCTGGGTTCGATCCCTGGTCAGGGAACTAAGATCCCACATGCCTCGTGGTGCTGCCAAAAAAAAAAAAAGAAAAAGGGATCAATTCTCTGAAGGGCCTGCACTTGGCTTAATGCTCTGGCGACACCATCTTGAAATCCTTAGTAATTTTATTTTTGAGCTTATGCTTTGTAAGTGAAGTCTGATGGGACAACTGAGCACACACATGAACAGCACAGACAGGCCAGTTGGCAATGCGCACAAGCATATAGGCATGAGCTGTGTGGGTAGCAAGCAGTGTGGGTATGGAACAATCAGCCTGGCAGCCTAGTGTGCAGATGCATGCCTAAGGCAGTATGTGGCACCACAGGGTGCTGGTTTTTATGTTTCCAAAAATAATTTGAATTAACTTTGTGTTATATTTTAAGGATGAAGCTTCTTTTTATTAACCCAATCCATGAATAGTAATTGAGTGCCTACTACAATGCTCCATAAACAAAATTAGGTTTCTTTTCTGCCTTCATGGAGCTTATATTCTAGTTACATAATTTTTTCCAATTAATGCAGTAATAGTCTACTCTTTAAAATTAGAATTATTGCTTTGAGTGCATCATTGGAGAGTATCTTTACAAAAAGGCAGTCTTTTATAATAATGTGATTGTAGCTAACTTTCCTGACCTATAATTTCATTGAATAGATTACTCTAGTTGCTTTACTTGCTTTTATTATTTTCCATTAATTTTACCATAACTGAAGACATCCCTAAATAGCTGAATATGGAATGATTTTATTTTAGAATTGTGAAAAATGGAAGACAGTACCACAGACACAGAACAAGAAGAAGAAGAGGAGAAAGGTGAAAAGGATCAAGAAGACCCCATTTATGCTGTAGCACCCACGATTAACATCCGAGATGAGCGATTCGTTGATGTATCTACAACTCCAGCTTTCATTTGTCTGCATGAGGTACATATATATTTATATATTACAGTAAGACTTGCCTCACTATCTACTTAAAAATTCAGATGAAGTTAATATCATTATCAAAATAATTTACTATTTGCAACCTGGAGGAAATGTGTACTGTTTGAAGCACTTTAAAATAAAATAGCCCCTACATTCTCTTCCAAAAGCCTATGGTATAATCTTAGACTAATGCAGTAGTGTAGGTACTGATACTTTTAAGGCATAATAAATATTTGCATATATGCAGCCACTTACGTATACTCTGTATGTTGGTAAATGATTTCTTTCATTACTGGATACATTACATTTACATCCATAAAATGAAGATAAAAGATCTTGTCATATAACGATAGAAAGAATATACATTTACCTAACCAAATGTAGTTACTGCAGTAGAGCACAGAAACATGCTGTTTCCTATTAGCAGAGAAGCAAAAAGGGGAATCTGATTTTTGTTAGATTTTTGTCTGATTTTTAAAAAAATGAGATGAACATTTAGGAAATATCCATATATGAGGAGAGTTTTTCTTTAACAGTAACTGACCACATATGCAATCTGTCACGCTTGAGAGCTGTACTTTAGAAAATGATTTAGAGGACATTTGAATTCTGGACTCTTAACCTTGTGTAAATATAACTGAATAAAACATCTAAGAAATTTGATAGTCATAATAAAAATAAGCTTAAAAAAGTCTTTGGGCAAAATGAGACTTTACTTAAAACCAAGAAGCAATACTAAATCCCTGCCCAAATATTTTCTTGGTGTAAATATTTTAAACAATTGCTACAACTGTTGTTGAGCTTTTGTTTTATATATACATATAAACCTCATATCAGGAACACATGATGTCAGTTTGTCCCATTACTCATGTTTTCAGCATTGATCACTTGGTTAAGGTGGTGACTTCTAGCTTTCTCTCCTATAAAGTTATTATTTTTCTTCTTGAAATTGATAAGCACCTATGGGGAGATACTCTGAGGCTATTTAAGTATCCTATTCCTTCTAAAATTTTCACCTACTAGTTTTACATCTCTTGATGATTCTTGCCCAAATTAATTATTATTACAATGGTTGCCAAATGGCAATTTTCTCATTCCATCATTTTTTCTACATTTATTAGTTGTCTTCCTACTATAAGGTAGAACTTTCTCTTCTATTCTTTCTATCTGTCTATCCATCCATCCATCCATCCATCCATCCATCCATCAGGGTGGACTCATGAGTTCTTATTCTACTCAATGAGCTATAATCCATTATTGCCATTATTCATTTTGATTCTTCAGTTGTCCCAGATTTGGCCAGTGTACACCCTTTCAAGAAGGCTCACTTTTGACATGCTCCTATGATTCTTTGTGTACCTTTTAACTTTCTGTCATAGAATATGTTCCAGGTTCATCTTGCATTTTCTTTGCTCCAACTCTAGGATCAGCCATTTCTCAAAGGATCCTTGGTTCCTATTTTAGTGGAGAATGATATTTGAAAACTAAGATCTCAGTGCTGGGTGTGTTCATTGCTATTGGTCTGTCATTGCTTCTCAGCACTCTCAGAGCTGGGAAATAGGTGCATAAATATATTTATCCACACAAATTTATATCTGTTTCTATACGTATCTTGATATATTTAGAACGATGAGTTCATATCTCTAGTATTAATATTTTCAAATGATCAGCGTTCTCTATTTCTGCTAAAATCCATCATATGTCCAGCTTTGCAATAGTATTTCTACTTTTATACCACTACCTTTAATAATTATATCAAATAAAGGTACAGTTTATTTCTACCAAAGGTTATGCTAACAATAAAAATTATAGTCAAATTTTTTAAGCCACAGATAAAGAAATATGGAAGATTTGACTTGTAAAGTCAAAGGAGAACTTAGGACAACTTCTCTTGCATATTGATCTTCAATGTAACAATTCATTAAATATTTCAAGAATCTCTCAATACTCATGTATGCACAAATTATAGCTATTAATCATTGAGTATGACCAGCCCCTAATACAGTAGATAACTTAGATTATACGATGAAAGAATGGTCCTCCCATTTTGAGTAGTAATTACATCAGTAATTTTACTGCCGGAGAATTCTTCCTTTAGCCAGCAAAATCTTGCAGAATGAATTATTGGCTTCAAACGACTTTGTTTCCATAATAAACACCCCTGAGATTGTTCCTATCGGCATCTATAGCTTTTTTTTCTAACTCTTTTAACATTCCTCTAAGATTCACGAGTCTTACAATTTTTTTAACCTACTATATAAAAGCTATCCTCCTTCAGTTGTCTAAACAGAAGCTGAATCTGCAGAATAGCAAGAGCTCTGAAAGAAAGCAGTCAGAAATCCACTTCCAAAGACCCAGATGCTTGGCATCACATTGAAAGAACCAGATGCTGCTTATAGCATTTATTGTTGTTAATGCTAGTCAGACAATTGGTCCAGCACTATTGAGCTGTAAAACATGGATGTCATGCTGTCATCTAATATTGCCTACAGAATGTGTTCAGTATTTATGGCACTCTGCGATTTGGGCCCAAACTATTTTTGTAATCTAATAATTTACTTAGGTCCTCATGATCTTCCGCTTATGTTACTCCCCTTAGCATGGACTCTCCCGTATTCAGATGGCTAGGAAACTGGCACATATTCACAAAGCATGATACAAGGTCGTGGCTGTCCACAATCCTCCTACTCACGTTGCCTCTTGAAAGACTGTGCTACTCCAACTGAAAAACTCAGATCAAACACTTGTATAGGCCACACTTTGCAACCCCTGCATCTATTCCTAACCTTTTAGAATCTGGCTCAGTTCCCACCTCCTTCAAAAAACTGTGCCTGAGCAGTCAGTTCACAGTGTTTTCTCCAACCTGTCTACTCTTACAGCATTTGTAGGCTGTACCTTTCACTTGATACGAGATCATTAACAGATATTTATTGAATATCTTCTCATCATATAATATTTTGCATAGAAAATTTAATTTCTCACTGATATTATGATCACATTAAACAGTAAGACTTAACAGGATATGAACTACACTGTGTTAAATTCACACTTTGGGATTAATGTTCAAAGTGGTGCTTGGGAACTAAGTCACATCAATGGACTGTGTGGGTTAATTCTGGACACCTGCTCCCCAACTCTTCCACTGCTGCCTAATTATGAGGCCTGGCACTCCACAGACTTTTCTTGTCCCGTTGAAAACTTTTCTTAAAAAAATTTTTTTTGTTAAGGTATAACATATACACAGTAAACCTCACAAATACTCAGGGTCCAGGAATTTTTTTTACATATGCCAATAACCAACATGTTCAGAACTAAATTCATCATTCTCCCAATCCTAATTCTCCTCCTGCATTCTCTTTATCAGTTTGAGGGTAAAATATCTCCATTAAGTATTTCTTGAATTTATCTCTTCTTCATTCCTGCCATATTCCCACTCAGATGAAAATATACTTCCTGCAACCCAGTGGTGTCCCTTGAGACTCTTCCCAGTCATTTCTCCCACCAAAGTTAGACCTATTCTGACTTATCACTATGTATTAGTTTTGCCTCTTTTCAAAAATCATATGAATGGAATCATACAGTATGTTTTCCGTTGTGTCTGGCTCCTTTTGGTAAACACTGAATCTGTGAAATTTATTCATAGCACCATGTGGGCCTTAGTTCAATATTTAAAAATTGCTATATAGTGTTCTTTTGTGTAAATATACCATAATTTTCTTGTCCATTCTATTCTATTTAGAGATTTAGAGACTTGGGTTGTTTCCTGTTTGGATGATTATGAATAAGGTACCATGATCATTCTTGTGCATGCCTTATACTTATGAATTCATTTATCTTGGGTGTTTACCTAGGAGTGGGGTTCCTGTGTCATAGTTTAGGTTTATATTCAGCTTTAGTTGATACCTTCAAATGGCTTTCCAAAAAGATTATACCAAGATATACACCCTGATGGGCAATATGTAACTGTTTTCATCTAATACTATGGCAAGGGTCATGTGTGATTTTATTTATATCCTACACAGCACCTGGCTCAAGACCTTGCACAGAGACAAGCAGTAAATATTTAGTATATAAAAATCATTCTTTTAACAAATAGCATATGTCTCTTCGTTCAAAGCTCATGTCTGTGGCACATTCAGGCTTAATGTAAGTTATAGCTTTCATGGTATTCCCTAAGTCAGGATTTCTACTTCTAAACTGTGCATGGTTATGCAAAGTAGCACTGATTTCTAAGGGTGACCTTGGTTGTCAAATGTCAGTGTGTCAGATGTTGAAATTTTCCAAAACTTGGAGGCCATAAAGTCATCCTTGTCTTAATGCCAAGAGCCAAAATCAAAACATGAAATTATCTTGCCTAAGACTTTTGGCTCTTTTATTTTTCACCAGAACGAGTCAGCTCCTCCCTTCTCTTCATTTCCTAAAAATAATTCTTGTGCCAGTCGTTGTTAAGTCTTTGACCTGATTTAACCAAGGGGTAGAGAAAAGGTAGCACAGGAGCATTCGGGAGGCACAAGGGACAGTGTGAAGGGAAACAGGAGGGAAACACTAAGGAAGTAAAAGTGTGACTCTGTACAGAATACGAAATTCTGTTAAAAGTAGAGTGTGGGGTATGCAAGCATTGTGGGTGTGTAGATGAAGATGGATTAGGCTTGTTGACATGTGACCTTTTCACTGAAACAGCTTCTATATAAAACTATCAACTTTTGGACTCCTTAAAAATGTGTAATAAATATATTTGTGTTCAAGTTTTAGTTTCATGTCCAATGGGAAAAGAACTGAGATAGCAAGAAGTTTTTGAAGAGCGGTGGGAGACATTAAGTCTTACTCCGCTTAACAGATATTAATTCAGCACCCACTATGTGCCAGGCTCTGTGCTAGGAGATGTTTATTACCATTATTATTAAAGTTACTGAAATTTACTCAAATGTATCCTTTCAGCTCCTCCTTTGTTTTGAGCACCTCCTGTGTGCTGCACAGTGCTAGACGCCATGGACACTCATAGGCATAAAGCATATAAAAGGGTACTGTTCTTTAGAAGCTTAATTTGGGAAATAAGAAACTTGACATGTTAAATATCAACAAAAGGCAATGGGTCGTTGAGAACCTGGAGGTGCCACAAGTGTGATTAGAACTAAATGGAAGGAACAATCACCGTGGGTTGAGATGATCTGGAAAAAAGCTTTTCAGAGGCAGTAGGACATGAGAGGGGATATTTTGTCCATATCCGTGGTGTCCACTATGAACCTACTTTTCTTATCTTAAGCTTTGCCCACACCTATACATGCACATACTTGGAATGTCTTCACCTGGATGACCCCCAAGTTACCTCCAACTAAACATGCTCAGAATTAAATTTATTATTCTCCTCCCAAACCTAATTCTCCTCCTGTATTCTGTCAGTTTATTTTCTCTCTTAAATATCTATTAAATTCATCTGTTTTCCATTCCCACCGTATCACCAACTGGAATACCATTTCAGTTATCAAGATAAGATGTGAAGAGAGACTGAACCAAGCAATGGCCATGGAAAAAAGGATAGAATACATATAGGAGAGATAGTAAGGAAGTATAAAATGCTGGATTTAGTGTCTGAATGGATGGGGATGGGGTGAGGGAGAGAAAAAAGTCTAAACTGATGTTTGGATTTCTGATTTAGGAAAGTGGCTGGATTATGGTACTATAAGTGACAGAGAATTCAGAATAAGCAATGGTCTGAGGGGAGTGTCCAATATGTGAATCTCAAGCTTACCAGGGAAGTCCCTGGGCTGGAGATATAGACATAGCAGGTTCTTGGTATTCAGACTGCTTTTCTGAAAGGAATGCAAATTGCTTCTTATGTGTATTTAACAGCACAGGCTACCACTGCATATTTATAAAAAGATGTTGCCATTGTTTACCTAATTCCCTACCTTTAAAATTATATCTTTTTTGGGGGGGGATATTCACATGTTCAAAAGACACTTTCTTATTTTTTATTAATTTTGATCTCTTAAGGCTGGTAACAGATTAAATACATTTTTGGAATTTTTAATAAAAATTTTAAATTAATTTCTGAAAAATTGGTGATTTTCTGATGCTACTAAAGCTTCCTTCATTTTCAAGATTGGATCTTCTATAGAGTTACTGATGAGTTTCTTGAAATAATCTGTAATGAAATTTAAAATGTTTTTCAAAGATTGAAAATGTTTTCTATTTCTTTCATACATGAATTAATTAATCAAGTAACTGGTTACAAAGATGAAAGTGTAAGATTCCCATCCTCAAGGAGCTTACAGTCAAGGTAGTTTCAAGTATATAATTTAATTTTCATAATGATTCCATAGGGAAGTTTGAGATATCATTATTTCCATCTTAAAGGTTCTGAAAGATTGAGACTTGCCCTGGTTTGCACAGCTAGGCAGTGCAGAGCCAGGCCTGGAACCCAGTCTCCTGTCTCCTAGCCTGACACACATTTCACCTGACATTCTTCACTTGACATTCACACATTTAAACACTGCTATTTTAGGGTTTTACAAATTGACTTTTTAAGTAAACTGTATATTAAAAGAAAAAATAAAGATAAATATTTTAACTCTCTATTTAAATATTTCTCTTCGGTTTCCCTATCCTTTCTTAGTTATCACACCTCACTAATAGCTGTACTTAGAGAATAGGCATTTAAAAACTGCTAAATTTCCTTTTAAAATATTTCCACAAGTCTTGCTATTGTTGGCATGTTTTCACTTTTCCTTCAGACATTGAGGCAGGCTTACAAGAATAATTCTTCAAGATTTTGTTTGGCTGTCAAGAAACTTTAAACAGACTGATAATTTATTAAACAATACAGATAGGTTCCATTTTTCCCATAAAGGGTCTTATTTTATTTTCTTACTTTGACAGTAAGGCGGAAATTTTAAAATCTTTCCAATGTGGAAGAAGACCGTGGGTCATGCCTGGCATACACTTAAACATTTGGTGTACTGACACGGCTCATATCTATTTACAAAAATTGGAGATTTATATCAGGATTACAGGCGTAGAAGCCATATTCCACTTTGCAAAGTAGATTAACACCCCTAAATTCAATCAGTAAAAATCGTACACTGTACAAGAACTCAGGATAAGAGAAAAGAAGGCCCCATGTTAGGATATCCTCACCCTTGGCACCCTGAAGATGATTCTGGCCAGGAATCTGGGGTGTTGTCACAAAAAACTCCGCTATCTCAACACGTGATCAGCATTAAGTGGGAGTCAGAGAGTGTTGAAAATTGGGGCTAGAGAGGACTTGGCAGTTCTTCTGCCTCCTGTCTGTGAGCTTATCTCCTTCTACTCATTCTGAAAATCTTTCCTGAGCATCCATCACACGTCAGACTCCAGGCTTGGTACCAGAGGCAAATGCAGCAGGGAGCAGCTCTACCCTCGGCCGCATGTGTTCCTTCATCTGGGTGGTTAATGCTTCTTGATTTCCCCTTCCCTCTTTTGATTCCTTTACTGACATAATGAGAACCTAGTTTGTGTGTGCGTGCATGCCCGTGTGTTTATTTTAATTATATACTTAATAAAGTTTTAATTACCTCTTTATTTTTCATTGGTTTTTTTAGCTACTATTGTAGCACGTTGATTTAAATATTTAAAATAATACTCTAAACTCGGATGCTGTTTTTTTTTTTGATAGTCACTGTGAACAGATGTTGCTTTCTAAATTAAGGATTAGGAGAAATACTTAATGGTACTGTTTTTTTCCTCTGAGAAAGAAAGTTCTTGAGAGAGAAAGTAAGTTGGTTTTTGATAGCTTGTGGTTTTCAGTAGAGAATGTGCATCTTGAGAAACAAAGTACCTTTAGTAATCCAAGAACTATTTGAATATATTAGTCACTAAAGATGGAAGCTTAAGGATTAAAATAAATAATGCTTTTTTGATTAAAATCTATTTTATATAGGTGGATGGGGAGATGGTACTCTTATCTGTTGGGGAGATTTTTGGGGAATAAAGCAGAGGGGAGTAGGATTGGGAATTTGGCTATTCAGCAACTGGATTTACAGGTAACATCAGTAAATGAGTCAGCAGTAGTGAACACCAGAAAAGTCTGCTAAAACAAAGCAGTCATTACAGTCTTCATTAGCCAAACAAGATCAGGATCTCAGTGGTCAAGTAGTGAGATACAAGCCAGACTAGGAAGTTAAAGAATAGAATATCAGAGAGCCAGGTATTAAAGTTTTTTCAGCCATGAGGTTAGTAATTTTTTCTTTTTAACTATTTTCTAATACATAAAATATGCAGTACAGTAAGTCCTCTACATACAAATGAGTTCTGTACCAAGAGCGACTTCATAAGTCCAATTCGTTTGTAAGTCCAACAAAGTTTGCCTAGGTACCCAACTAACACAATTGGCTATATACCGCTGCTTTTACGCTTGCTTCCGGACATCCTGGGCTTGAAATAAAGACACTGTACTACTGTACTCAATACAGTACTGTACAGTAAAGTACACAAAAGCACAACCACTTGTAGAGGATGCACTCATGTGACAATATACACCAGACATGTGAACTAACTTACGTGATTGGACATGTGAACGCACGTTCGCATCTTTGAAAGTTTGCAACTTGAAGGTTCCGATGTAGGGGACTTACTGTAGTACAAAATTCAAAGGTGCAGAATAGTACACAGTGAAAAGTAAGTCAGCCTGCCACCCCATCCCACAGTCCGCTGTCCCCTTCCCCAGAGGCAACCATCATTAACAGTCTCCTATATAGCCTTGCAGAAGTCTACGCACAAACAAGCAAGTGGTAGTATAATATACATACTTGCTGTTTTCACATATACATGCAACTGTTATGTTCTTTTTAATGTTTGCATGGTATTTCAATGCACGGTGGAGTATACTTTAACCAAATCCCTATTATAAGATATTTGGATTATTTCTGACCTTCTGCTCTTACAGACAATGATATAGTCAGTAAACTTAGGCGTGCCTCATTTCACACTGAAATAATTATATTAAAAGGACAAATTCCTATCCCAAAAAAGAGGGGATATATGTAAATATATAGCTGATTCACTTTGCTGTACAGGAGAAACTAACACAACATTGTAAAGCAACTATACTCCAATAAAAATTAATTTAAAAAACTCAATGAGTGTAAAATAAAAATTCAAGTGATAAAAAAGCATTTTGTCATAATTTGACAGCATTTTTTTCCTATCTCCATAGAACATAAAATAATGGTGTGTCATATATTCAATGATGTCTTAGATTTAATCAAATGTGTAACTATTTTCTATAAAAATCTTAAACATTGGCATTATTTTAGAAAATTATCCATAGTTCCAAATACTAACACTAGTGCACCTTCTTATTTTAAAAAGTGAGCATACTTTAAGTCAGTAGAATTTACCTCCAATAAATGTTTACTGAAAACCCTCAAAAAAAGAACTATACTACATACAATGTGGAATATTAAAGTAAATAAGACAGCCCCTGAACTAAAAGAATTAAAAAAAAAAAAAAAAAGGACAAATTCCTAATAGTGGGATTGCTGGATCAATGGGTTTGTTCACTTAAAAAAATTTTTTTAATTGTGGAAAAATAGACATAACATAGAATATACCATCTTGACCATTTTTAAATGTACAGTTCAGTAGTGCTAAGTATATTCACCTTGCTCTGCAGCCAATTTCCAGAATTTTTCATCTTGCAAAACTGAAACTCTCTATCGACTAAACAACACCTTCTCATTTCCTCCTCCTCCCAGCTCCTGGAAACCACATTCTACTTTGTTTCTATGAATCTGACTACTCTTAGATACCTCATAGTTTACAGTATTCGTCTTTTGTGACTGGCTTATTTTACTTAGCATAATGTCTTCAAGATACATCCATGTTGTACCATGTGACAGGATTTCCCTCCTTTTTAAGACAATAATATTCCATTGTATGTACATACCACATTTTGTTTATCCGTTTAGCTGTCAGTGGACACTTGGGTTGCTCCCACCTCTTGGCTATTATAAATAATGCTGCTATGAACATAGTGTACAAGTATCTCTTTGAGATCCTACTTTCAATACTTTTGAAGTGGAATTGCCAGATCATGAGTTCGTGTATTTAAAAAGACTTTTTTTACTGCTAAGGTGCTCTCCATAAAGGTTATAATAATTTATGTTCCCCTCAACAATAAATGTCTCTTTACTGTGCTCTGTCTGACTTTTCAACTTTTGTCACTCTGTTGGGGGAAAAGGTTATCTCATCATAGTCTTTATTTACATTTACCTTAAAATGAGTGGAGTGGAGCATCTTTTCATATGTTTAAGATTGTTTTAAAATACAGTGTATTGGGAGTCCCTGGTGGCCTAGTGATTAGGATCTGGCGCTTTCCCTGCTGTGGCCCGGGTTCAATCCCTGGTCGGGGAACTGAGATCCCGCAAGCCTCGGGGTTCAGCCAATAAATAAATAGATAGATAGATAGATAAATAAAATATAGTGTATTAATAGAAAATGTGAGGTATAGGAAGGCCAACGGGTCAGGAGACAATTGCCACTGGAATGATAGTTTATTACTCACAGTTCCTAAAAGAAGGAGGCATGCCATGTCATGGCGGGGGGCCACGTGGGGAAGCAGCAGGTGGGTCAGGAGGCAGAGGGAGAGGGAGGAACAGTGGGCAAGAGCCTTTATGGTTGTTTCCCTGGGAAGGAATGGATGAGGCAGAGTAAGCAGTTTAGGACTGGCTAGTTTGAATAATTTCAGCAGGCTCTGGGGCATAGGAGAGGTCCCTAGTTGTTTGGCACCTGGCATTGGGATGATTAGGGCAGTTGTACAGTTAACCAGTGTGTGAGGGCCTAATAAACGAGATGGTTGAGGGTTTGGACTCTGGATTGGTTGGTTTCCATTTGAAAAGTTGTCCTCCTCCCAGGAGGAGGACTCTTGTCAAGGTGGGGGAGGAGGACAATGAGGGAGGCAAGGTGACTCAGGCATATTATCAGGTTGTTTTGAACAAGGCGTATCTGGCATAGGCATGTAGGGCAGATGTTAAAGCATCAACTTTACAGAAGCTGGAAGCATGGTTAATGTAGAGACCAATTTGTACTTTCTTTTTTTTGTAAATTTTGTTCACATCCTTTTTTCCTTTTTTTGTGTGTAGTTTTTCTTAGAGATTCATAGAAACTCTTTATACATACAGAAAGTAGGCCTTTGTGTATAATATGCACTCCAAACTCTTTCTCTCAGATTTTGGATTTCTTTTGAGTTTGCTTAAGGTGGCTTTTCTCCATGTGGCAGCTTATTTTTTATGTGCTTAAATTTACTGATCTTTTCTTTTATAACTTCAAGATTTTATGTAATACTTAAGAAGAACTTTGGCACTCTGTTACATAAATTGTTTCCTGTGTTTTCTCCTAGTACATTGATAGTTTGAGTCATCATATTTTAACCTTTATTCTATCTGGCATGTATGTTGGTATAAGGGGAAATGGAGAGGAGATGACGGGAAGCTTAGAACCTCGTGCCAAGTCCATTATCTTCTGAGGCAAATGTTCTTTACATATTCCCAGCCCATGCATGCCTAGGTGTAGGCAAACAAGTATACCTGGGTGGCATCAGAGATACGAATTAAGGGGGTACAAGCATTACCAGACATCAACCTCAGATTAAGAAGACAGGAATTTTGCTGTCTATAGAGACTACATCTCAGAATGGACAGGTTCAAACTGTCTTAAATACTACTGGTTTGGAAAGAAAATCTCTGATTGGTGGGGGGTTGCGGGGAGTGGAAGAGTGGTTCAGTAAAAATGGGTTGTAATCCTTGGTCTGCATGTACTAGCCGTCCAGGCTTCAGAAGGCCATGTAAGTTCTCTGAGCCTCATTTTACACTAATAGTACATTTCTCACCTTCAGGGGTACCTCACTGCCTACCATCGTGATTTTCACCCTCTTCTTAAACTGCTTTTATCACTTTTTTTCCAGTAAAAACCATACACAGCAGCACAATACGTAAAACAGAGTTGGATGTGGTGGATATAGAAGTGAAGGATGCAGAGGTGAAGGTCGCTCCCCATTCTCTCCCCTTCATATCTCCTGTCACCACCAGCACCACAACTCCAGTCCCCCTGGGGTGCTGGGGAGACCCCCATGCTCTGTGCAGATGGTTTGTGAACTGAATAAAAGGGAGCCATCTCTCTTCCACCCTAAAACCCATCTCAGCACAGCCAAAGGAAACACAGATCTGCCTCCAGAAAGCTGTGGAAAGCAACTTGACTGTACTGAAGGTTCCTTCTGGAAGAGAGGAGGGACTTCCACAGCACAGCATGCGGCAAAGCTTCCTGAAATTCCTCATCAAAGCAGATGCCTCTCCCACACACACCCCACTTGACCCCCTCTTTAAAAACTTCCTCGGAAACTTTTTTTCCCATCCCCAGGCAGGTTTTTCCCCCTTTCTATCTACACTCCTCTTCTCCTTGATACCTTTGGCCATTTCATTATTTTATAAAATAGTCTTTAGAGTTCCTTCCAGTTTTCCTCCCCACCCAGTATCCCATCATCACCTCAGGTCCAGGCACAGAACTGAACAATCAATAGGTGGCAGGGGGAGATTGTAGGCACTTAGATTTGATTTTTTTCTTGCATTAACATAAGGATTAACTATCACTTGCTTGAACTTATAGTCAAATCCCTCTACAATCTGATCCACCATTTCTTTCTTCTCTTTAATTTTTTTTTTTTTTTACTGTTCTCTGCTATATATACCTTATGCTCCAGCCACATTAGACATATCATCGTTTTCCTAACTAGCTTCTGATTTTCCAACCTGCTTTTGCTCAACCTCTACACAGCCCAGGAGTGCTTGCCACACTTCAGTGCTTCAGAATTCTACGCATTTTTTCCAGGACAGCTCAGACCCCACCTTCCTAAAGCATGCCACTTCCTTGACAAAATGGGAACACTTCTGTTGCTGTAACTTCCCTGCATAGTGCTTGTACCATATGCCACTTATTATTTCTTTCCTGTTTTTTAAGCTAATCTATAGTAGCTTTAGGATCTTTGAAAGCAGGAAGCCTTTGCTCTTCTTCTTGATATTCCTTGCAAACTCAGTGCACTGTAACATGTGTAGCCATGCCACTTTCAAAGGAATAGATGTACATAGTAATTAGTAACATCCTCCACCAAAAGAATCACACTACTGAATCACTACTTTACAAGGCACACTTAAAGAGGAGAAATTTCTTCTGAGTTTCTGAATGCATTTTCCACATCAAGTCCACCTAAATTCTCAGATACTTAAATGTTTAAAGTTAGAAATATCTGGGACTTCCCTGGTGGCTCAGTGGTTAAGAATCCGCCTGCCAATGCAGGGAACACGGGTCCGAGCCCTGGTCCAGGAAGATCCCACATGCCACGGAGCAACTAAGCCCGTGCGCCACAACTACCGAGCCTGAGCTCTAGAGCCCATGAGCCACAACTACTGAGCCCTCGTGCCACAACTACTAAAGCCCGCATGCCTAGAGCCCGTTCTCCATAACAAGAGGAGCCACTGCAACGAGAAGCCCACGCACCGCAACAAAGAGTAGCCCCCGCTCGCAGCAACTAGAGAAAGCCCACACGCAGCAATGAAGACCCAATGCGGCCAAAAAAAAATTAATTAATAAAAAAAAATAAAATTAAAAAAAAAAAAAGAAATATCATAACAAGTTAGAGCCATTGTACATCTATTTCAGTTTTATTTTTGCTGACTGAGCAAAGGATATGCAATGGGGAGGCAGTGATTTTCAAATATTTTTGAAAACAGAACAAAATCTTTTAAGTGAAATTGAAGATGAAGCCTCAAAATCCAAGATATAAAAGCAGAACTATTCGAGATGAACAGTGTTTCATGCAGCATACATTCTCCTGGCATCTCTCCCTACCCCACTTCCTTTAACCTTCATGAAATATTCTACAGAACCTTAGGGTCGCTGGGGACACAGTTCAAGAACCTCTACTATAGCGGTTCAGCCTGTTAAATACCAACCCCATAAATACCATACCATAAAGACCGTAACTTCTGTAACCATTCAACTTCCATAACTACCCATGATATACCCATGAGCCGCTCTAGATTTTTAATCATTTGCTTGATCAGATAAAGACAAAAATTTTACTTGTTATAGGACAGAAATTTTAAAAGTCATCATCGGCAGCACCATTCATTTATAAATGATATTTGCATTTTAAAAGAATTATTTTATATAACAAATGAAAATAAGAACTTTGGTGTTTACATGAGAAATCTTTTGGCTCCCAAAGAACTTACAAAGTGCTTTGTACTTAAGGGGAATGTTTTCCTTGTGAATCCTGCCATGTAACCATGGAAGTAGAACAGTGTTTGGAGAGTACAGAAACTTGCTTGCCTTATCTGTCAGAATTGTTATAAATTCTGACTTAGCTACAGAAAATAAATAATTTTTAATCACTAGGTTAAGTAGGGACATTAACACCCTTGAAAATAAATTCTTTTTAAAAAAAATCTCCTGTCAACAGAATATTATGTAATTGTTTTTGTTAAGATACAAAAGAGATGTTTCACCTTAAATTAAGATTTAATTGGAATCATCTTCCACTTTGTAGATTCACACAGAAAATCAGAGCAGGGGTGATACTGAGGTTTACAATGTATGTACTTTACCATGGAATTTCCAAGGTTACTTATCAGAGAAAATTAGTCCATTTCATGAGAAAAACACCAAGAAAGCCAGGAAAGCTGAAAATGGATAATGGCCCACACATGATACAGAGTTTGTAGATAACAGAGATTGTTTGTTTCTTTTTTTCCTCAGGGAAGACTTTAGTGGTGTAAAGTCTTTACCTCCTTATTGTGGCACTAACCTCAGCAAACAGAGATAACATTGGAAATGCTCCTAGGAAAGTGTCCAGCACATGGTTGGCACTCAGCAAGGGACAGCTGCTTATCATTATGAGTATTCAGAAGCAGAATCGCTAAACAAAAATTAAAACAGGTTACTTGGATTAACTGAAAAAAATTATGATACTCATTACTGAATGGGAAATAAATGTAGGCAAATAGTTTTGTGGTCCCTTCTTTGATAAACTTTCACAACGTAAGCACAAATTACTTGCCTCTTGTAGAAGATGAGTAAACCAATTTCCAGAGATAGAAAGTGAGCAAGTTTTCAGATTCTATATGATTCCAAATATGCTGAACCTTTGTATGAGGGCTTTTGTAATAGAGAAGCAATTCATCTTAGTGTCATCCTTAATCACTCAGAGAAAATCTTTTCTTTTAATTAATTAATTAATTTATGTATTTTTGGCTGTGTTGGGTCTTCGTTGCTGCACACGGGCTTTCTCTAGTTGAGGCGAGCAGGGGCTACTCTTTGTTGTGGGGCGTGGGCTTCTCATTGCGGTGGCTTCTTTTGTTGCAGAGCACAGGCTCTAGGCACGCAGGCTTCAGTAGTTGCAATGTGCGGGCTCAGTAGTTGTGGCTCGTGGGCTCTAGAGCACAGGCTCAGCAGTTGTGGCGCACGGGCTTAGTTGCTCCGCAGCATGTGGGATCTTCCCGGACCAGGGCTGGAACCTGTGTCCCCTGCATTGGCAGGTGGACTCCCAACCACTGTGCCACCAGGGAAGTGCCACTCAGAGAAAATCTTGAATGCTAGAGATTGAACTTGTATTTTGAGAGTTTAGAAAGTTATTATTTGGAAACGATCTTATTCAAAATAATTTAATAAGCACGTCACACCATGCTATACACATAGTAGGCAAATGATAAATATTTATTGGATTCAGATAATAAAGATAAATGTACTAGTTATTTTAAGGGGCTAAAACAAAAAAAGCTGTCTATTTTAAAATGTGATTTTCTGCTTTCAAAAGAAGAGTATATATTCTAAGCATTACAGTGCAGATTTCATTCTGAAAATGGCTAATAAAATAATAAAGATCGTTTTGAGTTACTGTGTGAAGCCTAGGAAGATGCTGATCACCAGTTATCTAGATCATGGTGTTAATTGTGGTTTACCCCTGGGACTTTAGGTGAGCAAAGGTGCACAGGCAGAATTGAGTATGAGCTTGGGGACAGTATGCTGCTGACCTGACAGAAAAGTTGTTGAGGAGCAGAAGAGCAAAGTAGAAGGAGCCATGCTATGGGGCTGTGGAGGAGAAGAGAGGCAGTACAGAAGGAACACTTCAAGGAATAACAGGTGCACTAATAGCACAGACTTTGTTATAGGGAATTAAACTGCCTAAAATTCTATTTTATATAACATTGCTTAAAATAAGTTAGCTATTGGCCAAGTGTGATTTTTGTTGTATTGACTTTTGACTACATGTAAGAGCTACATGTCTATTTTATTTCAATGGGCAGGTTTCCTTGTGTGCTATAGCAGATGTGTTACAAATACCACATATAAGCATTCATGTATATCATATATGTACATGTGGGGTGTGCGTGCGTGTGTGTGTATGTGTGCATGTACATGCATCTACACACCACAAGGGAAACCTACCCATATGCAGAGAGCTATTCTCATTTCCACCTGCAGCTGGACCCAACCTAAGTGAAAATTCCCGGTCATATTTATTGATAGCCATTCCAGTGTAAGCTCTTTGAAAGCTATTAGAAATACAAGACTTAGGTTACCTCTAATTTGGATAACTATTGGAGAATGTTTGTGAAAGAAGCAAGTTTTAAGATCATTAATGTCTTAAAAATAGAGAAAAGGAGTAAAACCAGTCTCTGCTTAACTAAAGGTTTATAATCATAGCAAACTAGTGCTCTAATGATTTAAAATGTCCATACGTGATTCCTCAAACTTGGGCATTGCACTGTTAACAAAGAATGTTTTTTGGTCTGTGGCCTAGTTCATATTTCTCTTGCTATGTACACACATACACACACGCGCATGCACACACTGTATCCTGCATGACAACCCTCCACCCTCACAAGCTGGTGTCTCCCAGAAGACGCACTGTCTGAGGCTTCAGTATGTCATTGCTTCCTCCCTTCACTGTGAAGTGACTGCTTAAGTCAAAAGCAATGATTTGCAGAAATCCATAGTAGAGTAACATAATGGCTTCTAAGACATCTAGTAACCCAACAAAATAGTGTGGCTGGCAGAAGCAAGGAAAAGCACATCCAAATCTCAAATAATCCAGAGAAAGTATCTGTTCCAGTAGGAAGAAATCTCTGCCCTCTTCATAAGGAAGCAACCCTGGGACTTCTCAAATGGCACATTTACAGGGTGGGTGGATGGGATACGACTGCGCTGGTTCCTCCCTATCTCCAACCCCTTCTGTGAAAGCGTTTGCCCCATGTACACCTATTTACTAGGTTATTTCATCTAGTCCCACAGATTCATTACCATCTATATTCTAGCGACCTAGATGTCTTCCCTGAACATCACACTAACATCCAAATGCCATCCACTTGGCTGTCTTATAGATATTTGAACTGAGAAGATTCAAAACTGCTGGTCCCCATCCCTTACCCGCCCGCCCACACACTTTCCAGACAGCTCCCCTGCGCAGTTCTTCCCCATCTCAGTTAACAGCGGCTCCGTCCTTCAAGTTGCTCAGGCTAAAATCCCGTACTTTTCTGTGATAACTCTAAATCTTTCCACTGTCCACTCCTTTATCTTAAAGATCCACTTCACTGCAACCACTGTCACTCCCCAAGGTTATTGCAAACACCATCAAACTGGTGTCCATGCTTTAATCTTGTCTCCCAACAGTCTATTCTCCGCTTTTAAAACTGAATGAAATCATGTACCTTCTGTAATCAAAACCCTTAACGGCTCTTACCTACTCTGAGTAAAAGGCAAAATCCTCACCATGACTCACAAGGTGTAGATGATCTGGCAGCCCCACCCGCATTTCTTATTTAACCCCAACTCCCCAAGCTCTCTCTGACCTCATCTCCTAAACCCCTCCCACCCGAGACTGTCTGCTTTTCCAGCCTCCTTGCTGACCCTAAAGCGTGCCAAGCACCTTTGCACCTGATGCTTCCTTTGCCTGGAGCATACTTCTCCCGGATATCTGCCTGGCTTGTTCTCCCGTAACTTTAAGTCTCTGTTCCAATGTCACCTCCACAGAGAGGTCTCCCCAGACCACCTGTATAAAATAGCACCTTTCCTCTGATACTCCTTATCTCTCCTTACGCTGCTTAGTTTTTCATGGCATTTATCATATATTGTTTATTTATTCATCTCTTCTGATTAATTATAAACTCCCTGAGTATAGGGGTCTTGTCTGTTTTGGTCTTCCTTGAAGACCACATCATATACACTCAATAAATACCTTTTAAACGAATGACAGCAAACTCCACTCTAACATTTCTATCTTCATAAATCTTTTAATTCCAAGACATTTTTGGCTTCTCAACTATAGTTAATACAAGCTGCTGTTGAATCTAGGTAGGTGTGAACTAATCAAACTATAGGAACCAAACATATCTGCCCAAACTAGCCCGTTGAATTCAGAATTTCTGGTAAATATACCTATATCAATGAACTCGGTTACATCTGAAATTCTGTTTTTTCTTCTTTAGTCAAGAAACCTCAAAATCTGTCTTTATGCATATTCCCCAGCTTTCTGCTGATATAAATTAGCAAAGTTGTATAAAGGCTTCTCCGCCAGTTTGACTTTATAATTGACCAGAGGGCATGTCTTGCCCTGGTTACAGATCTGGGGATGCTGAGGAGGGGGATGGAGGAGCCTAAAGGAGAGTTAAGATCACTCCCTCAGAATTAGTGTTTTTGTTTTTTTCAGATATATACCCAGGAGTGGAATTGCTGGGTCATATGATAGTTCTATTTTTAGTTTTTTGAGAAATCTCCATACTGTTTTCCACAGTGGCTGCACCAATTTACATTCCCACCAACAGTGCACAAGGGTTCCCTTTTCTCCACATCCTCACCAACATTTGTTGTTTCTGTTCTTTTGGATGATAGCCGTGCTGACAGGTGTGAGATGATATCTTATTTGGTTTTGATTTGCATTTCCCAGATGATTAGTGATGCTGAGCATCTTTTCACGTGCCTGTTGGCCAGCCATTTGCATTTCCTCTTTGGAAAAAATGTCTATTCAGGTCTTCTTCCCATTTTTTGATTGGGTAGTTTGTTTTGTTGATGTTGAGTTGTATGAGCTGTTTATATATGTTGGATATTAATCCTTTACTGGTCATATCATTTGCAAATATTTTCTCCCATTCAGTAGGTTGTCTTTTTTTTTTTTTTGTCAATGGTTTCCTTTTTTTTTTAATGTATTTATTTTTATTTATTTTTGGCTGCATTGGGTCTTCGTTGCTGCACACAGGCTTTCTCTAGTTGTGGCAAGCTGGGTCTACTCTTCGTTGCGGTGCATGGGCTTCTCCTTGTGGTGGTTTCTCTTGTTGTGGAGCACGGGCTCTAGAGCGCAGGCTCAGTAGTTGTGGCGCCTGGGCCTAGTTGCTCTGCGGCATGTAGGATCTTCCCAGACCGGAGTTCGAACTCGTGTCCCCTGCATTGGCAGGTGGATTCTTAACCACTGCACCACCAGGGAAGCCCTCAATGATTTCCTTTGTTGTGCAAAAGCTAAGTTTAATTAAGTTCCATTTGTTTATTTTTGCTTTTATTTCCTCTACTTTAGGAGACAAATTCAAAAAAATATTGCTGCTATTTATGTCAGAGTGTTCTGCCTATGTTTTCCTCTACGAGTTTTATAGTATCCGATCTTACATTTAGGTCTTTAATCCATTTGAGTTTATTTTTTGTATATGGTATTAGAGAATGTTCTAATTTCATTCTTTTACATGTAGCTGTCAAGATACATGCACCCCAACGTTCATGGTGGCATTATTTACAATTGCCAAGATATGGAAGCAACCTAAGTGTCCATCAACAGATGAATGGATAAAGAAGATGTGGTATATAAATACAACAGAATACTACTCAGCCATAAAAAAGAATGAAATTTTGTCATTTGCAGTAACATGGATGGACTTGGAGGGCATTATGCTAAGTGAAACAAGTCAGACAGAGAAAGATAAATACTAAATGATATCACTTTTATGTGGAATCTAGAAAATACAACAAAATAGTGAATATAACAAAAAGAAGCAGACTCACAGACATAGAGAACAAACTAGTGATTACCAGTGGGGAGGGAGGAGGGGCAATATAGGGGTGGGAGAGCAGGAGGTACAAACTATTGGGTATAAGATAGACCCAAGGATGTACTGTGTAACATGGGCAGTATAGCCAGTAGTTTGTAATGACTGTAAATGGAAAGTCACCTTTAAAAATTGTATTAACAATTTTTTGGAAAGATTACTCCCTCAGGAAAGAAGACAACAGTGCCTTCAGCAAGAAGACCTCTATCTAATGTGGGGGAGGGACCACTTCAAGGAGTCACGGAGGCTCAGTCACATTTGGGAATTCAGGGGACTCCGAGTTCTCCAAGTACCCCCAATTTCCCTCACTTCTCACTTCCAACTCTTCCCAATCAATAAACAAAAGAAACCTGGCAGAGCTATGATTCAGTAAACATTGCAAATTGGCAATGCACAGAATGAATTTCGAGTTTGGATTCAGCCAACTCTGCTTGTTACTTCTGGGGAGAGGGAGGACATTGGAATTGAAGGTGGTTTGCAAAGGGGTCTTTAGTCTAAGCTATAATTTTTTTAAAAAAATTAAAGCATTTATGCTTTTGGTATGATTAAAATTAATTTCAAATTTGCAATATGGTATAAGTATGAAAAACTACTTTTTTCTTTAGGAACTCAGCCAGGTAGAACAATCACTGTCTGGCCTAGTACAACCATACTCCTCTGCATGATATATACCCAGAGGCATGTTCCTAGAACCCCTTCTAAAAGTTTGTCATTCTTTTGTATGCAATGCTATAGTATATGTGATCCTGTCTTGCCATATCCTCCCCTGAAGTCAATCACTTCTAAACCACATTAACAATCTCCCAGATCCTCAGATTTGATGGTACCTACTCCTTCCCCAGTTGTAACTCTGGCTTCTTTAGACTACAGCTCTTCATCTATGGTAACATATTCATGAACCACTTTGAGTAATAACACTCTTGTCTCAAATTTCCTTTACATCCTAGCCTAACAGATTGATTCTAGGGTAGAACCTAGACGATTATGGAATAATGTAATGTATAATAAGGAATATATAGGACGGTATAGGACCAAAGAGACAAGGCACCAAACCCCTCCTGATGTCATCAGGGAAGACTGCCCAGGAAAGATAATTATTTAGGAGGAAGATGATGATGATAATATATATGTATGTTCTAGGTGCTTTGCATATGCTATCTCATTTAATCGTCTCAATAACTCTATTCTACTGTTATCCCAGTTTTATAATTGAAGGAACCAAAGAACAATGAGATTAAGTGATTTTGCCTGTTTTCACACAGCTTGCAAATAATGGAGCTGAAATTCAAACCTAGTTAAGTCTGGCTGCTGAGTCCCTGCTCTTAATTATGGATAATAAGACAAAACTCAGTGGGGGTCAAGGATGGCATTCTATCTAGACCAAGGGAAGAGTAACACAAAGTAATGAAAATAGGAGAGAATATGGTTTGTACTAGAACAACAAGGCATTCAGTTTGGCAGGAGTGTGAGTAGTGGCAGAAAGGACACTGAAAGGGTAGGCAGAAATCGGTTCATGAAGGGGCTTATTTGCTGGATTTTATCATATACAAAATGAGGAGATGTTGACAGGTTTTAAGCAGGAAAATAACATGATCAGAATTGTAGTTTTGAATAATCCCTCTGGCAGTGATATGGAGGATGGATTGGAATAGATTCAAACTGGGGGCACAGGTCACTATTAGGAAGGGCTTGCATTATCCTAAGAGGCTGATGAGGGCTAAACTAGAACAGCAACAAGCATGATGGAAAAAAGGGGAGATGGAGTTGAACGCTGCAAAATGAAACTGAAACTTCTGTATTTCAAATGTGTCAACAGTATTCTAGAGGGAAATAAGATAATGGTGTTCCTGTATTTGTCTCTGTCTTCCTGTTAATGAAATAGTACTCATTAAAGTCTTCACAGGGTCAAAGATATTGTCTAGTTAGGTAAACATTATGCAAGTTTTCAGCCAAGAGTAAATATATAAAAATTATTTTACAAATAATACTTAATGTTTCTGCATTGAAGAAATAAATAGTTGAGAAGATTAAATCTTTTATTTCACAAGGTTTTTAAAAGACACAAAACATAAACCTATTTATACATAAAGGAAAATAAGAATTCTAAGCAAGAGCTTATCATGACGACATTACCCATCATTTTTTACCTTTAAACCTTCTACCCTTTTCTTGGGTAGCCATTCAGAAATAAGGACCAGCGAATTTTGTTATTTGGATATCTTTTATCGTCGTATATTTAAGCTCTTTATTTATTGGATGGATGTGTCATCATTTCATTTAGAGCATTACTACTTATCAGAAAATCTGATTTTTTTTCTGTGATATGTGAGCCAGTTCCATTTGGAATTTCTAAAGGCCTAATTTTAGTCAATATTTTCAAAGTATGATAAAGCGCAGAAATAATTTGTTAATTAAGATAACAAATATTAGCCAGTAAAATGAAACCGAGACAAGACTCTAAAATAATGTATTTGTTAGTAGTCAATCCACATTTATGAACATTAGCATATATTAGTGAACAGTTATGTTAAGGCAAAAGACTCTCTCAGATATAATCTATTTCCATCAATATGTTAAAGATTATCAAAATCTAAAACATATTTTATAATATAATAAGTGACACGAAATGATTTCAAAAAGGAATTTCTATGTTACAGTTTGTTATTAGAAAGGTGCCATAAAAGTATAATGGGAAATAAAGTTTTAGTTATTTAATATAAGGTGGAAAGATAGAAAGACAAGCTTTTAAGTATTTACGTAGATTAATGAATTATTTGCCAAATTCTCCTGAAATGATACCTAGTTCCTATTAAATCAGTGGACACTTGCTATATGAGCTATTTTTCTTTAGAACTGTATTTTTTTAAGGATTCCATTTTTATCACAGAAATTTATCTAAACTTATACATATATTAATAGTTATATATAGTAAGTGAAAATGCCCTTATCTGAAATGAATACATTGTATAATATCAAAATCTTCAGTCTTTTTTAGAAAACAGAAAAGAGAGAGAAATAAAGAATAAATTAGTTACAACATTTACATTTGATTTATTATTGAGTAGATATGAAGCCTTTGAAATCTACGATATTTTTTATTTTTGTCATCACTTAATTCTATTTGCATTTCTCTTGCTTTAGTATTTTAATAGTATTAATAATATAGTTTTCATCATGTTTACCTGAACACTTTGTATGTTATATACTTTTAAAAGAATATCTTGCTTCTTTTTGATTAGAATTTTCTATAAAAGACGTTAGTTGAAAAATTAACTTCTTACCTAAAGCTACTATCCTCCTTAATCATTTTCAAATAATGGGTAAAGCTGCATCTTTGTGAATTTATTTTTGAAAACTTGGTTACTTTAGTAGAAACAGACACCAGAAATTGAAGGTTGAATGTATTTCTATGACTCACATACAGTATGGTGTATCCTTTTCAAATTTTATCCTAGAGCACTTTTTTAAACGTGCACTAGAATACAGCTGTTCTCTCTGAAATGGTCCCTTTTTACAATGGTGAAATTTAACAAACTATTTTTATAATCTTTTGAATATCATTTTTGCATTCTGGATTTAATTAATGAATTATAAAAGTTCCAGATACTTTTGTTTTGTTAAAAAAAATAAACACCCGTATTTGAATCTTCTGATAGCAAAACAAGCAATATACCATTTAGGGTTGAAATATATAATATTTGAACTACGGTTCTATATATTTCAAAATTCATATTTTTTTATAAATAGATTTATCTATTTGTCCTATAAAACAGCTTTCTATGATGTGAATCACTTAATGATATTATCGCTTTGGATATAAAATTGGCCTATATATAAGTGCTTCATTCCTCACCCACACTTACCTCTCCAAAAGAAAGTCTACCAGTAGTCTCGCACAGTGGTGAGCAGTCTTAAATTTAAAACTATTGTGCATTAGAGCAAAGGAAGATATTTTTCATGTTAAAGCAGTTTTTACCATCAAACATCTAAAGAGTTATAAACTATGAATGAATTACCTTTAAACCATGGTCTTTAAGGTTAAATTCATTTTCTGAACGCTTTTAGGAGTGATGTTATGCTATCACATTTTAAAATATTTTAAATGATAAAATTTTACATTTCACGAATAGTGCATGAACAGGTTTAATTACGTATGTTTCCCTTTGCTTGGAAATTAAAATGCTGTAAATGCCATAAATTGAGTAAGTTTATCTCAGAATGAGGAATAGGTTATTTAGAGACAAATAAATACCCAATAACTATTTATAGCCTGAAAAGATGTGTTTAAGTCACAGTCAAAATACAGGTTACTTGTGTAAAATCTAGCCTACTGAACAAACAAGTATTTTTTTAATTAGAGCGAGTAATATGACTAAAAACTTTTCAAATAAGAGAAATGTGTGATTCTCAAAATTCCCAATTGCTCGCAAGTGTTTATTTGGATAACAGCATAACAGCAACAAAGGACTTCTTTAAATGGCGTATTTTTCAGCTTTATTTCAAATGCTGTATAGCATAAGAATCCATTGCTCAGAGAGAAATTTTAAGCCATGGAAAAAGAGTATGAAACATATTCCAAAGTGCTGAAGGAATTAATTGCCCTATTAGGTAATGAATACCCAAAAGAATGAGCATTAGTGATTTATGGCTTAAAGTGCTTGGGTCTGATCAGCATTTTGACTTCTTTGAAGGAGGACTTGTAGCCACCAGGTTGTGCCTCACTTATACCAGGCCAGGTCCCCCAGAAAATCCCATTTCGGACACCTCTGTATTTCTGGTGATAATATTTGCCATTTAAGTTTGCAGAAAGACATGCATCAAACCACCAGCCTGAACTGTAGTAGAGCCCACAGTTCCCAGAGGGGTATCGATCGTTGTCTCTATCCGGGGTGGTGAAAAACTTCATATCGTGGTTGTAATGTTTACTGAAACGTAAGGCATCTCCAGCTGTGCCATTATAGTTACCAATGTGTAGACGGTATTTGAGAAACTCGTTGGCCACATAAAAGTGATCATACAAGGCATAGAGTTTGACACCGTTAAAGTCTTCAAGATCTATTCTTAGAATCATGTCCTTACTCTTAGTCAGAAGATGGATTTTATCGTTCCCCAGCCAAAATTCTCTTCTGGGGTTTCCAAAGCCCACTTTGTAGTCTTGCCATGTTCTGGTGAAGTTGGTGCTTCCATCAACACGTGCCTGCAGCACTGTCCAGCCTCCCCCCATGGTCTCCATGTCACAGAAAACTTCGAAGCTACTATTTTTGGGATCCGGTGTAACTCTGTAGAGCTCACTGCTTCTTTTGCCTATTGTGTAGTATTCAGAGCAATCTTTATATATAAGATGTTGAACTGCAGGGGTAAAAAAAGAAAGGCGTTGGATTTTGTTAATAAAAACTAGGCATCTAAAGAATTCTTTATATGCACGAAAGCAGTTTTATAATTTGATCAATGGTGATAATGAAACCTTGCTCGGCTAAACTTACTTGAACCTGTTTAGCAAAAGCTTGTTAACGCCTCAGAACAAGAACCTGGTGTCATAAAGCAGACAAAGCTCCCCAACACAGTCTTGGTTGGTAATAATACTGACAATACCACCAACAAACAACAACAAGAAGAAATAGAAGTGATAGTTTTAGTAACTTAGTAATATTTAGTGAGGGCTCCACATGTGTTCTAGGGATTCTGCCAAAGACTTGATAACATTTTCACACTTAATCTGCACATGAACTTTATGATGTAGATATTATTAACAACCTGCTGGTGAGAAAGAATATTAGGCTCAAAAAGGATCCGTGGCTTGCCCAACTTCACAGAAGTTTTAAATGGCAGAGCCAGGACTGAGCTCAGACCTGGCTGGCTGCAAAGCTTGTCCTTGTAACCACTGCATCCCTTTGTCCTGAAAGTCAGATGATTCTAACTCTCCTAGAACTGCATTCCATGTATACAGAGGAAGCACAGGCTTCTATATCCTTTCACCTAAAGAGGCTGCTAGACTCCACTTTCAGGCAGTTTTATAGGATTTTTCCAAATGATTTATTAAAATTCTAAAATACAGCATTGATCAACATTTCCATTTATTTTACTTGCTTGACAATTAGATAGAGAAGCTTAAGTTGTTTTAAAAAACTTCAATAATATACCAATATTCTTACTCTGAATTTATTATCCAGGAAAATATTTAGCTAGTGTTTCACATGTCTGGTTTCTAGAAGGAAACCACAGGTGATTATGCTCAGGATTAGTGTAATAAACAGTTAATGTGGTTCTGTAGGAACCAATACAGATATTTACTCCAAAATAATTTTTTAAAAAATTGGTACTGGATCAGGCAAGTTTAATACAAGCCACTCATGAGCCACAAATAATCTCTTCATGTGTACTGAGAACTCAGAATATTCAGATAGTTCCCCAAAACTTAGTAGAAAAAAAGACAGTAGAATCTTGTTCTTATCATTACAAATTGCCATGCAGTGCCACATCTAATGTTCACCCAGGTATGTCACCTAAGATGTGAAACTCTGCCTTGCAATGTTCAGGGCACATTTAGATACAGGCCGCTGGGAGTATTAGCAACAGTGGTCCTGGAATCTCCCAAATACCTTCACTGGGTAGATTCCCTGGGGAATCTACCTAGCAAAGATGCATGAGGTGCTTGTTTCATGATCTCTGCTTCAGGCACCATATCCCTTCAACCTCACACTCATGCACAGATGGCTTTCCGAAGTGTGATAAGACCACCATCAGCAATGGTCCCAGAAACTCATGTGGAAAAACCAGGGTTTGGGGGAACCAGTGCCACAGCTAGCAGTTCGTGGGCAGAACAGGCAGTTAGGTTTATGGCCTTTAACATATATTTATTAAAGCTAATTCAGATCATCAGCAAATAATCTGGATGGGGAAGATGGGTTCTATTGTTACATGCTTGAATTCTAGTGAAAGAGAGGAAGAAATAAGAATGCATTCCTTCCCTTAGTGGCATGCCAAAACTCCCCTTAAAATGTTTTTGGGCCACTAGGTCTCAAAGCAAAAAGTTTTGCACACATATGAAGCCATATAGCTGCTTTTATCCCATCTATAAAATCTCCCATTTCCACTAGACATTTGGGATTATGAACTGCAGATTACTTGCTAAAATCTTTCAGAGGTCTCTTGTCGCTGTATAAGGATCAGTCACCTGACCACACAAAAAAACTGATTTCCAAAGAACAGAGTACAACCACAAACACTGCCTTAACTCTACTGTTCTCAAACACTTCAGTGAAGAGATAAATAAGTTAAACTCACTGAAACATTAAGAAATTCTCTTAGAATATTACTCAGCCATAAAAAGAAATGAAATTGAGTTATTTGTAGTGAGGTGGATGGACCTAGAGTCTGTCACACAGAGTGAAGTAAGTCAGAAAAACAAATACTGTATGCTAACACATATATATATGGAATCTAAAAAAAAGAAAAAAAGAAAAAAATGGTTCTGTAGAACCTAGGGGCAGGGCAGGAATAAAGATGCAGACGTAGAGAACGGACTTGAGGACACGGGGAGGGGGAAGGGTAAGCTGGGACAAAGTGAGAGAGTGGCATGGACTTATATACACTACCAAACGTAAAATAGCTAGCTAGTGGGAAGCAGCCGCATAGCACAGGGAGATCAGCTCGGTGCTTTGTGACCACCTAGAGGGATGGGATAGGGAGGGTGGGAGGGAGACACAAGAGGGAGGAGATACGGGGATATATGTATACGTATAGCTGATTCACTTTGTTATACAGCAGAAACTAACACACCATTGTAAAGCAATTATACTCCAATAAAGATGTTTAAAAAAAAAAAAGAAAAGAAATTCTCTCCCTCCACTTCTGTTTGTGTGTAGCTCTGGCGTCAGCACATAAGATCTTTGAAATTGAAAGTGCTTTCTAACGCATACAGAACTCATTATGATTTTTTGTAATTAGGTCCTATTCCTTTCTGTGGGCACATGTGCAAAGATAATAGTTTTTTCTGTATTACCTTGATGAATAAAAGGCTTAACTTATATAATTCATCCTTTATTTAACTTATATGCTCAGGTTAATGTTTATAGATACTGTCTAGCTATATAACATTCATGAACAAATGATAAGAAAACATTATTATACATACCTGGACGTGATTGTATTTGTTCTTGAGTGGGACACTTAGATGAACATTTGCCATCCAAACTATTGACAACAAATGTTAGGTTTGCCACTTTGCTATCAACATAATGTTCTATGTTGTTCATATTTACAAGATTCAGCTTCTCCAGGCGACCCTGAAGCACGTCGATCTCCTCCTTGGCATCCTTAAGGTCAGAGGACAGCTTGTTAACCTCGCTCTCTAACTCTCTAACTCTGTTGTCACCAGCTTCTCCCAGAGCTCCTGTGCCGGGTAACAGCAGTCCATTTCTGCCCGGGTCTCGGTTGTCATCAGCCTGCAGTTTGCAGTCTTGGCAAGACTTCTTCAGGCTCTTTACAATTTCCTTGAGGTTCTGGACTTCTTTGAACACCTCCTCGATCCTGCCAAACTGCTTGGGGAGCTGAATAGTCAGCGGGGGCAGGTTCACCTGGTAGGGACAGTCGCCTCCCTCCTCGCATTTCGCTCTGCTTTCTAGTCTCACCGGGCAGGCGTCCTGGGCTGCTTCATCTTTAATTTCCTCTGTTGCATTGTTTGCCACAACCAAAAAACCATAAGCAGCAAGGACAGCCGAGCTCAGCCAGCACCACTTCGCCAGCTTCATCTTCGCGGTGGTGCTCGCCCCAGCAGGGAAGGGGGCCGGGCTGGAGCTCTTTTAAGAGCTGCAGCTGCCTTCCTGAGTCAGGCTTTCCGTGTTCTCAGAAAAGGGCGGGAGCGCTTTGCATCACCAGTCTCAGAAACGCGGAGGAAGAGGAGATTGCCCTCATCACACTCAAGTGTGCCCCAACACTGTTATTTGTTCTCAATCAAAACCATCCGCTTTGGAATTCCTGCAGTTGGTCAGATGCACATACTCAACAAGTTTCACTTTCATCTTTTATTTTTAAAAAGCACAAGAAAAATCTTGAATCTTAAAATAATTATACTTGAAGTAAATCATTTCATGATACTTAACTCCACAGTGGGGTAAACAGTTTTTAAAGATAAAATTGAATGTGCTAGTTATCCAGATTATGTGAAGGACAGAAATGTTACAAAAATGGAAATGGTTCTTTTTCCTTCTTGGAATGGGGCATTGAGAATTCTGTATTTTCTTCACGTTGGGCTTTCAGGTGAAATCTCAAGCACTTAAAATTTTAAATATAATGAAGTTAAGCTTTCTGGTTCTTGCAGTGGACTTTTGTTTCATCTGTTTGAAAAGGGAAGAAAACTGGTAGAGAAAAAAGTGCTGCTTTCTATTTCTCCGACCACTGCATAGCGTAGGAGGAATGTCTAACTGATGGAAACACTGTTAAAATACATCTTGCCTTTCATCAAAACCAGCAGCCTCCTCCTTTGCTTTTCACCAGTTCTGTGCCTGTACTGTCCTTCCACAGCTGCCAAGTACGAATCTCTGAACTAGTCCATCCCATCTCGGTTCTGATTCTTCTTTTGTCTCCGGCATCATTGCCTGCCCTCCCCGCTGGCAGCCCTGGCAGTCCCCTCTCTGTGTTTCTGCCTCCGCAGTGGGCCCTCCACCTGGTCTCTATGCCACTTGCTATGTCACTGCTTTGCCCCAAACACGTCTGCATTCATGACTTTTCACACTTTTCGAACCTTTTTTCATGGTTTTCAAACTTTTCTCCTGAGAGGCTGAGGACAGGAAGGGGGAACAACTTCTACTGAAGGAACCACCTCCTTTTAATTTATTTTACATATTGGCATCTCATGTAAGGTTTCTTATTAAAAAAGGATTTTATTGTTTTAAAAATAATTTCAAAATTATGGCTAGGGGACTTCCTTGGTGGCTCAGTGGTTAAGAATCCGCCTGCCAATGCAGGGGGACACGGGTTCGAGCCCTGGTCCGGGAAGATCCCACATGCCGCAGAGCAACTAAGCCTGTGTGTCACAACTACTGAGCCTGTGCTCTAGAGCCCATGAGCCACAACTACTGAGCCCACGTGCCTAGAGCCTGTGCTCCCTAACAAGAGAAGCCACCACAATGAGAAGCCCGCACACTGCAACAAAGACCCAACGCAGCCAAAATTAAAAAAAATAAAATTATGGCTAAAAGTCTGAATTCTTATTGTATTATATAAAGTGCTTTGTAATCTATCTCTTATTTATTTCTTTAACCTGATTTCCTATGATTTTTCTATATACTCCTTCATTCCAGCCAAACGCTCCTATTCAGCCTAAGTATTCATGTTCTCTAAATGTGTCAGGCTCACTTTACACTTCCAAACTGTATTTACTCCTGGATATTCAGGAGACCTAGATTCCACCCCTGCATCTACTTCTTATTGGATCTATAGATCATTAACTTTGCTGAGCCTTGGTTCCTGTAACTGTGAAGGAGGAATTTGGCTATTCTCCCCTCATACAGGAATGATAGTTACAAAAATTTTGAGTGGTGCAGTGCTGAAGGAAAAAAATGCAGTGTATAAAATGTAACATTCTTTCCAAACAAATTTGTCAAACATGTTCTACACACCTTATGTCTCATTTTCCTCCATCTTCTTCCAGCTTTTTAAAAAATTAAGTTTCTTTTTCTCTTCATTCCATTTAATGTATTCAAACCAATTTTAGCATATTAAATTTTTGACTAAAAATATCTAATCTCCTAATTTCATTTCTCTCTCCTCACCCACTTTCAAACTGTGACACTCCCCTACTGTAAGGGGAGAAAATAAGTGAATGATTAGGTAACTTTAAAAAGAAAGAGAATGATGATAATATAGATAATAGATTAAAATATCTTATAAAGTAGAAATATATAGGAACGATATTTAGTTCAAGGTACATTATTAAATGCCTTTGACTTGATAGGCTATAGATCCACATATTTAGCCTGTCAAGTCCAGTCAAGAATTTATTAAAGATCTGTATACTCAGCACTATGCTGGAGCATATAGAAGATGTATCCATCCATCCATCCTTCCATCCATCCATCCTTCCATCCATCCATCCATCCATCATATATTTATTGAGCATCCCCTACATGCAAGACATTGTTCCAGGCACTTAGGCTACACTAGTGAAGACATCAAACAAAAATCCCCTTTTCCTTCTTAGGAAGGGGTATTGAGGGCTTTGTATTTTGCTCACGTTGGACTTTCAAGTGAAATCATAAGCACTTTTAAGCTTTTCTAAATCTAACAAAGGTATAGCTTTCTGACTCTTGCATTGGGCTTTTGTTTCATCTCTGTGAATCAGGGATTTGCTTTCCAGGCACTGCTGTTGATTCTTGGGCCCTGCACACCCCACTTAGCCAAGGGCCAGTGGCATAGTTCCGCCTAAAAAACTTGGATGTGCTATGGGAACTGGCTCCTGTCCCTTCGGGACCATAGAAAATACCCCAAATAAAGGCCAAAAATAGCTTTATTAATCAGTTTTTATCGACACTAGTAAGTGGGAATTCTGGGTTCTTAATTTTAAAAGATTATTGTTCACTTGCCAGAGGCAGACACTAAGTGACCACCACATGAAAGAGGCTCAACCTGCCTAATGAGTTTACAGCCCACGGGGGCAGAGAGTGTTGTGCTACAGTTGTGCAGGAAGCTTTCACAAATACTATCTCACTACATCCTCCCATCTACGCAATTAATTCCTGCACGTGCAGATGAACAAAGAAAGGGTTCAAAGCAATAAATCACTTGCCTATGGTTTCGCACTTTTTAAAGGACAGTTGGAATTTGAACCTGGGTCTGACTCCAAAGTTCACGTCTTCTCCTGTGCCACCCTGCCACGTGGGGGGCAGGGAGATAATACTGGAAAGGAATATTGGTACCATGTTGTGGAGAGCCTGGTGCTTAAATCACTGCTTAGATCAGTGGGGAGCCACTGAAGGTTTTGAGCAAAGGAATAATATAATCAGTTAAGCATTTGAGAGAAATTAATCTATCATTGAAATTGTAGGTGCACTGGAAAGGGAAAGATTAGGCAGAGAGAGAAGTTTAGAGGCCATTTAAATAGTCCAAGTCATTGTTTCCCGAAGTGTGTTTGCTGGAACGTGAGTACCTAGATGTTGATAAATGTTATGTGACGACAGAGTTCCAGGACAGGTGGCTCTGAAAGTTATCAGTAATTTGCTAATGTGCATTATGGCTGGCCAAGAAGAAAATAACATATGCTGCATTTTTCAAATTTTGGTTGATAATGGGAATCTTTTTTTTTTCTAGCACCATTTTTAGGAATGAATCTTCTGCTAGAAACCAGTAGGAAATGCTGTGCTAGGTGAGAGGTGCTAGTGTAGTGGCGGGAACTAGGTAAGAGGTGAACTAGTGTGGTGGCAGGAGGGGTGGTGAAGGGGTAGCAACTATTTTTGTCAAAGAGTAATAGCATCTATAGAATCTGATAAGGGATGAAAAATGGAAGGAGAGGGGAGAGTTGAGAGAGCACCATGAAATATGACTCCAACTGAAGTTAAGTAATGTCATGGCAATGAGAGTAGAGAGGGAGCCGTGAGTTGGGGAGAGTGTAGTAGTAGTATTTCTGTTTTGAATAGACTGACAAGCCACCAAGTAGAAATATCTAACATGCAGTTAAGCATCTAAGTATTACAAACAGCACAGAATGGATATGGATGTCAATGTGAAGCCACAGGAACCAAAAGGATGGTAAAATATGAGAACCAGAAGAGTGCTGTGTCACAAAGACCAGGGGAGAGGGTTTCAAAGAGGCAGCCATCAGAGAATCAAAAACCTGAAGAGCTGATTTCTGGTCCTCAACTCCTACGGAATTCCCACCCTCCGACCTTGACTCTCTGCCTTCTCCTTCTTGCTGGAAAACCTTTCCGGATTTTCTCATGCCCAGCCTGCCCTGACTCCTAGAATCGTCTACTGATTCCTCATGGCAGTGTCGGAAACTTCTACCCCATATCTGCTCTCAACCTGGAACTGATGCATTATGCCCACTTACAGACTTGTTTTTCAGATCTAAACAAATTATTTAACACCAATACATGTTGGGATTTTAAAGTAGCAAGATATGTTTTTATAAGCCCCATATGAAAATTACTTTCATCAGTCTATATTCACAATATATGCAAACTTCTTTTTTTTTCTTACGCAAAGTATATTTAAGAGAGGATCTGCATTTACTGTATCTGGATCAGATTCCAAAAGCAAATTTTCATTTCCCTTAATACAGTTCTCTTAAAAGAAAGAAACCCTTTATGTTTCTATTTGTACCAAAGGAAGTAAGTAAATTTAATAACAATTATTATTTATAGTACTGAGATCCTTTTCTTGATATTATGCCTATTAATTTGACATATTTGTAGTTTCTAACTTACTAAATTTGATGGTTCTTTAGGGAGTACATGTTTTGGGATAAAAAATTAAAACATTCACTTTTTAATCTACTTGGTTTGAAATGTCAACAGTAAATAATGTTTATCTTAATACTCCTTAGAGGTCTTAGTCCTTGTTCATTATAAATTTCATGGAAAGAACTTTAAACAAAAGCCTGATTTCAGCAACCCATAGAGAATTGCCTGATTTTGGTTAAAGCTAGAATAATAGTTGGTAGGTTCTTTGTTATGTCCTGCAAGTACATCTCTAGCATAGATAAAGAGATCCAGACTAGGAAACCCTCCAGCATGGACCTACCATGAAAGATCCACTATGTGAATCCTTAAGGGTCTAGATCAAGAGAAATATAGGGCAGAAATATCCAAAGGTCCACTCTTAACAAGACTATAAAACATGCAGTCATCTGATGAACTAATGGCCTAGGTCTTCAGTGAGATATCCAGGGCTTCTCAGGTTAGAATTTTTTGAAACTGGAATATTTCATGGGAGTCTTGGAATGTCCATCTTATCAATGTCAATATCTTATCAACAAAATCTTTTACTGTGTATCCCACACCAAGCCAGGGATCATGGAGGAGCTAAGAGATCCATGGGGCATGGCATCTAATTTTCCTGTCATCTCTCTAAATTTCCAGAGACTCAATAAACTTCATATAACCAATGTTGAGGAAACAAAATATGTTTATTTTTATTTCTTGTATTGGAGATCGATCTTGAGTTTCCTTTTATATTCCTCAAACAAAACAAAAAATAAAATCATAATAAAGAAATCATAAAAATGAAATTGTGGCTTTTCCTGTCTTCCCTTTGTTTCTCATAATTTATGGTAGTTATGTGTTTTCTATAATGTCACCACAAACACTGAATTAGCAAATATCAAACCATTGCTCCTAGGGGAAATACAGGGTTAGGCTTCTACGAGCCTCGGGTCCTAATATTTTTGTCAACTGATCAATATATAACCTTGTTTTCAATGTGTTTCTGTTTAAAGACATCTTATTTAGTATATATTGTTGATTCATTAACACAGAATTCATGACCAAGAGAACTATAATCATGCCTGAAGGAAGCTTATCTAACACATGTATTTCCTCCTTAAGGTACCTCACAACCTTCTTGCACTGAGGAACACTAGACAGCACCTCAGAACTATGCTCAGGGGCCATTTTAAACAGTGAAAACATCAGCAAAAAACACAAAAATGTGGAAAAACATGGCACTTAGACCACAACAAGAGCACTTGGTTACAGTATGAGAGCTGAAATAAGACAACAGAGCGTTGATCTCTGAGCTCAGCTGGGAATGCATGTGTTGGGCAACTCGAACTTTTCACCACCCTGGCCATGTCTACAAATGGTCCCCAAAGCCCACAAGTATTATCCTGGAGTTATAAATTCTAATAAGTAAGTGAATTTGCAAATATGCAATACATGAATAATGAGGATTGATTATATACTGTTACAAAATCCAAGGCTTTAAATCTTAGAAATGTCTATATATTCATTCTAAGTGTTAATTTGGTTTTATCTGTTTTATCACTTGCATTCGTTAGGGTATTAATTGCTTTGTTTGCCTTTACTTGGCATTTAAAAATAATATATAAATATGAATTTATTCTATATATTCTATATAGAATATAGAATATACAATAATATATAAATATGAATTTATAGAATATACAATATTCATATAAATATGAATTTATAGAATTTATAGAATATATACAATATAGAATATGAATTTATAGAATATAGAATATACAATATACAATATATAGAATATAATTTTATATAATATCATGCAATATCATATATGTTATATAATTATATAAATTTAAACTGAATAATAAAATTTAGCTTAGGAATTTGTTTCAGTTCATTCATAAAAACAGTATGCATCTTAAACAATTAACTTTTTATGGAAAAATGAAAATAGTAAACTAATTCCATGCCAGTTGAATAATTTCATGCTGCATGTATGTCTTTTAAAAGCCTGTTCTTTCCTCTCTTTGACACTTGTTTTTTAAAGACTCAAGTTTATCTTATGAAATATATATGTCAGCGTATGAATTCTCAATAAATGTTAATTTAAAGGTGATTTCTACTGTGCTGGTAACTAAAGAAAATCTATGAAATGGAGTAAATGTTGTAATTTTAATAGTAAACATGATTTAAAGTATGGCATTCTGAGGTATAGCATTTTATTAAGTTTATTTCTTTCTCTGCTTCTAGTTTGATATTATCTATGATTTCAGTCATATCCTATTGTTTGCAATGAAAATTTTTCAGAGTATAAGAAACTACTTCTTGATCATTATCAAGAGATGTAAAATTGCTTGGCCCTTATTTTACTTATTTTAAAGTGTCCACCATTATTTACCACAGCTTTCCTCTGCTTGTGCATTTAACACACAATTATTTCAATCATGTTTACATGTACAAATGATATGGCATGTGTTTTGATACTTGATATAAAGTTCAGCTGCAACAACTGCTGTTGCACAAAAAGATGACAACACAGATGCACAAGTTGTGGTCAAGTCATGTATAAACGTAGGCTTAAAATAAGTCTCCATTCACTACCATTATCATCTCAAAAATAGCATGACATGACAGTGAAAAGAGCCTTAGAATGGTAGTTCTGGAACCCATGATCTTAGTGAGGAAACTCCCACTTTCTTGTCCCTTAACTAGGCATTAGTTTCCTCATCTGTAATATGAGGTCAGATTAGAGATCTTAAGGTCCTTTTCAGGTGTAATACTTTATGACTGTAAATGTTATTAATTAGAAGTCATGTAATAGCAAAGCAAGTCATAAGTACAGATGGTCCTTTAATTAGATCATTAATTCCAATGGAAAATTATAAAGATCTTCGTTTTAGTTACTCCTCCATTCAATGAGTCCTTATTTTGCATTTATTGAGCCATGCTCTGTACCGATCCTGGGGATGACATAAGTGAAAAAACAGACCCAGTCCTCACTTCATGGAGCTTTAAGTTGCAGAGCAAAGTATTTCAAGCCAGAGCCAGCCTTGGGCCGAGGCAATGTGTTTGGTGTTAGAAAGGGGGTCAGTAAGCACACCAAGGCCTTTTCTGCACCTCTCAGTTCCCTCCCACTATGCCATGGCATTGGCCTCTCCCTTTGCTAACTCTGAAAATAGCCAATCGTAGAGTCATTCTTTTCAAATTAGACCACAAAGTTGTACAGTGTCTGTATATAATCATGCCTACGTTGGATATATGCTTCCTGGCAGAGAAGAGAACTTCCTGTTTCCTTTATTAGGCTTATTTCTTTGCCTCTTAACCCACCTCCATAACTACCAGCACTCCAAAATCTTCCATTTACAAAGCAGAGTGTTTGGAATGAAAGGGTTTTTTAAAAGAAAACCATATTCTGTACAAATGGCATGTATAGCTTTCCTAGGTCTAAAATTTATATAATGAGTGTAGGGTTTATTAATTCAATATAGTACAGATTATGCAGAATGCACAGAATAAAGATATAGCTGTGTAGCATTGAAAATATAAGAGCACAGGAGGTAAACATATTAAAACTTTTTGCTTTTACATTTGCTGTTTTCCCTATTTTTTCCCTCTTGTTTTATCTTTGCTTCTGCATCGTGAGGCAGTAGGGGTACTGAGGAAGAAGAAGTTGTTCTTTAGCAACTAAAAACATATGGATTGGGGGATTTTACTTTTCTCTTTTCTAAGGCAAGCCCCAGAAGAGGAGCCTGGCCCGAATTGGAGAATCTAGGCTAAGTTTAAGTGGCCCTTCCTCCCTGCTCCACGACTAGCTAACATCTGCTGCTTATTATGTGGCCCATCTTCTCTAATTTTCCTGCTAACTCCCACCCAAAACACAGAAGACAGAAATATAGTACAGAGGAATGTAGTGGAGCCCAGAGAGATGAAGGTGGTGGGATAAAGATGACAAAGAAACAAAGAAAAGAGACTCGAGGGAAAAAGAGGGAGAGAAATTGAATCATGGTGGGGTCTGTACCAGAGTCTTGTTTAAAGAAGATATTAAGTCCATATGGAAAGCTAATTTTATAGGATTTCTTTTCCGGAATGGAAATTGAGAGAACAAAGTTAGAGGACATGACTGGAATCAGAGCATTAGGGCATCAAAGATAAATGCTTTCTTCATGATTTTGGCAGTGGCCAGTTGTGTTAATAGTTGCTTCAGATTATATTATTACATTGCCATAAATGAAGTTAAATAAACTTTTAGGACACAGACCTTCCAAACAGCTTTACTTTATAAACAGTGTGAATTTTTAGCCAATATACCCAATTTCCAATGTTTAAAGGAGTTTTGCTGTGGAACTACTGGCTTTCATAACAATTTAATTCACTGTGATTTCCTGAATTTTTCATATTTTAAAACACCAGTACTATATCAAATAGAATAATACCATTGTCAGGTAGAAGCTGAATCTACTAGATATATATTACAGTAATTAATATGAAATATCTAGAACAAACAGCATTTACAGTTTATTAAAGGAACTTTAATATTAAACAGCTATTTCAAACTTTTCCAGTGCTGTAAGACTTCAGAAAACGACGTTACATGTTATGAGGACTAGCCCCTTCATTTTACAGATGAGTAAACAGGTCTAGGAAAAACTAAATGACCTGTCCATTCCTGGCCAAGGCTGCTCAGGTCTCCCAATTTCCATGCCATCTAGTTTACACTGATCTCTACAGTACCCTTAATTTGTAGCTAGACTATAGAAAAATGCTACAAAAATACAGTCTACCCATAATAAAACTTTCCTAGTACAATGGCCCTGGGATTTTAGAAAGCAATAAAGTTTCTTCACACCCTTCAAAATAACCGGGCATTACCAAATGAGCTATTCACATACCTTGCTATATGTGAAAATGATTCAGACAATTTCTCCAATATATACTAATCTGTCACTATAATTTTCTCAACCTGTCTTTCTGTTTATGCTTGTGTGCGTTGTCTGGCTTGTAGTATAATTCTTAGAATAATAATTTTTTAAAGACATCTTATGCCTCACCCTGCCCAGAACTGCATTGTAGAAGACAAGTGAAAAAAAATTTTTACATCTCTTTTCTGAAAAAGAAAATTTCTGATTATAAATGAAATACTTGCTCATTATAAAAAAGATTAGAGAGACTTCCCTGGTGGCGCAGTGGTTAAGACTCTGCGCTCCCAATGCAGGGGGCCAGGGTTCGATCCTGGTTAGGGAACTAGATCCCACTTGCATGCCGCAACTAAGAGTTTGCATGCCACGGCTAAGGAGCCCTCGAGCCACAACTAAGGAGCCCACCTGCTGCAACTAAGACCCAGTGCAATCAAATAAATAAATAAATATTAAAAAAAAAAAGGTTAGAAAATACAGAAATTCTCAGGAAGCAAGACAAATCTTAAACAAACAACCTAACCTTACACCTAAAGGAGCTAGAAAAAGAACAAACAAAACCCACAGTTAATAGAAGGAAAGAAATCATCAAGATCAGAGCAGAAATAAGTGAAACAGAGACTTAAAAAAATAGAAAAGATCAATGAAACTAAGAGTTAGTTCTTTGAAAAGATAAACAAAATTGATAAACTTTTAGCCAGACTCATCGAGAAAAAGAGGGCCCAAATCAATAAAATCAATAATGAAAAAGGAGAACTTACAACCAACATCACAGATATACAAAGGATCATAAGAGTTTGCTATGAACAACTATACACCAATAAAATGGACAACCTAATAAACAGGCAAATTCCTAGAATTGTACAATCTCCCAAGACTGAACCAGGAAGAAATAGAAAATATGAACAGACCAATTACAAGTAATGAAATTAAATCAGTAATTTAAAACCCCCCAACAAACAATAGTCCAGGACCCGATGGCTTCACAGGTGAATTCTACCAAACATTTAGAGAAGAGTTAACACCTATCTTTCTCAAACTATCCCAGAAAATTATACAGAGGAAGGAATGCTTCTGAACACACTCTATGATGCCAGCATCACCCTGATACAAAAATCACACAGAGATATCACACAAAAAAAGAAAGTTACAGGCCAATATCAATGATGAACATAGATGCAAAAATTCTCAACAAAATATTAGCAAACCAAATTCAACAATACATTAAAACGATCATACACCATGATCAAGTGGGACTTATCCCAGGGATGCAAGGATGGTTCAATATCTACAAATCAATCAATGTGATATGCCATATTAACAAACTGAAGAATAAAATCATACAACCATCTCAATAGATGCAGAAAAAGCTTATGACAAAATTCAACATCCATTTATGATAAAAAAAAAAACTCTCCACAAAGTGGGTATAGAGAGAACATACCTCAACATAATAAGGGCCAAATATGATAATCCTACAGCTAACATCATATCCAGTGGTAAAAAGTGGAAATCATTTCCTCAAAATGGAATCTTAAAAAAAAATGAAACAAATGAATGAATACAACAAAACAGAAACAGACTCACAGATAGAGAACAAACTACTGGTTATCAGTGGGGAGAGGAAAGGGGGGAGGGGCAAGATAGGGGTAGGGGACTAAGAGGTACAAACTACTATGTATAAAATAAATAAGCTATAAGGATATATTGTACAGCACAGGGAATATAGCCAATATTTTATAATAACTTTAAATGAAGTATAATCTATAAAAATTTTGAATCACTATGTTGTATATCTGAAACTAACATAGTATTGTAAGTCAACTATACCTCAATAAAAAAGAAATACAGAAATGCATATGACAACTATATTCCTACCACTTTTTTTTTAATCTTTTCCTACCACTTTTTATTGTAGTAAAATATTCATAACATAAAATTCACCATTTTAACTATTTTTAAGTGTACAGTTCAGTGACATTAAATTCATTCACATTACTATGCAACAACTACCACCATCTATCTCCAGAAATTTTTCATCATCTCATACTGACTCTGTACTTAATAAAGAGTAAATCCCCATTCTCTGCTGCCCCACCCCTGGTAAAAACTGTTCTACTTTCTGTCTCTATGGATATGACTATTCTAGGTACCTCGTATAAGTGGAATCATACAATATTTGTCCTTTTATATCTGGCTTATCTCACTTAGTATAATATCTTTAAGGTCTGTTCATGTTATAGCATGTATCAGAATATCATTCCTTCTTAAGGCTGAATACTGTTCCACTGTATTTACACACCCCATTTTGTTTATCTACCCATCTGTTGATGAACATTTGGGTTGTTTTCACCTTTTGGCTGTAATGAATGATGCTGCTATGAAAATGAGTGTACAAGTATCTGTTCAAGTCCCTGCTTTCAGTTCTTTTATGTGTATACCCAGAAGTGGAATTGATGGATCCTATGGTGATGCTACATTTAATTTTTTGAGGAACTGCCCATAGTGTTTTCCACATCAGCTGCACCATTTTACATTCCCATCATCCATGCACAGGGGTTCCAGTTCCTCCATATCCTTGCCAACAGTTGTTATTTTCTGTTCTTTTGAAAATGGCCATCCTACTGGATGTGAAGTCATATCTCATTGTGATTTTGATTTGTATTTTAGAATGATTAGTGATGTTGAGTGCTTATTGACCATTTGTATTCTTCTTTGGAGAAATGTCTATTTAGATCCTTTGTTCATTTTTGAATTGGCATTGTTTTGTTGTTGTTGTTGTTGAGTATAGTATAATAATGACTTTTATTAACATTTTAGACTATTTCAAATCATCTTTCCAAATATGCTTGTGTGTAATTTTATAAAAATTAGACCATCTTCTACATAGTTTTTAATCTTTTTAAATTCTGAACGTAACACATATAAAGTGTCCAAAATATAAAGATACAATTGAAATCAAATACTCAACCACCATCCAGTCAAAAAAAAAAAATACTGCCAGCTTCCAGAAATTCCCCTCCTACTCTGTCATTCACCCTGTAGTAGCCACTGTACTGACTTTTGTGATAATGCTTTTCTTGTTGTTCTTAATAGTTTTACCACCTAAGCATGAATCCCCATATACCATACTTCTGTGTTGCCTATTTTATTATTTTTATTATTTTTAAAATTTATTTTATTTATTTTTGGCTGCATTGGGTCATTGCTGCTGTGTGTGGGCTTTCTCTAGTTGTGGAGAGTGGGGCTGCTCTTTGTTGTGGTGTGCGTGCTTCTCACTGCGGTGGCTTCTCGTGTTGTGGAGCACAGGCTCTAGGCACATGGGCTTCAGTAGTTGTGGCATGCGGGCTCAGGAGTTGTGGCTCACAAGCTCTAGAGCGCAGGGTCAGTAGTTGTGGTGCACGGGCTTAGTTGCTCCACGGCATGTGGGATCTTCCTGGACCAGGGGTCAAACCCACGTCCCCTGCATTGGCAGAAGGATTCTTAACTACTGCGCCACCAGGGAAGTCCCAGTTTTGCCTATTTTTAAATTTGATGGAAACAGAATTCTACAAAATGTATTATTTTGTGTTTGGTTTCTTTCACTCTGTGTTATATTTATGAGAATCATTCATATTTTTGCATGTATATTTCCACTGTTTGGTTTTACCAATATTATATTTATCCAATATATTGCCAATGGATATTGAGGTTGTTTCCAATTTTCATAAATTACTAATAATGCAACTTGAACGTTCTTGTACGTGTCTCTTGGTGTACTTGTGCATGCACCTCTGTGGGCATTTATCAAGGAATAGAACTGTTTTGTCACGGGGTTTGTGATATTGGGCGATTTTTCATATAATTATTAGTCATTTGGGTTTAAATGACTTTATTTGCATGATCTCCATTCTTCCAATATAATGTTTTTCTTTTAATTTCTAAAACCTTATTTGTTCTTTTTTAATAAATTTGTATTATTAGCGCTTTGTGTATCAAGTATTTGCATTCTTTTTTTCAACTTTGACATCTGAATTTCAATTGTGGTATTTACATATATGGAAGTCTTTAGATGTTTCATTTTTATATTAATCTTTTCCTTATGATTCCTTCACAATACTACAATCATATAAATGCCATGTGCATTTTCTATTATTTTTATGGTTTTATTTTTTATGTTTGAATTTTAATACTCTAGAATTTGTTTTAAAGTGTGACATAGGAGCTTAACTATATTTTTCCCCCAAATGTTTAAAAAGTTCTTCCAATACAATGTTTTAATGAATTCCACCTTTTCCCTGCACTTACTTGAACTTATCCATAAGCAAAACGTTTTCTGGTTACATTGATATGGCTCTCTATCCTGGTGCTACTGTCCTACTGTTTAAATATCATAGATCTAGAATGCATCTTAAATCTGAAAGGGAAAATGCACACTTAGAAGTCTTCCTTTTATAAAATTTAAATAACATATTATTCCAACTGTACTTTACAATCCTATAAGTTCCAAAAATTCTAGTGATTAATTTGGGAATAATTGGCCTATTTTAAAATATTTTTATCAGCCTGGGACATTTGTTCACAACTTCTTTTACATTTCCCTATACACTTTTGTAGTTTTCTATATATGGATCTTTCACATATCTTGTTAAGTTTATTTCCAGATTTTTCATCTTTCCCATTGGTATTATGAATCAGATCTTTTCTTCAATATGTTTTCAAACTTCTTATTATTAATTTTGAAAGCTATATTTTTATAAATTGATTTTATAGATGGACACCTTACTGCATTATAAAATTATTTTGTATTTTTCATGTAGGCATTTATATCAGCTGCAAATAATGACCATTTGTCTGTCTTTCCCATATATACACAACATTTTCCTGTCTAAATCCCTTGGTATATATTTTCTGAATTATATTCAATGATCATGCTCATACCAGTCACTCTTCCCTACCTTATTTCTGATTTTAGTGGGAATTCCTCTAGAGTTCCATAATTAAAATGAGATGCTAGCTATTTGTTTGAAATTAGTGCTTAAAGGATAATAAATTCTCAATAGTTAGTACTAAGCCTGTAACTGCTGTTGTCCGATTCTAGCCAACATGGCAGGAGGCAGAGTGGAGTAGTGAAAAGAGGATGGACTCTGAAGTCACCATGAATCTGAACCCTTGCTTCTCTCCTTAGAGCGCAGCCTCTCTGGCACATACCTATTTCATAGGATTATAAGAAGAATTAAATGAGATAACATATTCCAGGCCCCCAGTATATTTTTCTGACATATATTGTTTTCACGCACAATCTAAACACTATAGTTTAGATTGTTCAGATATTTCCAAAAATTTCTTTGTAAGTATAACTAACATTCTATTCACCTCTATTAATTACATTCATCTGTTTTTCTCAAAATGCTCAAAATAAGGGGCATCTCTGTAAAAAAAAAAAAAATAGAAGTGAAAAACCACTTTGATGGGATACCAATCAAAGCTAAGCATCTGTTTTCTTCGGTGGAATAGAGTGTAGTCTCTAAGTTTGATAATAATATCAGAACATATTCAAAGTGTCTTTGTAAGATGTTCTAGGAAATTTTGTTCCTTTGTGCTTTCTTTTTAAACTAGTCAATACAGTCTATTCTAATTCTGTGGTATATTCTTTTCATCATCTCTATGGCTGGCAAATATTCATTCCCTGAGGATGGAATGGGTTTTGAGGAAAGTCAAAGATTCATTTTAGCTCTCTGTAGACCTAAGTTTGGTGAGTAAGGTAAGAAAACAAGCCAACTGAGAGTGATTTTTTAAAAAACTAACATTGACTATATGGATGATTAAGTATATTATAATATTGATTATTATAATATACAATTATAATATTTATAGAAACAATATAATATTATTGGAATAAATTAATAGCCTTTAAAGTATTTTAGGTCAACAGTCTCTTGGATATCTAAATTCTGATACTTTTGGTTATCAAGAAATAAATATAACCTTTTAATAAAAATTTTCAAACCTATACAAAAGTAAAGAAAATGGTATAATGAACCCCCAAGTACCCATAACCTAGCTTCAGCAATCAATTTATGGTCAATCTAGATTCATCCCCCACTCATTTCCCACACCACCAAACTCCTGATTATTGTGAAGCAAATCCCTAATATCAAAGTATTTTTGTTCATAAATATTTCAGTATGTATCTCTAAAAGACAAAAACTCCCTTAAAATGTAACCATGATGCCATTATCATATTCCCTCAGCTAACAAAAATTCCTTAATGTCATTAGCTATCCAGTCAGTTCATACTTCCCTAATTGTCCTATATAATTGTTTAAATTACTGTGCAGTTATGAAACAACTTGATACATAGTTATGTTCAATTGATTTATTTTGTTTTCAGTTTTCAGCAACTGATTTTAAATTTAATTTTCTAATTAAGGTACTATACTGTTCTAAGTCATATCTACAAAACGAAGTATATTCAAAGAATTATTACTTCGGGGCTTCCCTGGTGGCGCAGTGGTTGAGAATCTGCCTGCCAATGCAGGGGACACGGGTTCGAGCCCTGGTCTGGGAAGATCCCACATGCCGCGGAGCAACTGGGCCCGTGAGCCACAACTACTGAGCCTGCGCGTCTGGAGCCTGTGCTCCGCAACAAGAGAGGCCGCGATAGTGAGAGGCCCGCGCGCCGCGATGAAGAGTGGCCCCCACTTGCCGCAACTGGAGGAAACCCTCGCACAGAAACGAAGACCCAACACAGCCAAAAATAAAAATAATAAATAAATAATAAATTTTAAAAAAAAAAAAAAAAAAAAAAAAAGAATTATTACTTCTATCCCTAGCCCCTCCCCCATTTCCTCCTCCTTCTTATAGTATAATTCTATTTTAAAGTTTATCCTTCCTTTATATTTATATAAAGTATATATAGTATAGCTTCTTGAATTTAGGAAGGTTTGTGCTTTTGTTATAATGGTTATCTTTATATAATATCATTTCTCCTTTTTTATAATTATTTTTGACTACTGTCTTTTGGTTTCACACTACAAGTGACTTCAAGTTAGCCAATATTATTTCTTCACCCTACCCTTCCTTGCAACATCAGTTTGACACAGTGTCTGTCCTTCTACAAATATTACCCACTCCTATGGTCTTTTATGTCTGCCAACCTGTACTACCTTAAGTTCTCTAGATGTGTTTCACGCTGTCTCCATGCCATCAGCAAGAGACTATGCTACTCCTTTCTGAGTTTCTCAAATTCACTTAAAATTAGAGTGACAGAATAGAATTGTGATCAAATTCCTACAAAGCCTCTCACAAGCTTTGTGACCTTGTTCAAGTTTCTCAAGTATCTTCAGTTTTCTTTTACTTTTTAAATTTTGGATTGTAATATTTATTTCACAGGGTTATTGTGAGGACTAAATAACATACATAAAGCACCTAACATAGTACATAGCAATCTCTCATAAATAAATAAATATTAAGCATTACTTTCAATAAGATATAAGAGAAGAATTATTGATTTGTACTTTTTGTATATTTTCATTTGGTAAATATTTATTGAATAAATTCATTTGATGAATTATTTATTTAGTAAATATTTATTGAATGACTATTTGCTAAGCACTTGCATGTGTGTTTTCTTTCACTTACTCAACAAGTATTTGTGAGTTCCACATGGGCTAGACCTTGGACACATAGTGATGGGAAAGGTGGACATGGTCCCTACCTTTATGGAATTTCCAGTCTTTCTTCTTACCATAAGTCATAAATTACACTCTTTTTGAATATATTATTTTTGTCCCAATAACTCCCCTCTTAGAATCCCTTATGTTCTGGTGCTTTACTTGCCTGGAAATAATTTTCTCATTTGACTACATTACTGAATGTTCACTTCTTATTTGGCTCAAACCTCTACTAAAATGATAACTGCTAGGGTAAGTTGTTCAGAATTTTATCTGCAACTTCCTTACAAATTATAATTTGCTTTTTCATCAAAGCTCATAAAATACAGAGCCAAAGGGTCATTAGCTGCAAGGATGATGTTTGTAGATAAGGAAAAGCTCTTTATGTTAACTGAATGTTTCCTGTTTTTCAGCACCCCCCTCTGCCCGCCAAATATAGCCGACTGACACATTTTTTCACATTGTCTTCACAACCGTTTTAGCTTATTTTTTGTTCCATGGTGCATAAAGTTTTACTAAAGTGAATAAAATATATTTCAATATCCAAATAATAAAATATTTCAATTTAACTATTTTTAGAGTATGTCGATTAGTCAAAAAAGTATCAGACATGTTTATTTCATCTTTTCATAAAAGTATCAGAAGCTAAAATGGAAAAATAGCAGGAAAATCTCAGAAAATTTAAAGCATTAAGTTCTAAACCTCACACGATGCAGTCACACACTCTTATGTCCATATAAATATATATATATATATATACACACACACACATGTATATATATATTTATAAAACATGACACAAAGCAGGACTCCAATGTTAAATGCCTACAAGGCCCGTAAAGGGTACGTGAATGAGTGGAACAGCCTAGGTGTCAGGACACCGCACACACCTTGAATGGGTGGGGGGCCGACTGCGCTTCTTGTGAAAGGGGCAGCCTCTTCGATCACTTCTGAAAGCCAATCTCTGCTCAATGCCAGCTGATTATTACAATGTTAGAATATGAATCCGGTGTCATCAAATCTAATAATTCTTCAAGAAAAGCTGAAAATTCAGTTTTTTATGGCAAAATCTACAAATTTTTAAACATTACCAGCTAATTTTTCTAACTTTAATAATTGTGCATACTAAAAACATCTGCAGATTTATACTTTTGACTGCTAGTTTGCAATATTTGGAGTGAAATACACTGCTGCGACATGGATTAAGGGCTATCTTACATATTTTAAGAGACATAGGTAGTATCTTACCTTCTTTTCCTGATAAAGAAATATGTAGAAATAATTACTGATCCTTAAATTGTTACAACCTATCAAGAATAACTGGAAATGTGGCATTTCCATGAAATGAGGCTACTCCTGTTTGCCAGAAAGCACATTAAAATATTTTGTAATCGTTGACTTAGTGAACTAGAAACAGCTGTGTTTGGTGAAATGTTTGTTAGAATCTATTTTTTTAACTATTTTTTCATTTCTTTTTATTTTACTTTGCTTAGGTATCAAAGTTGGTATCAAGTGAAAGAAGTTAAAATTATACTGGGTTGTATTATATGGTTTTTCTCTCCTTTTTCCCAAACTAAAACAAGCTAAAAAACTCTCTCTCCAAACATCATAAAAACCAGATTACTTGGAAAACTGTGTTAGTTTCTGAATATTCCACCCTATTTTGAGGAAATTCCAAGATAATTTTTTATATAATTGCCTCGAGTAGTTGCTATCCATCTGTTACCATTCAATTACAGTATTTTAAGAAATTTATAAGGTGACTAATTGGTTTCTATTAGAACATAAACCAAAAGATTCTGAGGATCTAACTTTGGGTTTAAGCGTAACATATTATAATACCCATTTAGTTATAAAAACTCTATTATCTTGCCCTTTAAAGAGTTTTTTTTAGGATTCAAATATTCAGGTGTTGGAATTTATGCTTTATTGACGGATTTGAACATCTCTGATACTTAAATTTGACCTACCAATCTACTGAAGTCATTAATACAGAGTAACTATGGGCTGAGCTATGCATCCTTGGAGGTAGAGCACATTGAGTTGAGGACTTTCCCTGGGTGACAAGCTGTCAGGAGAAAATGTTTGACAGTTTTTCTATTCAAAGGCTCTTAATATTCCATGCCAACCTGTATGGGGAGTGTGTATTCCACATAAAATCAACTAATCCATAAATCTTCCACAATCAATACCAAGTTTATATCCTGTTACCTTTATACACACATGCCCACATGCACACACACACACACACACACACACACACACCCCCTTCAGGCTGTTGGTGTTCCTTCTAGACTGACTTTTTTAGAGTCTTTCAGTGACATCCTTGATCCTTTTGGCCCAATTCACATGTGTACGTGGAGAGAGAAAACCATACATTGAGATATCCTTCTGTGATATGCCCAACCTTTCATGCCACACCCCCAGTCTACTAGATACTGATGGATTCTTGAGCCATGTGTGAGCACCTGCTGTATGCCATGTACTATGCTAGGTTCTCGAGACACCAGAATGATTCTTGTCTTCAGAGAGCTTCCCATCTGGTGAACAGATATGATTTCAGCTTAACGAGATAAGCACTCTAATTGAGGAATGTGTGAGATATAGTGACCTCATTCACTAAATATTTCTGAGCATCTTAGTGTCAAGCAGTTTTCTAGGTACTCAGGCTATATCAAGTAAATAAAAGAGTCAAAGATACTCTGCCTTATCTGAAACATTTGTAGAACACATAGGAAAGCTTATACCAGGTTTTAAGGACTGACCTCCGTTTTCATGGTTAATAATTTTACTGAACAAAACTGAATGGCTTCTGCACACTAGAAATAAACAATCCAAAAAAGAAATCGCAAAAACAATTCCACTTACAATAGAATCAAAAAGAATAAAATACTTCAGAATAAACGGAACAAAAATTAAATGACTTGTCCAGATATGCTGCCAGGATGAAAAGCCCCTGAAACGGGGGATCAGCAAGAGTGGAAATCAAACATCCTCATATTCTGCTCCCAAGTTTCCATTTTATGGCATCAATGGGGAAGTGCAAGCTGCAACTTTGGGTTTTTGTTCTTCTTCAAAGAACAGTTCTTCGATTAGCAGTGAAAAGCTTCACTGTGCATCACAATCTGCCTGCTAGAAGGGGAAGTGGAGGGTGGCACTGCCGTGGCACACACACTGCTGGCACTGGGGCTTCCCAGATGCCTCTACGGTAAATGATTTGTTATTTATGAATACTGGGAAGAGCACTGTGGGCAAAAGCATCTTCAAAACAGGAATGTGGGCACCGGAGGTCCCAAGTTTCTTTGTTGCGGGAAGTGGCGATATCCTTTATCTGTAACTTCATAGCCCAGAGCTGGGGGCTGACGGCTGACAGCCAGCTGAGAGGGGCGGTGCTCTCAGCACAGAGAGGAGCCTGAAAGGTGGGCGCAGCAGCAGAGAGAGCACCCTGGCCCACGGGCGCTGCCCGCTGCCCTCTGGGCTCACCCACGTTTACAGTGACAGCTTCTTAAGACGGGGCAGGGCAGGGCTGTGGCCTGTGATCTGCATAGTGAGATGAACAGTTGACCATCTTTATACATTTGTGACCCTTGTGTGAGAGGTGCTCTGTTCTCCAACGTCCCGGCTCCCTTTTGGATCTCTCCCTGCCTAAACCCACTCAAGGTCTGCAGAGGTGCCTTAGAGGTGGGAACGCTGCATGTGAAGGACTGAAAGCTGATTGGTCAGAGTCAGCAGGCAACACAGTTCCTTCTGGGGCCCACACCCCTCCTGCCCGCACCCCTGCTCTCCTGGTTCCTGTTTTTGTGACTTCAGTCATTCATGGTTTTAGCCTGGCTCTGTTTCCTGCCCCCATTATGTTCTGGCCCTCGTGTAAATGCCCCTGAGGACTCTGGCCCCGTTAGCTTCTGTACTCTTACCTATCAGCTCACCCTTTGAAGTTCAGAAAGAGGCCTCTGGGTTTTAATCTGGCTCGTCTCCCGCCTCCTGGGCTCACAGCCACTCCAACCTGCCATCATCTTTTCCCACGGTCTTTGGAAGTAGGGGGAAATCATTTAAACAAAGGATAAATGATTGTTAAAATTCCAAGCAATCGCAGTTTCACTGGGACAAGTGTGAGTGTTTTAAAGGAATGCCACTCATTAGCATGTATGTGCTCAGGCATGCTTTTAATTTATTTGGCTGTACATGTTATCTTAAAATTATTGTCACTTAATTTTGAAGTCCTACATAGAGTTAAGCCACCTGCATTACTCACCCACCATGTCCACTGCATTTGCGACCTTAACTCTGGGAGGTCCTGTTTGCCACTTGTAGCCTCCCCCTCGCATTCCTGTGGTCGGCCACCAAAGGAGGAACAAGACAGCTGTGGGAAACCGTCCCAGATCTCCCTGCTCATCCTGTGAGGCTTGCCAGCCACACAGAAGAGAGAAGGGGAGCTGTGGGGTGAGGCAGTCAGTTTTGTTTGGCACATTCTCTGCTCTTTCAAGTCTTGTGTTCAGGCCAGGTTACCTTGCTCTTTTCCTCCTTTTACACCTGCCTTCTCTGACGGGTCAGTTGGAATGGAGGTGAGTGAATGAACAAGAGTTCTTCCAGCTACACTACTGGTTTTAAGATAAGCTTAAGTCAACACAGTTTAAGGAACAATGCCGAGTACTTATAAGATACCAAGCTACGTGCTGGGACTCAGAGATGAATACAGTAGAATTCCTATCACCAAGAACTACACAGCCCAATGGAGGAGACATATTAGTGTAATATGATAATAGAGATAATAGTGTACAATGGGTACAGTAACAGGTACATCTAAAAATACAGAAGCAATAGAGAGAAAGAATTAATTCTGCCTGGAGATGTCAGGCAGCCACAGATGCTGACCACTGAGATGTTTTAAGGAAGAATAAGAATTCTCCAAGTGGACAGGAGAGAGAAATTGAAGCTAGGGCAATATAACATGCAAAGACATGGTATGGAACTGTGTTAGTTTTCTATTGCTCTCATAGCAAATTACTGCAAACTTGGTGGCTTAAACACAAATTTTTTATGTTATAATTCTGTAGGTGAGACGTCCAATATGAGTCTCAGTGGGCTAAAATCAAGGTGTTGACAGGACTGCATTCTTTTCTGGGGGCTTTAGAGGAGCATCTCGTTCTTCTCCTGTTCCAGCTTCTAGAGGCTGCCCTTATTTCTTGTCTTGAGACCCCCTTCCTCTGGCAGGTCAAGTCCTTCTCACGCTTCCAAACTTTCCGTCTTCTTCCATTTCATATCTCTAACTCGGCTAAGAAAGATTCTCTGCTTTAAAGGACTCACGTGATTAGACTGCACCCAGCCAGATAATCCACAATAATCTCCTCATCTTAAAGCCCATATCCGCAAAGTCCCTTTTGCCATATAAAGTAACAAATCTACACACGATAGGGATTAGAACGTGGACATCTACGGGTGGGGGAATCATTCCCCCATGTGCCTACCACAGCACGTGGTCTAGAACTGAAATGGTCACAATAGGTTTAGAAAGAGAGGAGACAGGTTTGGAGAGGGTGGCAACTGCCAGATAATGAAGGCCCTTGTAAACCATGTAAAGGGACCAAGACTTAATCCTGAAGGTGATAGGATCCTCTGAAGGGTTTTAAGCAAGGCGAAAATTGTGTTTTAGATAAAGCACTCTGTTGGCAGCATGAAGGACAGATTTAAGGGGACACAACTTGAAGTAAGGAAAGTGCTTAGTTATCTACTGCCACATTCTCAATAAGAAGTGATGAAGACTTGTGTATAGCACTATATAGATTCTGTTTATTCTAAGAAACTATCTGACAATATCTAATTCAACAGAATCTATGGATGAAATGCCCCATAATATCAAATTTCTCTCCAAAAAAATGGTCACAATACATGAACATTGATATTGTATCATTTACATAAACCATTTCATGCGTCCCAGGTGTTAGATGAAGATGTTTATTGTTCTCTAACCCTAATTCCCATAGTCTTGAATGGCCCTTGCCCAAATAAAGTCCTAGCTTGTCCAATAACAGTAGCCTGCAGGCCCCTCTGTTCAGGAATCATCAGCATGTAGGTAGGTTCAGACTGTGAGTAGGAGGTAGTTCAGACAAGAGACAGTGAATAATTTTAAAAAAAGAAAAAAGGTAATGACAAAATCATGGGCAACACCAACTTTTAAAGGAGGACCAGAGAAGAAAACAGAAGAGTAAGGAGAGAACCCTGAGACCCTATGTCACAGGAACCAGAGGAGGAGAGAGTTCAAGGGACAATGAACTGTAATAAGTCAATAGCAATAAATGTCATAAAATTATCAAGTATGATAAGGACAGAGAAATGTTTGAATTTAATAATTAAGAGGTCACTGGGGCTCCACTTTTAATCAAGATGGAATAACATAAACTAGATTTACTCTCCTACCTGAAACAACTAAAAAATGGACCAAATCAGGTGAAACAATGGTTTTCAGACTTTGGACAACAGCACCGGACAGTGATCCCTAGGAATTGGCAAATAAAAGAGTTGAGAACTACAATTGCCCCATTTTACTACTTAGAGAGTGTTTCCAAATGACAGCATAGGGAGGGGATTCAAAACAGAGCCAGGTGGTCTTGCTGATTTGAGGAGACAGAGTTTGGGGTTCAGGGAGGCCAAGTTGGCTAAAATATACAGGTGAGGCAATGGAAGAGTTTCAAAGAGAGAGAGAGAGAGCTCCAGAAATCTGCCAAGGGATACTGACCAGTGCATGCATGTGAGAACACTACTGAGGCTGGCAAAGAACTCCCAGAGAGGAGGGAATGGAACAATACTTGGAGTTCATGCAGAGCCAAGAATAGTTCATGTTAGGAGGTTAAAAAGACCTGTTGACACAGTAGAAGGGTACTGACTCAGTAGTGGGACCAAATTAGCCCAGAAAAAGGATTATTCTGGACTTCCTTAACAAAGTTTAAAAGCAAGGCTTGAAAGGATCAAACTGTTTCCAAGAAACTTAACTGTGACTCTCAAAGCCCCCAAGTATTTAAAGGAATACTCCTCCCCAAAAAAGAAAGAAAAATCCATTTCACAATAGTGTAAAAATCACAGTGTCTGGCATCCAATCAAAAATTAGTAGGCATGGGCTTCCCTGGTGGCGCAGTGGTTGAGAATCTGCCTGCCAATGCAGGGGACACGGGTTCGAGCCCTGGTCTGGGAAGATCCCACATGCCGCGGAGCGGCTGGGCCCATGAGCCACAATTACTGAGCCTGCGCGTCTGGAGCCTGTGCTCCGCAACAAGAGAGGCCGCGATAATGAGAGGCGCGCGCACCGCGATGAAGAGTGGCCCCCGCTTGCCACAACTAGAGAAAGCCCTCCCACAGAAACGAAGACCCAACACAGCCATAAATAAATAAATTAAAAAAAAAAAAAATTAGTAGGCATGCAAAGAAGCAGGAAAATATGACCTAGAATGAGAAGAATCAATCAATGGAGTAGACACAAAAACAGAACTAGTAGACGAGGACATTAAAACAGCTATTATATATATTTTGAATGTAGGGGGAAAGGTAGAGGAAAACATGAGCGTAATGAGAGAAGTGGAAGTTATAAAAAGACCCAAATCAAACTTCTAAAGATGAATAATACAACATTTGAGATGAAAAGTTCACCGTATGAGATTAAGAGCAGATTAGACACTAAAGATAAAGAGATTAGTGAGCTTTAAGATACAGCAAGAGAAACTATCCAAAATGAAACAAAGAAAAAAGACTGGAAGATAAAAATGAACAGAACATCAGTGATCTGTGGACATCAAGTGGCCAAACAAATGATTAATTAGAGTCACAGAAGAAGTAGAGAAGGGGACAGAAAAAAATATTTGAAGAAATAACACTTGAAATTTTTCCAAATTTGATGAAAACTATACACCCACAGATTGAAAACTTTGAACAAATCTCAAGCCAAAGAAAACCACACCAGGACATATCCTAAACAAATTATTGAAAAACGGTGATCATGAGAAAAATATCAAAATCAGCCAGAGAAATGAGGAAGTCATTTGTCAGTTTACCAGTCTGGTGATGGAGTGGGAGCCTGGTCACTATGGATTGGTGAGTGACTGGAAGGTAAGGGAGTGGAGATAAAGGGCAGAGACAACTCTTTTGAGAAAAACTGAAATGAAAGAGAAGGAGAGAAAGAAAGGGGTAATTACATGGGAGCATAGCGTCCAAGGGGTGTTTTGTTTGGTTTGTTTGTTTTTAATGAGATAGACTTGAGCAAATTTACAGGTTGAGGATAATGTTAATGATAATAATAATAACTAACATTGATTAAGCCCTTATTTGTGTACTAGATACTATACTCAATACCTTACATATATTGATTCATTTGGTCTTCACTAGAGTCTTATGTAATGGGGGCTATTTTTGTCTCTCTTTTATAACTGAAGAAACCTGAGGTACAGATTGATTAAATATTACTCCTAATTACAGAGTTAAAAAGTAGCAGAGCTGGAATTCAAACCAAAGTCCACCTGTAACGTACTTGACTTCTATGTGTTGAGCCAGCAAAGTAGGACAAGTAGAGGTCATAAAGGAGAGAAGGTATAACTGATGCCTGGGAAGAAGTAGGAGAGTATATGTTTGAGAGCACAGGTGGATGGGTTGGACTTGACAGGAGGAAAGGAAGATTTCATTTTTGAGATTTGGGGAAAGAAGTTAAGGGTGGGTGTACGTGTAAGATAAATGGATTCGTTGATGAGTTTAGGTGGCCTAATTTTGTTTGGTGAATGAGTTAGGTGTACAGAAAAGCTAAAACTTGATATAACAACTAAGGGGAAAAGTCAAACAAAAAGAGTGATGAATCATTGTTGAGAGTTCAATTGCATTTGAGCGACGTCAAATGGCTATGTGGTTTATTTCTAGCAGTGAAAGGGAGAGGGTGAGAGGGAGATAAGGATGGTAAGGATTTGTCTACCTCCCACAGCATGGCAGCTATTTCTCAGGATGAGACCACCAGTAGGTAATGTCAAAGAGGCAACAGGAATAGAGTAGGTAATAACAATGGTCACCTTGGTTGCCCTGAAAACACCCACACAAACACCTAATTGTTTCCTCATGCTGACCCCCTTCCAGATAAGTTCACTTGGTAAAAGCTCTTACTGAGCTATTACTTTCCTTGGAATGTCCTAAAATTTCAATTTTCTAAATTTTTTCCATATTATTACATGTCATCTATGAATCATGAACTCTTGTTTAACTTTTAGCTCTAGAGTAAATGTTTCCTTCCATTCTCAATTACGAACAAGGCAATTCAGTAATACAAGTATCTATTGTGAAATCATATTTATGAACTTATAACATTATATCTAACCTTTTGTTGTATATACTCTTTGACAACTTAAGCTCGGGCTTTATGCTCTATTTCTTAGATTCTGCATTTTTAAAACATGACAAACTTGGTTTCTGTACCCGGTTGTATCATGCAGTGTGAAAATGCAACTATCTTTTCCACGTTTATGTTTATGAGCAAAGCATTTCATCTACTAGAATTGAATCTTTTTCTTTTTAAGAGATTGTTTTCAGTAGAGTAGACCAAATAAAGATAGCTTATCAATCCTCTTTCTGAACATCTATGACTTAACCTTTTCCAAGTTATATAAAAACTACAAAGGCATATAAGATGTTTTGCCCTGTCAGCTTTCTTCCAGATTCTGGGGTACCAAAGGCAATCTGGCTGGTGGAGTGATGGAAATAGCAAATAGGAAAGGAAATCTCTCCACCTTCCTGCTTTTTCTATGGTCATAAAACCTGCCAACAGGCATCCTTGGCCCACCTGCCATCAGGCTTGGAACTACTGCTGTTTCAGATGAGACCCAAGTTAGGGAAAATACAGCTGAGTTTTCAACAAGTCTGAGTTAGAATTTGGCTGTATCTGCCACTAGGATCTGATCGCAGTACTCTCCAGTTTGAAATTCTGCTCTGAATTCCTACTGCTTACAGCAATAGTTTTCAAGCATATTTTAACAGCCTTGTATTATTAAAAGTACTATGTATGCATTGGAGAAAATTAGGAAATACAGATAAGCAAAAATAAAAATATAAAAACCATACATTCTTACTACCCAAAAGACATCATTTTAAAAATCTTAGTTCTTATCCGAGATCAGTACTTTATTGATAGTCTCTATTTGATGAAGTGCATCATAATCACTTCTAATTCTTTAAATGTGGTTTCCTTTCATTCTTTCAACATATTTATAATAGCTGCTTTGGAGTCTTTGTTAAGTCCAATGTCTACACGCCCAGAGCAGTTTCCAACCTTTTTTCCTTGCATGTCTCATGATTTTTTGTTGAAAATTGGACATCTTGGGTAACATTGGAGCAACTTCGGATTCTGATTCTCTCCAGGCTTCTTCTTGTTGCTGTTTTGTCTTTGTTATTGTTGTTCAAACGTTTATTTGTTTAGTGACTTGGCTGGAATAATTCTGAAGTGTATCCTCCGTATGTGCAGCCTCTGTTGTCTCTGTGTAATCTTTCCTTGTTTTTATTAAGTTTGGCTTCTTGGGGGCAGTGCTCCATAGCTTGGTCAGTCATTGATTAGTCAGAGATTGTATTTAAGCCTCCCGAGCCAGTAAAGATTTCATCCTTTTCCATTGAGTCTGTATGTGGCTTGGGGACCACTTTCAAGGTTCAGGGCGTTTACATATCTGCCCCACCTTTAGCTCAGCGACTGATAGCTTGGAAGTACCCTCTCTGGTCACTCCTGAGAGGTCTCAGCCTTGAGCTTTATCCACAGCCTTCTGGACCACCAGTACTGATTGTGATATTAGCAGGGCCCTCTTTGACTGTCTCTGGCCACGATTTCTCCATTAAACTTCTGCTCATCTGCCTCCACCAGTATCACTAAGCTATGATCCTCTTCTTACTGTTCATTCTTGTGATAGCTATTGTTTTTGACAATGCTCTGGGGCATGAATAGTCTACACTGTTCCAAATAAAGTGAGCATTCTCAGGCAGGAGGTGATCTGCAGGAGCTGGGGTGCTAGGGGACTCTGATCTTCCTAGGTTGCCACGCCTGCCCAGAGTCTCCTTGGAAAGCAGGAGCTTGGGGAGTGGGGAGTGGGCACTACTGAACGGCTGCAGCTGCCCCCCGGTGAAGCTCTTTCACAAACGGAGCTGGGCAGGAGGGGAGGTGGAGTGCAGCAGTTTTCTGGGGCTGCCCCACCCGCCTGAATGCATCTTCAGGAATAGGAAGTTGGGGGCAGTGGGCTCTTCATTGGCCGCCCAGAATAGTTCTTACACAACTGGGAGCTAAGGGTGATGGATGCAGCTCATGGTGCAAATGCCATAGTCTCCCACTCTTCTTACTGAGTTTCAGTAGATTTTGTTAAATAAATGCCTCTCAATTTCTTGCACACCCTTAGGTCAATTTCCAGAGCCCGTAAATGGTTGTCTTAGATAATTTTGACCAGTTTAATCAATGTTTCTTTGAGAGAGAGGATTCATCGAGCTCTTCACACTACCATTCTGGAAGTTCCACCCCCTGGAAGGGGTCTATAATTTATAATTTTACTTATTTGCTTTAACTTACAATATAAAGAAAATAATTGCAAAATACCAAATATACCTTTTTATGAATAATAAAACTACTGAGTGTAGTTTTAAGCATTCTGTGATCTCTTTTGTGTCTCTCTCCTTGAACTGTGGGCTACTGTAGGGAGGCCCTATGTCAATTCACTTGTTTCCATTGTGCAGGGCAGTTGGTGGAAGGTAATGGTCTCTTCAGCCGTAAAACAAAATACTACATGTGTTTCTAAACATGTGATTCCATAATTACCTTACCCAATGGCTTACCTCCAGTGGCTATCTTACTAGGCTAGTTTGTTGGCTAGTTACAAGGCTGGCTCCCATGTGGCCTTCGTAGTACACACATACTCATATAAGCCCACACTCACACACATAACCTTTTCCCAGTTACTTTTCTCCTTTAAGAGTGCCCATATGCAAAGAATTTTTCTTTTTTAAACAGTTAGACTTTAAACCTACAGTGCCTATGTCCTACACCCTTTTTAGGAGCCAATGACAATATTTGTGATACAAAATAAATTATGTATTGGCTCAAAAATACAGAAAGAAAACTGCAGAACCAAAATAAATGTGTTTAATTAAATATCTATAAAATCTAGGTCAACCCACCAACAGCAACTCAACACTTAAGAAGTTACACATGGGGTGTTCCCTGGGGGTTCCCTGGTGGCGCAGTGGTTAAGAATCCGCCTGCCAATGCAGGGGACACGGGTTCGAGCCCTGGTCCGGGAAGATCCCACATGCCGCGGAGCAACTAAGCCCGTGCGCCACAACTACTGAAGCCCACGCACCTAGAGCCCGTGCTCCGCAACGAGAGAAGCCACCGCAATGAGAAGCCCGTGCACTGCAAAGAAGAGTAGCCCCCGCTCGCCGCAACTAGAGAAAGCCCGCGCACAACAAAGACCCAACACAGCCAAAAAAAAAAAAAAAAATTAAATTAAATTAAATTTAATTTAATTTAAAAAAAGAAGTTACACATAAATTATATAGTGAGAAGTGGAACCTCCTCAAAGGTTTTAAAAATCCTGTTCCCCATATTTCACTCATACATAAGAAAGAGGGTTGTGGGGACTGGAACCCAGGCCTGGCACCAGCTTGTAGGGCCCTCGTGAAAGATCCCGGATACTTTCACAAAGAGATGGTTGCATAGTGCATTTAACAATGTTTTCCTACCCTGATTTTGGTAGAGAAACCATGAAACCCCACTATGTAGACTCAGGCATTTGCATGTTCTCGGTTCCATTCATTCATTTGCTCACTCAGCACGTATATGCCAAACACCTACACTGCGCCTGGGGTTCTACTGGCTGAGGATACAGTGAAGAACAGGGTAACCCAGGCCCTTTCCTCATGGGGCTTTATACTAGCTGAGGAATAACATTCTTTTGATCATAATAAATAAATGTACTATTACAGCTGGTAATATGTTACGTTATGAAGTACAGAGTTGTTTGGGGGGTGCGGTGTATGTGGGTATCCGTCTTAGATACAGACTTCAGAGAAGGCCTTTTTATGGATATTTTAGCTGAGGTATGAAGAAAGAGTTGGAGTGAAGGAGGGTGGGAATGAGGAATGGCCAGTGCAGAGGCCTGAGGAAGGAAAGAGGTTCATGCATTTATGGAAACAAAAGGCGGCCAGTGTGGCTGGAGCACCATGAGCTGGAGGAGGGTGCTGTGAAAAGGGACTGGGAGGGAAGCAGGGTTGTACCAAGGGTCTTGAATTCTATTCCACTTGAAAAGTTTTGAGCACCAAGCATAACAAGACCATGTTTGATTTTTTAAAAAGATCTCCATGGAAAGTAGATGGATAGGGACCCTGAGTGGAAACACAGATGCGGAGGGGGCACTTGGAGTTTTGCTGTAGTCCGGCTGAGAGATGGTGTGACTGAGACTAGCGGGATCGAGGGAAGGGAGAGGAAAGTGGATGGACTCGAGAAATATTTTGAGCTAAGAACAACAGGGCATTGAAAAACCCAAATCTTATCTTTAGTTCTATTTTTTGATACCACGTCACCAGCAGTCCAGTTAAGTCCAACCTAATGCAAATGCTCATTGCATTATGGTAACACTTTAGTGTTCGATGTTGTGTTATGATGTCTGTTAACTACTTATCACCTAGCTCAGAGAGCAAATCAAAAGTTCTTTTGCCAGAAATGACAAAGGAATAAATAAAATCACTTTGTGTACCAGATACATTTTCATGTTTCTTTGACAGCAGAGGCAGAGGCATCGTGGTACAGAGGAATGATCATGGATTTTTGGAGCTGGACCACTTGGGCTTAAATCCTGATTCTGTCTTTAACTAGTTCTATAACTTTAAACAAATTACTTAACCTTTCTAAACTTTAGTTTGAAATGGAGATAATTCCTGTTCACAAAACATTTTCAGGAGTAAAATAAGTGATGTACAACAGTTGCTCATAAAAGATGCTCAATAATTATTAGTTCTCTCAACTTACAAATAGCCATCCTAGTAATCTATACTCTGTAGGTTGTTTGCTAAACCTAGAAATATGGTTTTTTTAGAATTGAAAGAATTTAACTCAATTCCTTCCCTCGATTTACAGATGAAGAAATCACAGTCTTCATCTAGAGAGGTAAAAGAACTCAGAGGTAAAAGAACTTGCCCAAGAACTCAGAGCAGAATAGAACTAGAACCATTTTCTCTGAACACCTACCATCTTTCTAATATGCCTTATTGCCTCATGTGTTTCCTAATGTTTAACTGAAAGATTTTATGGTACAGCCATATATCCATTTTATCTCTGCTTAAAGCATAAAGGGGATGATGGCTAATAGTGGTCTTGTGTTCCTGTGTTCTCTTTGCTAGTTACATGCTCTGGGGAAACTTCCTGGAACCAGGATGGCAGAGTTAAAAGCCAAGTACACCTTGCTGCATGATACCGTGATAAGGTATGCTATTTACCGATGTGAAGACACCTTTACTCACATCTCTGCTTCTTACTTGTAGTGGGACCTGTCTTATTTTTCATTTTCCCAAAAGCAGACTCTGAGACAAAGATTTGAGTTCAAGCGTTTTAAGAGGTGATACCAGAAATTATCGTGAGAGAGTGGGGAAGTGAGATGGGGAAGGGAGTTATCCAGCTGGGGATGTGTTAATCTTCAGGTTAACATTGCAGGCAACTGGACCTCAGTCTCACTGAGGACTCTCTGCGTGACTGTAGAACACGCCTCAGAGCTCTCCCACTGAAGGGTGAGGACGTTGGCATATTTGTTCACTAATTTCCATCCTTCGTTGATCAAAGATTGCTTCTAGGTAGGTGAGCTCCTGGCACTTCTAGCTTACCCTGTGAGAAGTCAAGCAAGTTCCAATGGCCAGAGAAATCTTTCAGGCAGAGGCATACAGATGCTGTTGCTATATATGATAACTGTCCATCGAAGCTACAGGTGACCCCTAGAGTGTGCCAAGGGGACTTTGGTGAGGCACTGACATTACCTGCTACAGGACGCTCCTGTAAGATTCTCTCCTCCCCACCTTTCTTCATCACTCAGAGGTGTAGGTTCTATGACAAGCCCAGCCTACATCTGCTGAGATTTCTGTCTTTACTTTTCACCTGTTCCTCCTATCCCTGGCTACTTGCCTTAGCCCAGTCCTAATCAGCAGAGGTCAGAAGATTAGGCTTCAACAGAATAATTCAACAAGGTTTCCTAAGCATCTGCCATCAGCCACTGGGAATCAAGGGGGAAGGAGAGTGAGAAAGAAGGGGAAATCCTGTTCCGCCGCTACTCGCAAGCCTCTTTCTTCCTTTTCCCCGCCTTCTGCCTCATAGCTTTGTGTGACATCTTCATTAAAATCCAAGGAGAGACACAGTGAATAGAAACTCCACCCTGTGATTTCCCAGCCATCCTCTCCCCCAATCTCCAACCATGACTCCTACTTCTTTTCTTGCCCATGCATTTGGCTACTCTGAGGATGGGAGCCTGAGAGAGGAGTGAAGGAGAAGAGCAGAACTGCATCCCTATGTTCCCTTCACTTGGACTCCACCCCATACGTACCCAGCTCCATCTCCGTTCCTAACCAACCTCCAGTGTCAGAGAGCCATGCAGGACCAAGGCTATGGCGTTCTTTCTTTCTCCTTCCAGGTTGTGTTGCAAAACCATTACTTCCCTTCTGCTACCATATTTTACCCCCTCCTGACCCCTTAATTCCCTCCTTTGTGATTACAACCAATACCCACCACTCTCTCCCACCCCACTGCCTGGTGGGTGGGAGAGGCATGAAGGTATAGACTCTTTACTCTTGCTGCTGGGGCCGTAGCAGGACAGATACAGGCTGGAAATGCCGGACTGAAATTGAATGAGTCTTCCACAGAAACCACATTATAAGAGTTGTTAAATTCTCTTCTGCTGATGCTATATTTCAAGTCCATGTGTGTAAGTTACCACTTGTCTTCTGGCTGGAACCCTAACCACTTTGTTCACCTACTTTCTGAGGGAAAACGGGCACTATTGCCCAAGCCAATACCTTACAATTCCATAGTTGAAGACTCATGTTAAGGACATCAGGTAACTTCAGATTTACAAAGTATATACAAGGAAATTGAACTGTAAGAAATAACTCCAGCTTTCATTAACGGAAATTGCATCTATTATCTTTATAGCTGTTGTTGCTATTTGGTACCTAACATAGCGCCTGGAACATATGATGTCCCAATAAATGTTCTGCTATTGAGCAAATGACATATTGAGGCCTGAGAAAATGGGTGGAGCTGGTAACTTCAGTTGAGACAGGCTTGATTAAGTTATTGGGCATCTCTGCAAATGAGCAGAAACCTGAAGATTTCCCCCGGGTGAGGAAAGTTGATGGGGAGCACACACACACACAAAGAGAGAGCTGCCTTTAAAACAGGAACTGGCAGGGTCTTGCTTCTGAACAGAAGAGATGGCAAATGTGAGGAAGTTGGGTTTCTGAGAAAGATAAATCAAGTCTGCCGGTAAGGCTGGAGCTGATGTTAGCGTATGATGCAGCATAGGTGAATGATTTCTAGAAGATTACTGGAGATTCCATTAAGTCCAGTTTCTATGTTCATTCAGTTCTGCCTCTAGCCAGATGCTTAACCCTTTTCCCAAGATAAAGCCAAAGCCATAGAATATAACAAGTTGTAGGAATCGCCCTCTGCCATGACATTCACGTCCAGCTGTAGCCAGGCACTGATGTTATGATCAGAAATCTGTAAATTAATTTAAGTCTATAATTTTACAGGAGAATTTTTCTTCCTAGTTTCCTAGCAAAGTGTCATTAGAAAACTTACTGTCTTTTCTTATCACTAAGGAAGAAAAGGTTTTCCTTCAATCAGGTCATGAGAGTCCAAGAATTCGAGAAAGCCAGGGTTGCTGGGGCAGCTGGAGGGAGGACCCACTCGTTTCATTATTATTCTTCCCACCCTTGGAAGGTCATGATCATTCTTTAAAGTCAAGTGCAAACATCACATTCCCATCCAACTAAGCCTTTGTCTGTCATCTCCCACCATCTTGATCAAGACACTAGTGGTAGCACTTGTCAGCTGGTATTCCCTCTGCCTATTCACGTCTGCTCCCCTCTGCTAGATTGTGAGCTCCATTTGCCTCTAGTACCTAGTGCAAGACTTGGCACAAAAATGCCACTGAATTGAAGTGAACCCAGGCATGGAAGGAACAGGGGCAGCAGTGTGGACATACCCCCTCCACTCCTCACTAGAACCCTCCCCACAGGAGTTACTAAAGGTATTGAAGGTGTACACTTCTCATTATGCAAATCTCTGTTTTTATGGGACCCAGCATGCAAGAGTCAGAGGTCCAACTGCTACAGGATGCCAAACATTTCACTGAGCAAATACAACAGCAGGAGTTTCACCTGAAGCAGGCTGATAATTTTCCACAGGCATTCACCACCGAGGTCTCCAAAATGAGAGAACAGCTTCTCAAGTATCAAAATGAATGCAATGCAGTGAAGGAAAGAGAGTTCCATAATCAGTACAGGTTGGATAGGTAAGTACATGATTCTCTCAAGCTCGCTGAAGACAGATACAAGCAGAGCTGTTTCCACATAAACGAAATGAGAAAAATTAGACTAACTGAAGAAGGGATTTTAGGTACAGTGAGCACGAGAGAGCAGTGTTAAGAGGACTACAAGCCTAGCTCTTTCCTTGATCCCCTAGAACAGGCAGTCCCTGAAAAAGAAGGTTACACAACTTGCAGTAAAAAGTTCAGGTGACAGGGAGACGCTCTCAGGAAGAGGAGATCCCTGTAGTGGGTTCCGTGGGTCAGGAAAGCCATACCCATCAGGAGCTGCAACCAAAGAACACACCCCATAGAACCAGGACTTGGCACACACTCTCTGCCTTTCCAGCCCTGGTCGTGGCCCCTTATCCTTCTGCGATATCAGATCCTACGTCTGCATGGCCAGTACCCCACAAGCACTTTCCAAACAAGCCGTATGTGAATGGAGGGTCACATCTGTTTCACTTGATTCTTCTAATATAGGAATGGGGACCACATAGTCAGCCCTATTCTCCTATTACCAGACTATTCCTTAGGATCAAGGAAGAAAGTGATATCCTTTTGGAAGACACATTCACTTACTCAAATCTGGAGGATGTCATTCAGTGAACTAAAGCAGAAATGTACTGCTAGAAGGGATAAATGTTATTTCTAAAATCTCCTCTAACATTCCTCCTGTGAGTAGCAAGTCAGTGAAAGAGTTTGTTCAGCAAATCACACTATTTAGATTGAATTTCAAAACAACTGCAAACCAGGTTTTGTACTATGTGCTGTGCCTGGGTACCGGAGAGAAAGCCAAACCATCTCTCCTAGAATTTGTTACCATTTAAGGTGACAGAACTTTCTCCGGCTATTTTTAAGAGTAGGTAGAGTTCCCTCAGAGTGAATGTAACTCAGTCCTGCCAAGAGATAAGCAAATGACTTGAGTGACCTTTGGAGGACTTTGCCCACCCTGGTTTTGAATCCTCTCTTTGGGGCCTGTTATTTCAACTGGGGGATGAAGAAGACTAGCTTAATCAGGAGAATTATATTCAGGGGGAAAGAAATCTGAGTTCTTCTTTGTCTTTCAGTCTAAACTTGTTTCAGGCTCACCAGTGAGATCTGTAAAAAGAAAGCCTAGCTATTTCTGTGCTCTGTAAGCACTCTTTCAGTTGAGAAAATAATGAAATTAAAATAATTGGTGGCTGTTCATTAGTATTGAAAATAGGAATGCTTGACATTTCCACAAAAGGTTAAGAGGACCATAAGTCAGTTGATATTTAAATTGTTTAAAATTTCCAAGTATTCCTGCCAAGGGGAGAAGAAAAAAAAAGACCAGAACTCTTGCCTTTTAGGTATAGACAGGCAAATTGTTCATTGAGTTGCTTGGGATGGGGCTGGAGGTGGGGGACTGTACATAGTGACCTACAGTAAACAAGGACATTCAAAATTAACATTTGCAGAAATGTTTAGTGTGTATTCTTTTTGGATTTGTTAACATGTAATACTGTAGCTTAAGCAAACTCCCTTGCATCCTCAAGTACTAGCAGCTCAAGAATTAACAAACTTATTTTCATAAAAATAATGGTGATACCAAAAGAAATACCAGGAAAGAATTATAGGCGGTATACTTCATTGGCTTAACATATTTAATATTACATGGTATGGAAACAGATTCACTCAACACTCCCTCCCCAGGAAAAAAGTAGATATTTCCATCCCCACATAAAAATAAAGAAACTAAGCCAGGGAGGGGAAAAAAAAACAAAACAGAACTATTCATCCAAATATTCAGATGAAATTTTTCAAATCAGCACAACAAAATCTCATTTTATTCAGAGCCTGAATAACAGAAGCCCAAATAACTAGCACTCCTCCACCCCAGCATCTTTAGGAACTTCTGACTCATTGGCAGCTACTAAGAACAATATACTGTTCACATATGCTAGAGAAAAGATATTCCTCTATAATTTGGTTGATTTTCTTATGTTTTCACATAATATAAACTCCTATTAAATGTTAATGGTGAGTATAATTATACGATTGGTTAATAATTAAATCTGTTACAACAGTTCCTGGTTTTGGATTAATATTCATAGATGATCTCTTGATAAATATGCAGTTCAGGAAAGAATATGTAACCTACTTAAATAAATTAAGTAAATACATTACAAATAAGTAATGAAGTGATTAAATAAATACTGTTGAGAACCTATTTTAGAAACAAAGTAGAAGTCATTATCTTTCCAAAAACTTTCCCCGAAAAGACTTTTTAGTATTCTTTTCAAGGTTTTGCTTGCCTTCACTTTGTTAAGTTTTGGGGGCTTCTCTGCTTACTAGTTAAGTCCTAAGATTTGGACAGCAAATCAATTGTGTCTCTCATGCTAAATCTGATATATTCTGACAAGTCTCCGTCAGCTGGGGAAACAGGGCCGTGGTCGGTCAGTGCTGTCTGTCATGGGTGTGGACGTGGAGAGGGGGACACGCGTGCTGCACGTGTGCAGGGCTATCCCAGTGTGATCGTGGCCTTAGTAACTATTTCCTCTGCCATAGCTGGTTCCCTGTTGGTGCTCACCCAGGGATTTAGCAGTCATTTTCCGTTCTTAGTCCAACAGTAACAGCAAAATTGGAACCAAGAAACAAACAGATCTGGTAAGAAAGGAACAGAGGGATTATTTTAGTGATGTCTCTAGAATTCCAGAAAGTTAGAATATGACAGAGGGCCATACAGTTCATCAGGATTAGTAGTAAGGAAAAACTCACAGCTGGAGCAGATTTTACCTTCTAAACATAAAAAGAAAAAAAAAAAAAAAAAAACCTTTCCTGCTCCCCCTGTGCCAACCAAGAACAGAGCGAGCTTAGATCAGGTTTTGCAGCATATAGTCCTCATAACTGAAAGAGAAACACCCGAGATACACGTTTACAAGGCAGATCCAACCCTAAAACTAACGATTCCACTTTCCGTCCGGGCCTCCCCACCCAAGGCGACGTTTGAATTGCTTACAGACTTCCTGTGTGATTCTGATTCGTGTCAGAGTTTGAGAACTGTTCGTCCACAGAGTGGTCCTCAGCACTGACTACTGTAAGAATCACCTGAGTCCTCTCTCAGTGGCCACTCAGTCTGTGCTCCAGCACCTCCAGCGATGGGGGCTCACAGCCTCCCACAGCAGCCCAGCCCAGCTTTGGGCAGCCTGACTCTTAGACGGCTTTCGCTTGTATTGGTTCAGAAATCTCCCTTCTTATAACTTCCACCCATTCAGGCTGGTTCTACTCCTGATGTGGACGATGCCTCTCGCACCTGGCAGCACACAGGGCTTCCAGCAGCCCCTCTTCACCCACAAGTCCTTAAAACCAAAATCCTTTGATGACGCGGTTTCAGTTCGGACTCTTGCTGTAGAAAAGTAATGAATCCTGAGGAGCTCTGACACTGAAGCACCCCTTAGTCAGAAAAGCTGAAAATGTCAGATTTAGATTTTAATGTCAGTTTGAAAGTTTACAGGTTTATGTATATCAAGAGGCACACGTACAATAACTTTTTTTCATCCCGGTAATGCCACGCAAAAACGAGAATCCAAAAGGAGAAAACAGACAATGCATAAAGATGTTGATTACATTATTATTTATAAAAGCAAAAAATCTAAAGCAATCTAACTTCTAAAAAATAGTGGAATATTTCAATAGCAATGTATTCCAGAGGCAGCTTGATACTGAAAAGCACCCTGGAGTCACATAGAGCTGGGTTTGAAAATCAGTTCAGCCTTGACCGGTGACTTTGGAAGAGGTGCCTAACTCCTCAGTTTCTTCACTTGTACAGTGAAGGTAACAATAGCTACTTAGAAAGGATCTGCAGTTTAGAAATGATGTTTGTGAAGAACCTGGCATATAGTAGGTTCAGTATATGTTAGATAATATCAATATTTAGGATTATTTTATTATGGTACATCCACCCACTAGAAAACCTTGAAACTAGCTATTAAACTATTAATTATGAAGTCCGTTTTGCAACTTGGGAAACTATTTTAATTACACGTTAGGTAAAAATGGATACAATCATATATACATATTTAATATAATTTCATTAAAATATACAAGGAAAATAAAAATGATCTAATGTGGTATGAGAGGGGTGGGATTATGAATGATGTATTTCTATAAATAAAAGTATACATCTTTTAAAGGAAAAAAGTCAATGTTTCTTAACAAAAAAGAAAAAATCAGATGGCTTCACAGGCAAATTCTGTCAAGAATTTAGAGAAGAGCTAACACCAATCCTTCTGAAACTCTTCCAAAAAACTGCAGAGGGAGGAAAACTCCCAAATTCGTTTTACGAAGCCACCATCACCCTGATACCAAAACCAGAAAAAGATATCACAAAAAAGAAAATTATAGACCAATATCACTGATGAACACAGATGCAAAAATCCTGAACAAAATACTAGCAAACAGAATCCAACAACATATTAAAAGGATCATACATCATGATCAAGTGGGATTTATCCCAGGGATTCAAGGACTCTTCAATATATGCAAATCAATCAATGTGATATACCATATTAACAAATAAAGGAATAAAAACCATATGATCATCTCAATAGATGCAGAAAAAGCTTTTGACAAAATTCAACACACATTTATGATAAAAACTCTCCAGAAAAGGGGCATAGAGGGAACCTACCTCAACATAATAAAGGCCATATATGACAAACCCACAGCAAACATCATACTCAATGGTGAAAAACTGAAAGCATTTCCACTAAGATCAGGAACAAGACAAGGATGTCCACTCTCGTCATTCTCATTCAACATAGTTTTGGAAGTCCTAGCCACGGCAATCAGAGAAGAAAAAGAAATAAAAGGAATACAAATTGGAAAAGAAAAAGTAAAACTTTCACTGTTTGCAGATGACATGATACTATACACAGAAAATCCTAAAGATGCCACCAGAAAACTACTACAACTAATCAATGAATTTGGTAAGGTTGCAGGATACAAAATTAATGCACAGAAATCTCTGGCATTCCTATACACTAACAATGAAAAATCAGAAAGAGAAATTAAGGAAACACTCCCATTTACCGCTGCAACAAAAAGAATAAAATACCTAGGAATAAACCTACCTAAGGAGGTGAAAGCCTTGTACTCAGAAAACTATAAAACACTGATGAAAGAAATCAAAGATGACACAGAGATGGAGAAATATACTATGTTCTTGGATTGGAAGAATCAACAGTGTGAAAATGACTATACTACCCAAAGCAATCTACAGATCCAATGCAATCCCTATCAAACTACCAATGGCATTCTTCACAGAATTAGAACAAAAAATTTTACAATTTGTATGGAAACACAAAAGACCCTGAATAGCCAAAGCAATCTTGAGAAAGAAAAATGGAGCTGGAGGAATCAGGCTTCCTGACTTCAAACTATACAACAAAGCTACAGTAATCAAGACAGTATGGTCCTGACACAAAAACAGAAATATAGATCAACGGTACAGGATAGAAAGCCCAGAGGTAAACCCACACACATATGGTCACCTAATTTACGACAAAGGAGACAAGAACATACAATGGAGAAAAGACAACCTCTTCAATAAGTGGTGCTGGGAAAACTGGACAGCTACATGTAAAATAATGAAATTAGAACACTCCCTAACACCATACACAAAAATAAACTCCAAATGGATTAAAGACCTAAATGTAAGACCAGACACTATAAAACTCTCAGAGGAAAACATAGGAAAAACACTCTTTGTTTGCACAGCAAAGGAAACCATAAACAAGACGAAAAGACATCCCTCAGAATGGGAGAAAATATTTGCAAATGAAACAATGGACAAAGGATTAATCTCCAAAATATACAAACAGCTCATGGAGCTCAATATCAACGAAACAAATAATTCAATTAAAAAATGGGCAGAACACCTAAATAGACATTTCACCAAGGAAGACATACAGATGGCCAAGAGGCACATGAAAAGTTGCTCAACATCACTAATTATTAGAGAAATGCAACTCAAAACTACAATGAGGTATCACCTCACACCGGTCACAATGGCCATTATCAAAAAATCTAGAAACAATAAATGCTGGAAAGGGTGTGGTGAAAAGTGAACCCTCCTGCACTGTTGGTGGGAATGTAAATTGATACAGCCACTATGGAGAACAGTATGGATGTGCCTTAAAAAACTAAAAATAGAACTACCATATGACCCCACAATCCCACTCCTGGGCATATACCCTGAAAAAATCATAATTCAAAGAGAGACATGTACCACAATGTTCACTGCAGCACTATTTACAAGAGCCAGGACATGGAACCAACCTAAATGTCCATCAACAGGTGAATGGATAAAGAAGATGTGGCACATATATACAATGGAATATTACTCAGTCATAAAAAGAAACAAAATTGAGTTATTTGTAGTGAGGTGGATGGACCTAGAGTCTGTCATACAGAGTGAAGTAAGTCAGAAAGAGAAAAACAAATACCATATGCTAGCACATATATATGGAATCTAAAAAAAAAAAAAAGAATGGCACTGATGCACTGATGAACCTAGTGGCAGGGCAGGAATAAAGATGTAGACATAGAGAATGGACTTGAGGACACGGGGCGGGGGAGGTGGAAGCTGGGGCGAAGTGAGAGTAGCATCGACATATATACACTACTGAATGTAAAATAGTTAGCTAGTGGGAAGCAGCTGCATAGCACAGGGAGATCAGCTCCGTGCTTTGCGATGACCTAGAGAGGTGGGATAGGGAGGCTCAAGAGGGAGGGGATATGGGGATATATGTATGCATATGGCTGATTCACTTGGTTCTACAACAGTAACTAACACAGTATTGTGAAGCAATTACACTCCAATAAAGATTAAAAAAAAAGAGAGAGAGAGAAAATGGATGATATGATAGAAGTGTAATTTAAAATGTCCTAAAGAATTATCCATTTTATGTTTGTTTAAGAAAATATCATTTTATATTTAAAGAAATGACTGTTAAGTCTTATCTTGTGGGAGAGTTTCACATCACCATTTTGAAACTCTGGGACACTCAGGTGGTCTTTTCAATCCAGAGATGGCAGCACACTACCACCCCCTGGTGGCAACACGGCTGAGGTGTAGGATCAACAGCTTGGAAGTAAAACAGCAATTTATATGCAAGTTCTAAAACGAAAGGTGTAAGTGTTCAAAACTCTGAAAAAATTCAACTTCAGCCTGTGGGCCACACAACTAACCTATATTAAATTCCATGTGGTGCATACTTATTACACAAATGTTAATTTTCTTTATTGCAAATACAATTTCATAAAAATAAACCTGGTATGCATGCATCTTTAGACCTACTAGCTAGTGGGATCTGATAATATGATGAAAGCAGTAGAGGCTGTAGCAGTAATCCAGGCAGGTACTAGTTTATTGCAAATAAAAGAAAAAGTCCAGAGCCCGCCTGAAGGAACTTGAGTCTGGGGGGCAGTTCGTGCTCCCAAGCAGTTACAATATGAGAGAAGTGCTTTGATGGGTGTGTGTACAGTGTTGAGGGAGGACTGGGGAGGGAGCCCCTAAATGGGTCTGTGGGACTCAGTGAAGCCATCACAAAGGATGGACACCAGGTCTGCCAAACACACCTGGGAGTGCATTCTGAGAAGAGAAAATAGAAAGTTATTACTGTGGAAATAGTTTACTTTTTTGTACTTTGTCAAAGTTGTTTTTGTTTTTGTTTTTGTTTTGCAGCTTAATGGAAGAGAAAAGCCTCATAATAAAGGAATTCGAGAAGATACCTAAGCCAGGAGTAAGTCTTAGATGATCTAGACTTTGTTAAATACAGCTGGATTGAAACATCCCTTTTGATAAATATTAACGTTTATCACAACAACCATACCCTGAAACATTTGAAAGACCCAGAAATCTTAACAATGGATGGTGCTGAAAGGAATATCTGCATAACTTTTACAGTAAACATAAGTGGTGCCTATTATAGGATTTAGCTATTTGGCATCTAATTCAGGTTATGTTTAGTTGGACAATATCTGCTTTGTTTTCAGAAGAAAAAAGGGTTGGCACTTAAAAACATTATTTTTGCTATAGCTATTACTCTCATAGCTTCCTGACTGTCTCAAGCTTATTACAAGAAATTTTTATAAAGGTGTATCACTTATTAATTCCTTCCTAACAAACTGCCCCAAAACATAGTGGTTTAAAACAACAGCCATTTCTTATTTTCCTCAGTTCTGAGTTCTTCTGGTCTGAGCTGGCTCATTTGGGTCTGGAAGGCCTAGGATGGCTTCATTCATATGTCAGCCAGTTGGGCCGCTAGTTGGTCTAAGGTCACATGTCACTGGTTACTCTCATGATGGTGGAAGGGTTTCCAGTCTCAGGAAAGAGACAGACAGTCTCAAGAGAGGGCAAACCCCAACACACGCACTTTTCAAGCCTCTGCTTAAATCATTGTTGGTAACATCACATTGGTCCAAGCAAGTCACATGGTCACATCTAGAATCAATGGGGAGAGAAATAGGTCCTACCTCTTAATGGGAATAAGGACAAAGACATATTGCAAAGAGGCATGCAAACAAGAATAGGAGGAATTTATGTCCCTTTTTTTGCAATCTATCATAGAAAGTAAATACAGAGATCATCATACTTTGCATTGCTTTCACCTTCTAAACGGTTATATTTAAAAAGTATGTTGTTGGTGGTCTAATTCCAAGGCATAGAGTAAAATGCCTTTACTCTATAAGCATAGAGTAAAATGCTATAATATATGAGTATGAATATATTGATACCTCATATTATATATTAATATAATTATGTATATATTATATACTAGTACAGAGGTATGCCTAACCATCATTTTCAACACAGATTCTGTGGGAAAAAGCATTTTGAATTTTAATTCCAGACCATAGGATCACCAATTTTACCCTCTCGCAGCCACAGTGGAGGAGGAGGAGGGTGATATGCAGAAAGGCCAGAGCAGGCTAAATGGATCCTTCCACTTAGTCATTAGTAATGTGTGGACTTTCTGAGTATAAGAAGGCTTCTCTCTCACAAGTCAAACACTCCCCAGATAATCAGTCATGGGAAACCCGTTAGGAGTCTGGGGCAGAGGGCATTTGGGGATAATGTGCCTGAGTTAGAGAAGTAGTATTAATAAGAGAGCAGGGGATTAAGGAGTGCCAAGGATAAGATATTCCAAATATGAACTTCCTAATCTTTAATTCTCATGTGTGACTCAGGGTAACCATAAACCAGATATTCAAAGATTATTTGCATCTGGTGTTGCCAAATCACAAAGCTACTAGAAAAAAGCCTGGAAAGTTTTACTAATGCTTTTTGGTATGAAATAAATATTAACTCAGAAAAAGGAAACACTTAAAATCTACATAGGAAGATAAAAAAGAGCATTAATTTAAAAATGAGTTCAAATCCAATGTAAAATGTTTAACACACGCAGTATAATTGCCATGCCTTTAATGAAGAGGTCAGAAATCATAAGTTGCATTTAACTTTGCAAGAAATCATTCATGAATCTGAAAACAAATATAATCAAAATGGTGAGTAAACTTATTTTTAATTTGATTTTTAGGGAGACAAATGTTTGCTCTGACTCTGTATAATCTGATAATTTTCATGACTTTTAAAGGAAATGGAGAAGAAGATGAGAATATTGAGAGAAAGCACTGAAGAATTACGTAAGGAAGTAATGCAGAAGAAATTAGAAATTAAAAATTTACGGGAAGATCTGACATCCAAGCAAAAGCAATTACTAAAGGAGCAGAAGGAACTAGAAGAATTGTTCGAATATCAGGTCACCTTAAAGGTATGTTACTCACAGCTCATAAATATTTAAACATTGTGCCTGCAAGGACATAAAGGTGCATGGGTATGAAGATTGACTGCAAAGGTTTGACAAAGACCGAAACACACAAACTGAAATGTTCTGCATTGTGATTGGTCCCATCATACTGAACCTGGGCTCTGGGAATTCACAAAAGACTCTGGAGTGTTTGGTAGCATCACTCTAAACTGGAGTCCTGACCTGGGGAAAAGGCCTCTCTAAACCTCACCAAGCATTTTTCAATATTGGAAATGAGTGTCACAAACACAATCACTTCCTTCAAGAGCAACCAAATGTTCTAACCTCTTCTGTATACTGTTATGACTACATCCTTCTTTGCCTGTTTGATTCCACTTCACTTCCCTCTCACCGTGAAAGCGATGCAAGGCCTGTATTTATGTTTTAGGAGATAATTAAAATTCATTTTATTTTGAAACCTTTGTATAATAGGTCTCAAAACAATCGAAGTAACCTAGACTTATGTCTTAAAATTACATCTGAGACACCTTGGCTTAGAGGACAGTTATGATTCACTTTGACCTCCTTTTCCTTAAGAGTCAGAGCAGTCGGCCAAGATGTACCCAGCTGCCACCCGGAACACAGGCACTGAGCACAGGTGGATTTACAAGGAACCCAATGAAACTAAGGCTTCATTCACATGCACGAACCACCGCCAAGGCCCTGAACCTAATTATCATTTATAACTTTTGATTCTTTTTCTTAAAAAGAGCTCCCCAGGACTTCCCTGGTGGCGCAGTGGTTAAGAATCCACCTGCCAATGCAGGGAACACGTGTTTGAGCCCTGGTCCGGGAAGATCCCACATGCCGCAGAGCAACTAAGCCCGTGTGCCATAACTACTGAGCCCGCGTGACACAACTAATGAGCCCACGTGTCTGGAGCCCGTGCTCCGCAACAAAGACAAGCCACCGCAATGAGAAGCCCGCTCACCGCAACGAAGAGTAGCCCCCGCCTGCCGCAACTAGAGCAAGCCTATGCACAGCAATGAAGACCCCAACGAAGCCATAAATAAATAAATAAATTTATAAATAAATAAATATATAATACTCAAAAAAAAAAAAAAAGAGCTCCCCAAATTGTACAAGTTTCAGTCTCACAAAACTTAGATCTGCCTCAAGACTGAGCAAGATCCCAGGGAGAAATGCACCACACTGCAGGGATGTCTTCAACCCCCAAGCATCTGTGTTACGCCAGACCCCAAAGTCCAGTGTGATCCTCAGGCAGGAAGGGGCTCTTCCACAACCCCTGCCATGTACATAAGATTCTTGAGGTTAAAAGCGAATCTTCCGCGAATCCACAGAGCACAGTGCAAAGTGGCGTTAGACAAAAGTAGCTTCTGATCTTGGCCTGGCCATTTACAAGCTGTGTGAGTTTGGGAAAATTATTTACCTTCACTTAGCCTCGGTCTTAGGCAGGGTTCCCTAGAAGCAGAGATTAAGACAAGTATTCACCGAGCAGGAGCTCTAAGGAGAATCCCATAGGGTAGTGAGTGAAACAGGATAGAGGTGGGGTTCCGAAGCCGGGCCAAAATATGGTTTCAGGAGAACCCTCCTTTCAACCTGATGCCATGAATTGCACCACAGAGGTTGTTCCACCCTGAGGCAGAGGGATGAGCTGCTGTACCTCCACATAGGAGGGGTCACAGCCTGCCCCCCTCCTCCTTCCACCCCCCATCCCCCGACAAGGCAGCTCTGCCAGCCACGGCAATCCTGTGGAGAGAACAAGCATGAGCTGTCAGCAGCCTCTGCAACCTCTGAGGGACGGGTGTACCTCCATAAAGGGAATCTAGGCAGAGCGCCCAGAGGATGCGTTGCACTCAGTTAGCTCCTCTTTAAAATGGTAACAACCATTACCATCTTGTAAGGTCATTATGAATATTAAATGGAATAATTAAAGCACACTGCATAGTACAGGACAGATAGTAAGAACTCTACACCTTGTAGTTCTTTTCTCTTTCCTGTTTAATTTGCTTGACTGCTTCTGGTCCAAGACTACATAATTTAACATGGTTCCATTTCTTTACTAGGATGAAGTGGTCCACCATCAATCCATTCCCGTACAGATTGGAAAAGAGATAGAAAAAACAACACGCAAAAAAGTGTATGGCTTAATTTGATTTTTTACCCCTCCCAGCCCACGCTCCCCCAAGTTATGTATGCATGCGAAAACAAGAATATTAACCACTGAACACATCAAATTACTGTTATAATTTTAGATATATCTGCATTTGGCCCTGTCTAGGTTGTATATATCAAGTTCTTCAGGAGAATGCAGTGTAGCACATTACTGTCATTCCTAGCATTTATGTCTTAATTTTGGGACAATATTCTCTTTCCAATTTTATATCATATCTCTACGAAGAACACCAACTGACTTTAACAGATCTGTGTATGGAAGCAATTATTGGAACTGTGTAGAATTTCATGGTCTAGATATATGTTGGCCAGCCAGATGTCTAAAGCCCAAGTGACAGTAACTCTTCACTTGCCAGCTATTCACCTGCTGTGTGAATACTGCTGTGTAAGACCCCCAAGCATTCAGAGTAGATTTGGAGGCAGAAGTCACTGAGGAATTCTCAAGGTTTAGAGGAACCGAAAAGGATAAAGATAAGTGAAGATACAAAAATCTGGAGAAGTACTATGATTGCTCTGGTGACTGATCTTAAAAGACGAGAGAAAAAAAGAAGCAGACACTAGTAATGTTTCTAAAAGCGAAGCCCACTAGCACCAAAGTTGAGAAATTTACGTCAATTCAGGGAGGCTGGTCAGGATGAGGGTAGAATCCCAGGAGGCGGTAGCAGCAGGGATCTGGGGAGAAAGTGGGGAGGCTGGACAAATTCCTGCCCTCAGTGGCACTCCGTGGAGATACCCCCTCGGTCCCACTCATCTGTGGTCTTCACCCCACTTCTGAGATCACTGAATTTATGACTAGCCCTTCTGTTGCCTGGTCAGAAAGTAAAAATAGGTAGACAGCCTGGGCTCAAAATAAGGCAAACTCATGTGTGTGTTGTGTACATATGTATATGTGTATGTATGTATCCCTCACAGAGAAATGGAAAAGAAAAAACTTGTCGTGGAATATGAACTCAAAGAGCTAAATGACTCCCTAAAGAAAGTTGAAACCAAAATTAATGCTGTAATGGAAGAAAAGGAGGACATAATAAAGGAAGTTGAAGGCAAACGAGCCTTGCTTGAAATTAAAGAACGAGAGTATAACCAGTTGGTCAAGCAATTGGAATTAACCAGAGAGAATGAAGCAACTTCACTAACTGAAAGGTTAGTTATATTAATGTGTTTCTGTCACCTAAATTTTCTTCAATTTATATTTGAGGATTCAAAACATAATCTCAAACATTTATATTGATTCAATAAACACTTTTATAGAATTTTACATCATTTTTACCATTAATAAAAATATATTATTAAATAAAGCATTTCAAAGTATTTCTCCATCCTTTATTCTTCACTGCCCTCAATTTCCTGTGCCCAAAACTTAAGGACACAATCTATCGCGTTTTTTTCAGTTTCTAAAACGTGGCTCTGGGAAATTATATCACTGGAGTGTGCTATAATTGAGGGATTTTTTTTCCCTGAAAATTATTGTATTCTGAGGTAATCATGATTTTTTCCTAATGGGAGCAATTTTGTGTCATAGTGTTAATTTCCATTTTTAAGCAAAATTTCAGGGAGACTAGGAACTTCTGCCTCTGCCAATTTGCTCTTCCGTTTGGGTTTTTTTAGTGGCTGTGACTCTGACAAGAACTTGCAAACAGAATTGCTTTGGGCATTACTTACAATTTGATTCTAGCATGAAAATAGTTCTGTATGCACCTGCTGAGCACGCTGTCTTGAAAAACATGAAGGGCAGTTGATGACAAATCACTTTCATACTCTCTTTTTACCTGGAATAGAGGGATCTTGGATCTCAATTTACGAAACTGTCTCACTGACAAGCAAAACTACCATGATGAACTTTCTCGTAAGCAGAGAGAGAAAGAGCGAGATTTTCGAAATTTAAAAAAAATGGAGCTACTCTTGAAAATGTCCTGGGATGCACTCACTCAAACTCAAGCACTGCATCAAAGGCTTCTGTTAGAGGTGGGTGCTAAACACTACTCTCGGGTTTGTAAGCTCTGCGACGTCTTTTTGGTTTTTTTTGTTTGGTTGTTTTTTTTTTTTTTTTCCTTTGGGCCGCGCTGGTGCGGCTTGTGGGATCTTAGTTCCCCAGTCAGAGACTGAACTCAAGCCCTTGGCAGTGAGAGCATGGAGTCCTAACCACTGGACCGCCAGGGAATTCCCTAAGTGCTGTCTTTTTTAAGCAAAAATATTTCAAGAATTTGTTTTTGCTGTCAATAGAGAAAGAGGGAAAGGAAAAGAACAGAGAAAAGATAACTTTAAAATGGATCAAACCTGTTAGAGAGGCTCTGTCTTATAGTATGTTTCAATCTCTTTGTTAGTCCAAGATTAGAGAAATGTCTTACTGGGATCAAGCACCAGCCTGGCCAGGGGAGGCAGTTTGGCCCGCCGGCTCTGGAAGAGCTAACGGGTTCATTACAGGGTAGGACCAAGTGGACCACTATGTTTGAAGGAGTTGAAAGAGTCAGATCCAGAATGGTGTCACTGTAGACGACAGTAGTCAGAAACAAGATCAGATCATGTAAATATAGATGGACAGTCAGCCTGTAACGCCAATTAGTCAAGGGCCATCAGAACCCAATGTCTGGCTACCTGGATAATTTTGTGCAGTATCAGAGGTGTACTACAACCAGAGAATGCTCAGTATAGCTGTTACTTTCTTACTACCTCTGCGCTCCCAAATGGAGGGGTTTTGGTCCTGTTGCCTCTGATTCCCTCCTCTCTCATGTGGCACCCCCTGTGCTAATCAACCGAGCAGTGCTAAAAGGCAGTGGATTGTTGAGAGGGCTGCATTCCTGTGCCCAAGCCTTAGCCAGCGCTTCCTTTGGTGAAAATGAGATCAATCTCTGAGATGAAGCAGCTGGGGGTACAGAAATCATACCTGTTTTCTTCAGTATTGTCATGGTCCCTGACCTTATAGAGGTTCATGACCTCAGAAATTTAAACAGGAGTTTCCAGCTATGGTAGACACTTCTGATCCTAACCTATAAGCCTAATGCTCTTCTCCTTCTGGGAATATGGAAGGTTTATACTTCCTTGTACCCTCTGCCATTGAGCAGGGTCATATGATTGGTTCTGGCCAATGGATTGTGGGCAAAAATGACACATGTTCCTTCCATCCTGGAGCAGTGTGAGACCCTCTAGCTCTTTCCCTCATCCCGTGGCCATTGTGGAAGTACATGATGACATGGAAGTGCTGTAAATGGAAGCATCCAGGAATGCTGAGCCAACTGTGGTCGTGGAGAATCACCTTGACTGGCCACAGGCTTTGTCAGAGCAAGAAATAAGCTTTCATGCTTTTGAGCCACGATAGTTTGGCTTGTTTCTTTAGCATAACCTAGCCTATCCTGATTGAAAGACCAAGATTTAGCAAAGTGTGAAAATAATTGGTTAGAGTTATGAGTGTTCTAAATGACTAGGTCTTGGTCTTGCTGTCAGATGGCACTCATGGACCTTTTTTTCTATCTCAATGGAGCAAAATGTGCTTTTCACAATTTTGCAAAACAAATAGAACAGTTATTTGTTATTATTAAATAAAACAACAGTATTTATGTTTCTCATCTACTTTTAATAGTTTTATTAAAATTCCTGCATGTAGATTGATTCTTTTATGACAGTGAAATATTTTAAACTATAGAAATGCTTTTTTCCATAAAAGTTTACGTTGTCTGATATTAGTACAATCAACCATTACACTAGTTTTTTTGTTGTTGTTGTTAGATTTTGCATAATTATTTCCTTATCCACCCATTTACTTTCATTCTCTCTTTGTCCTCATCCAGGTGTGTCTTTCATACACAGGATATACTTTTTAATATCTACTCTGAAAACTTATGCCTTTCAGTTCTTGTATTTAGTCCAAAAACATTTAATGAAATTATGGATACACTTGGGCTTATGTCTACCGTATTACTAATGCTTTTTCTTTGTCCCATCTATTGTATGTCTCATTTTCTCTCCTATCTTTTCTTCTTTCGGGTTAATCAAAAAGATGAATTGTTCAATTTCTATTTTCTATTGTTCTATTTTCCCCATTTTTGATATGCATTAGTTTTGCATTCTCTTTCCATCCCTTGAGTGGTTATCCTAAAGATTATACCATTCATCCTTAACTAATTAGAGTCCAATAAAGATTCTTTTACTACTTCCTGGATAATGCTAGAACCTTTGAAGACTTTAATTCTATTTACCTTTGCAACTCTCATACGTTCACATATATTTTTTAAATCCAACTTTTCAAGTTATTCTTACTTGAAGTATTGGCTTACTACAAGCTATTCCATCTTAGCCCAAAGCCTTTCACATTAGTATGTTAAGTTGGAACTTTGGGTAAACACAGACCTTCTGGTACTCCACCTCAATCACGGTGAGATTTACAGTGATTAGCAGCTAAAACATTTCTTCTAAGACCTGGTGGAATCCTAGATGTGATGAATAGGAGGCTCTTAAGAGCAGCAAATGGTGTTTTTATTGATAATACAATCCCTGTTTATTGACCAAATAACCATAAGTAAGATTTCTTTAAACAATAATAGGAAAAAAATTATCATTGCCTTTAGTAATCTATTGTGGTGATTCCAGTAGTAAGTAAAGTCAGTCTGTTAAATATTTGCTAATGCTGACTCAACAAAACATTCCCCTTAAAAGTAAAAAGAAAGATAAATAGAAGCAGTAAGATAATTTGTCACTTAGAGAAATACCTATTAGTGATCTCAAAAGCAGTTATACACTGATAAAAGTCACAATATTGGTTCTAAAATATGACACACCCTAAACAGAATTAAGTTGGTCTCTACCAGAAAATCTCAATTAAATAAAATAGAAGGGGCACATAAACATAATATAAAATGTAATTCTGCCATTTATACTTCCAGTTAAGATATGAAATATTGCAGTAGACCATGGTTCCTGTCATAGTAGCCAGAAAAAATGGATAAACTAAAAATCAGATATTTTAAAAAGACATATGAGAGTTGTGGGAAGTAAATTCTAAAACAGCATAAACGCTTCCTAGGTGAACAGAGACAGGTAGGCTTTTTCCTCCCTGAAGCATTTGCCAAGTCTAGGCATGGGCAGGTAGAAGATGGGCCTCCCAAGAAATAACAAAGCTGGAGGCATAACCCTCCCAGACTTTAGACAATACTACAAAGCTACAGTAATCAAAACAACATGGTACTGGCACAAAAGCAGACATATAGATCAATGAAACAGAATAAAGAGCCCAGAAATAAACCCACACATCTTCAGTCAGTTAATCTTCAGCAAAGGAGGCAATAATATACAATGGAGAAAAAACAGTCTCTTCAGCAAGTGGTGTTGGGAAAGCTGGACAGCCTCATGTAAATCAATGATATTAGAACACTGCCTGACACCATACACAAAAATAAACTCAAAATGACTTAAAGACTTAAATGTAAGACATGAAACCATAAAAATTCTAGAAGAAAACATAGGCAAAACATTCTCTAACATAAATTCTCTTAGGTCAGTCTCCCAAGGCAATAGAAATAAAAGCAAAAATAAACAAAGGGAATCTAATCAAACATATAAGCTTTTGCACAGCAAAGGAAAGCATAAACAAAACGAAAAGACAACCAATGGACTGGGAGAAAATATTTGCAAATAATGCAACTGACAGGGATTAATTTCCAAAATATACAAACAGCTCATACAGTTCAATATAAAAAAAGAAAAAGAAAACAAACAACCCAATTAAAAATGGGCAGAGACCTAAACAGACATTTCTCTAAAGAAGACATACAGGTGGCCCTCAGGCACATGAAAAGATGCTCAACATTGTTAATTATTAGAGAAATGCAAATCAGAACTATAATGAAGTATCACCTCACACCAGTCAGAATGGTTATCATCAAAAAGTCTACAAATAATAAATGCTGGAGAAGGTGTGGAGAAAAGGGAACCCTCCTACACTGTTGGTGGGAATGTAAATTGGTACAAGCATTATGGACAACGGTGTGGAGGTTCCTTAAAAAACTAAAAATAGAGCTGCCATATGATCCAGCAATCCCACTCCTGGGCATATATCCAGAAAAGGCGAAAACTCTAATTTGAAAAGATACATCCACCCCAATGTTCATAGCAGCACTTTTGCAATAGCCAACACATGGAAGCAACCTAAGTGTCCAATCAACAGATGAATGGATAAAGAAGATGTTATATATATATATGCACATACACACACATACATACACACACAGAATATCAGCCATAAAAAAAATGAAATCATGCCATTTGCAGCAACATGGATGGACCTAGAGATTATCATACTAAGTGAAGTAAATCAGACACAGAAAGACAAATATCATATGATATCACTTATATGTAGAATCTAAAAAAATGATACAAATGAACTTATTTACAAAAGAGAAATAGACCCACAGACATAGGAAAAAAATTATGGTTACCAAAGGGGAAAGGGGAGGGGGAGGGATAAATTAGGAGTATGGGATTAACAGATAAATATCTACATATATAAAACAGGTAAACAACAAGGATTTACTGCATAGCACAGGTAACTATATTCAGTATCTTGTAATAACCTATTATGGAAAAGAATCTGAACCTGTACACCTGAAACTAACACGATACTGTAAATCAACTATAGTTAAATTTTTTAAATAAAGAAATTAGAAACAACAATGTCCTACTGTATAACACAGAGAACTATATTCAATATCCTATGATAAATCATAATGGAAAAGAATATTAAAAAAAGAATGTGTGTATATATATATGTATAACTGAATCACTTTGCTGTACAGCAGAAATTAACACATTGTAAATCAACTATACTTCAATTAAAAAAATATTAAAACTGAAAAAAAATTCGATAATGAATATACAACCTTTAACACCTTCCCAGGCAGACAGCAAGTGGACATGTTACCTCTTAGTAACAACAGTAGTGCTAACTACATGTGACACAGCTGCTGGGGATGTGGAAATAAATGCAGCCTATTTGAGAAGCTACAATTAGAAACAAGGAGACCTTTCGAACCCTGTTTTCTGCCTTCACTCGAAGGCTCGCCTCAGTGGCGCTCATTGCCCAGTAAGTTCCAAGCATAGTAGAGGATACCTCACCGGCCAGGGGCCTCCATCCATTGGCAAAAGGCCCACCTCCACGGTAAGAAACATGAGGTTGTGGGGAGCAGGCAGTAGTGCTCAGTGTCTAAACTCAATTCTGGATTGAGAGGAGAATCTTGCTAATTTGCTCCCAACACAAAGCACACAGGAGTAAGTATTTAATGCAAAGTAGAAATGACCGACCATATCCCGAGTCCAGGACTCTGCTGCTCCCAGGAACACCAAACTGAAACACCAAACTGAAAAGCAAAGTCATTTTGGAAGAAATAATCCAGCCTCACTTGCTCTAGTCACTTACTCTGCTTTGATGAATGCTCTAGAGTCTCTCTCCTTGTGCTGGCTTCTCAGCTCAGAATAGCTGGGGGTCTGGCATTCCTCTCAAGGCAACTGATTTGTACATCATTTTGGAAAGTTTGAGTGTTCATAAAATAAAACTAAATAGTGGCCTAGTGCCTACTTCAAAAAAGAAAAAGAGAGTTGAAGATAATGGTTTAAATGACTAAAAAAAATGTTCATTGCAAGATTATGTTTTTGGTCAATGAATGTAGACTGGAAAGTGTATTCAGGTAAAACTGATAAAAGAAAAATCAGAAGGAAGAAAAAAGAATGACCAATGACTAGAAGAGGCAATTTTTCAAGGAGTATAAAGAACCAAGGGTGAGTGCATATGTTTAAGAGTCTGAACTACTTGGGGTAACTCTAACTGTTCAGGGAACACAACAAGGGCCTACAGATCTCACACCAAATGGATAAATAATCTCTACTCCTCAAACTCTCACTTAAGAGGTAACATACACAGTCTCCCAAAGCAATAGAAATAAAAGCAAAAATAAAAAATATGGGACCTAATCTAACTTCCAAGGTTTTGCACAGCAAAGGAAACCATAAACAAAACAAAAAGACAACCTACGAAAGGGGAGAAAATATTTGCAAATGATGTGACCAACAAGGGATTAATTTCCAAAATATACAAACAGCTCATACAACTCAACAACAACAACAAAACAAACAACCCAATCCAAAAATAGGCAGAAGAACTAAACAGACATTTCTGTAAAGAATACATACAGATGGGCAACAGGCACATGAAAAGATCCTCAACATTGCTAATTATTAGAGAAATACAAATCAAAACTACAATGAGGTACCACCTCACACTGGTCAGAATGGCCATCATTAAAAAGTCTACAAATAAGAAATGCTGGAGAAGGTATGGAAAAAGGGAACCCTCCTACACTGTTGGTGAGAATGTAAGTTGGTGCAGCCACTATGGAAAACAGTATGGAGGTTCCTCAAAAAACTAAAAATAAAGTTGCCATATGATCCAGCAATCCCACTCCTGGACATATATCCAGACAAAACTATAATTCAAAAAGATACATGCACCCCTGTGTTCATAGCAGCACTATTCACAATAGCCAAGACATGGAAACAACCTAAATGTCCATCTACAGATGAATGGATAAAAAAGATGTGGTATATATAAACAAAGGAATACTACTTGGCCATAAAAAAGAATGAAATAATGCCATTTGCAGCAACATGGATGGACCTAGAAATTATCCTACTAAGTGAAGTAAGTCAGACAGAGAAAGGCAAGCACCATATGATATCACTTATATGTGGAATCTAAAATAATGACACAAATGAATTTATCTACAAAACAGACTCACAGACATAGAGAACAGACCTGTGGTTGACGAGAGAGACAGGGTGGAGGAGGGATGGACTGGGAATTTGGGATTAGCAGATGCAAACCATTATATATAGAATGGATAAACAACAAGGTCCTACTGTATAGCACAGGGAACTATATTCAATACCCTGTGATAAACCATAGTGGAAAAGAATATTAAAAAAAAGAATGTATATATATGTATAACTGAACCACTTTACTGTACAGCAATTAACACAACATTGTAAATCAACTATACTTCAATAAAAAAATGAAATATATCCAAAATAAATAAATGAGATGTGTGAAAAGTGTAAAAAAAAAATAAAATAAAAGCAACACACATATGCATCCTAAACTGAACTCTGAAGTATGTAATTATAATTTCCTCTCTGTTTGGTCCATCACTTTGCCAATAGTTTGTCCTTATTATGGTTTTTTCCTTCAAAGAAATGCAAATAAGATTCTTGGCTTTTAATCAAGAGAAGCCTTAAGTGCCCTATCGTCTATATTACTAAAGTAGAGTGGGCTCTGTTTGTTTCTGTATGTTGAAATACAGTTGGTCATGCAGTACCAAGAAATATATATGATTTTTATTGGGCTTTAAAAAAAAAAAAAAAAGAGAATATGGGCCTGCCATAGGGAGAGAGACTTTGTTGGGGTTAGGCAAAACGATGACAAATTGGAATATGGAGGATTTCTTAATCAAAGACATCACACTCTCAGGAAATCATACTACACATTACAGTACACCTCTGCATTTAATCGTGGCTCCTATTGACTTCCATTTGGCACTGAAGAGAAATAAAACCCCATATCTACACTTTAATACAGTCCCCTCAGTGACTAGAGGTTTTGCTCTGACATTCACCGTCATGTTTTAAGGGTTGGAATAGTATGACTCTGCAAGGTTATTCTCTTTCTAAACACAAAACCATGCCCAAGATTGTGACGACAACAACAAAATCCTCTAACCAAGTAAATATGTCACTTTCTGTACATACATGTCAAGCAGTATACCATGCAGGTCATCAATCCCAAGGGAGCAGAATGCCATGCACCACTCACCAGTCCTGGGGAGGAGGCCCGTTGCATCTTGGTATTGGAGTCACCAAGGAAAACACAATAGTCAAGCACTGGACGGAACAACACTTTACCTACATAAAGAAGAGACAGAGGAAGATCAGCTTCAGTAGTGGACATTGGTCCCCCGTGGCCAGCAGTCTCTCCTGACAGCCAGCTCAGGGTGATTGGCCTATGCTCACAACTGTCTTACCGCAGTGGAAGGAACATTGATCACCACCCCCCGCCTTGTGGAGTCTGAAATACTGAAAACTGGGGTGTGCCTGAGGGCCACTGACACACAGGCTTAAGCAGAACAAAGGAGTTCTCAATGTGCCTGAAACAGGGAAAGATATTCCCACACAAGGTGATAAACCCAGCACAGGCTGTGTGGACTCTCTATCGCTTTGTAAGGAAGTGCTCTAGGCCCAAAGCCCACTCTTACGTGGCCAAATGGGGGTGGAAAGACTGCATGCAGGAGACTGCCTTTCCCAACAGCACTTTTCTTTTATTTGTAGTTTTCTAGAAGTTTCATTTTTCTCTCCTCTGATTTAGAAGTGATTCTGCATCTCTCTCTTAATGACCCCCTTCCAGTGTTAAAGACAATTGAGACAACAGAACCATACGGAGGAGAGCATCAGCTTCGAGTCAGGCAGAGTCAGGTTTAAATCCTAGATCCATTGAACAGCTTCTGATGTTAGGCATTTCTAACCTTTGAACTGGGATTATTGCAAGGAATATAAGTGATTACACATGTGAAGGTGTGTGGTACCGAGAATACGATACCAAGAAATAAATGTTGCTTTCCTTCCTGTATACAAATAAACTTTTCCAAAGGCTCAAGAAAGTTTTTTAATCAGGATAAGACTTTGAATATGGCTATTTCATTCCAATGGAGAGGATGGAACCTTCAGGCCCTATTGATAACCCTCAGAAATGCCTCTTAGTATCCTCATCTGAATGACTGCCACTGCCCATCAGCTGTTCTCCCTAGGTTCTGTTCCTCTCATGTCCAATCTATCCTCCATTTTGCTACTAAATTAATATTTTTAAATGATACTTTCATGTGTCACCTGACCAAGACATTCAATGTTCTTTATTTTACATAATCATAGAATGAAAGAACTGAGAGGGATCATAAACATCATATGGTCCAAGGAAGGCAAGTGCCAGTTCTATTCAGCTGGCGGTAGCTCCTTGTAGTGACCATGTTGCAAAAGATTCTGAGACTCAGCACTGTCTTATCAGCTCTGCGGTTGATTAGTGATGTCTGCCTCAGGTATAGAAAGGTAGATGACAGCACATACACCATATATTTCCTAGTCTTAATCAAGTTGTCTTCCTTTAGCTGATTCTTGTGATATATCTTCATAGTCTAAGTAATATACTAATAATGCTACTCCTTGATTTTTCAGTTTTAGACCTGATTATTTTTACTTCTCACTATAAAAGATGAGGATTAAGCTTTCTTTATACCCCTGTTCAACACACACATTTCTTGTCCCTCCACACAATAAATAGCCTCATGACATAATTTTAACAATTTTGAAATTTCATATTTACATTATTATGAATATATAAAGGTTATTCACACCTGAGTCATATAATATCAGATAATTACTTACAAAATTTTGTGTTCCCCCAAATTTATAAACATTCTGGTTTTTTTATTTGTAGTTTTCTGTGTACTTATAATTAGTTCGACCCTAAACTGTCCTCTAATTGTATAAATTTCCTCTAAGCATGTTAAAACATATTTGGTAGTCTATTCATTTAATCTTCTTGAAGAAATCACTTCTGAGACTTTTCGGTAACCTCCAGCCAAAGTCCAGTAGGAACATATCTGTGGTTGAATGAGTTGAGTTTATTACTCATTGCAGCAAGGGAAAACACTCACCAGGGGGAACAGTAGAGTATCTCAGTACAGGGTATTAGAAAGGCCTTACAGGATTTGGGCTTGTGTTATATGTTTTGGGGGATAGTTTAAGAAAATGGGACTCTGCCCTAGATTTGAATATTGTCAGAAAGTTAGGGTAATTCTATGATTGAGTATCTTAATAAATCTTAAGATAGAAAGAGAAAAGACTAGATTAAAGCTAAAGCTGTAATTGGTAAGGAAGACTGTGAGATGGGAATACGTGATATTTTGTGGCTTGGAAAATGTTCATGTTTTTGTCTGTGACCAAAGACAGAGTGGTCTTGTTTTTTTCTATGATCATAGAATGGTCTTGTCTGATGGTGATTTTCTGTGAAATTGTTTGTGTTCAATGGGAGAACACCAAGGCCCACCTGTGAGTGCCAACTCCCAGATCTCAGAAGCTGCTTTTCCCTTCTCAGCCTTCTGATCTGTAACAAACTGGTCTCACTTCTCTACATGTACACTCCCCAGCTTAGGAGCCTTACTCCATCATCTTGGTGACTCCCTTTACCTCTCTCCTATGTTGGATCCCCTATTTCATGTGTCTCTTCTATTTCTCTTTTGGCTTATTCTCTTTTTGTGGGAGGAGCATGTCTTCCAGTAGCTTCCTAAGAAAGGTGAATGGAAAGTAGTTTCTTAAGACCTGTGTGTCAGAAAGTGCATGTCAGAACACCTTTCATGTCAGAAAATATTTTATCCTCTCTAGCGTCATAGATAATTAATACTTTAACTGAATATGACATTTTAATTGGAAATTATTTTTCCTCATAATGAAGACATTGATCAATTGTCTTTTATCATCTAAAGTCACTACTAAGAAACTTGGTGTCAATTCTGATACTTGATCCTTTGTTTGAAACCAGTTTTGTTTTTTTTTTTTCCATGCTGGAAACTTGTAGGATTTTTTACTTGCCTCTAAAATTTTTAAATTTCACAATGAAGTTCCCACTTGTGGGGCTTCTACTTTTAGCCATCGTGCTGGACACTTAGTGGGCTCTCTGTATATGGAAACTCATGTCTTTCAATTCTGAGACTTTGTCTTAAATAATTTCTCCAATTTTGTCCACTTTTATTTTATTGTTCTCTTTCTGGGACCCCTATTACCCAGATGTTGGACCTTCTAAAAGAGTCTTTTAACATTCTTGTCTTTTTTTTCTCTTATTTTTCATTCTTTTGTTTTTTGGACTTGCTACAAGGGAGATTTCCTCAACTTTTTCTTCCAGTCATTCTATTTAATCTTACATTCTGCTATCATATTTTAAATTTCCATGATCTCTTTTTCTCCTAATGTTTATTTCTTATAGTATCCTTATTCTTACTTCATATCTTCTGTTATCTCACTGAGAATGTTAATGATAGTTTTTTATTTTTTTCTTCTTTCTGCAAATTACATTTTTCTTCAGATTACATCTTCCTGGTTTTTTGTTTGTTTTTGTGTCCTTGTTTGTTCTTTTCTCTTTCGTACTAGAAACTTTTCTCAAATATCTGGTAATCCTTATCTATCTGCTTATATTTAAGAGTGGGATACTGTAAAGCTAACTGGATGCTGTTTCTGATGATGAGGTTTGCCACTATAGACTGATCTGACTGGACACAAATATGTCAGGAATGGCTCTTCACCAAAGAGGAAATTGTGGTAGAATGCTCACAAGTTGTTCATATTTTAATAAAGAAATGCTATTTATATTAGGATACGTCTAGCTATTAAGCTCATAAAATAACACTCATATAATGTAGAACTAACAGAAATGAAAATATATTAAAATCCTTTTCCTTCAGTGCTTTCAGGAAAAGTCTATGTTTTTGTCCTAGTTCAGTTTCAGGGAGAGACTAACTTCCTCTTTGAACTTATGACTTATAATTAGCCCAGCCATAGTCCTATGCTGGCTGGCAGTACTTGAAAATAGGAGTGGGTCAGGCCAGTCACTCCCAGCCTGAATGAACATTTCAAACTTGCATGCAATCTGAAAACAAAATGATTAAAAAAGATAAGCATGAAGAGCTCAGGCTATTCTTCAAAATTTGTTTCCCCCTAGGGACAGTTGTTTGATTCTCTTAGGCCTTTGACTGTAGAGACTCTCCCAGAATTCGGAGCCACAAACCTCATGAAAATTTCAAATATTTTAGAAAAACATCAGAGCCTTAAAGAAACTGAGGTTCACTGATATAAAATAATTGGGATGTTTACAACAGAATATGTCTAATTTCTTAACTTTATGAAAGTTACTGATGTTTATTCATATATTAAAAATGTCAGAAAGAACAGACACCAATCTATTAATGCTGCCTCCTGGTGAGTAACATTTGAAGTAGAGGTGGGGAGCAGAAGATGTTTAATTTCTTACTTTACTTAGTGTTTTATTTATTTATTTATTTTTGCTTACAATGAACACACGTTAATTTTTTTTAAAATATGAAATGCTACTCTATAAAAATCAAAACAAAGAACTAAAATAAATAAGCTTACAAAACCTGATATAAGCAGTTTGGGGCCCAAAAACAATGGTAAATTACTTTACCTCAATATTAGAACATAATTAGAACTTTTAATACTTGATCAGTTTTTTCCCTTTCCCATTAGTGGAAGCTTCAGCCTAACTCCAGCCCATTTTCCAGATTACCTTAGAAAGATTTCCTTTCAAAAGATATATCAATTAGGTTTACAATTTGGCTGCAAGAAGTAAAAGAAACTCAATTACAGTGGCTGAAGTAAATAGAGGGTTGTTTTATTCACATAATAAAAAATCCAGAGATAGGCACACACCAGGTAGTTTCACATAATGAAAAGTCCAGGATCCTCTTAGCTTTTTCTTCTGTCATCTTTAACATGCATATTTTTTTCCTCCAAGGTCACAAAATGGCCATTCTGCCTTTGGGCATAAAATCACACAGAAGTGGGGAAGGGCAGAGAGCAAGATGCATATGGCAGATGACTTGGCGGACTCTGTCTTTTAAACAGGGAAACAGTCACTTTCCCAGGAGCCCTGTCCAGGAGATTTCCACTTACATTTTATTGGCCTGTCCTGGCTCATCTCGTCACCCCCAACTGCAAAGGAGTCTGAAGATTTTCTGATACATTGCAGCTCTGAACAAAATTGGGGTTCTGTTAGTAAGGTCAAAGTGGAGCACAGACATTGGCTAGGCAGCCAGCAGGCTCTGCTACCAATGGCTTACCTTGTTACCTCTTCCACAAACCAAGCATACTGAATTCCTTCCTGAAACTAGAGGGGTGGGTTTGTGGAGCATTGAGAAATGTGTCAGAGAAGCAGTTAGCCAGAGTTCAAAAATTAGTATCATTCACCGCAGTATTGTTTGTAATTTGAAACATTGGAGAAAACCTGAATGTCTGAGACCTGAATCCAGGAAAATTTGTCAGGAGCCTTTAGTTGACAGAGTAGTTGATGAGTGTGCTCTCATCAGATCTTCTGTAGAAAGCTTACAAGCTTCTCTAGTCCCCGTTAGTATACATGTACAGATTTGCCGACACTTGGGAGCAAATCACGTGGAGCAGCCCATTCCTGGACACCAGTGGCAGAGAAACAGACAGACACCAAGATGCTTGCTGGACTCCAGCCTGTCCAGGAAGAATTAACCCTACTTTCCAGAAGGAGAAATCAAAGTCTTCCTCGCTGGCTTCTTAACTTTTCCATGAAATCTTTCCTGATTATTCAATTCTACGTTGAGCTCTCCATTGTCTGACTTGCGGTAGCAATTATCTGCTCATCAAAATCACAACTCCTATATATTGTTACATGGATTTCACAAGACCACGTCTCATCTTCCTAAGTCCAGCGCGTGCTTCTCAGCAGCTAGCTCTCCATGGTAGGAGAGGCCATGGAAAGCAGGATGTCGCTGGGCATCTGTGGGTACAAAAGATGCTACTGACGATGCACAGGTTCATGATTGTGGGGCATCCAAACACACTTCAGCTACTTTAAAACTTCGGAGGGATCCTGTTTAGTGACCTTTAAATCACTAAAGAGTATGATCTTCCCTTCCTGGGTCAAATTTTAGTCAATATTCAATCCTGGTGCCTAGAAGTGTGTGCTGTCACAGTAGGAAATGAACCACATCAGATTGCTTTTGGTGTGAAGATCCAACTCTAAGTCTGCTCTGAGTCAAGTATGCACTCAGCACCCCCAGATAACCCTTCCTGTATCCTTGGATGGTACTCCTTCCCCATCAGTCACTGCGTGTCCTCTTTCTCACTGCTCTCTTCTCCATCAAAAAGAATCTGATAAGCTCATTCCTAATAAGACAGCAAAGACTGATAGAATAAGATGTTGCCCTCTCTTCAAAGTACTTCAACAGAGGACAAAAGCACAAGCCAGTACAACTGAAATACAATGGTGGAGTTTCAAGTATCAACAAAAAAGTTAAGAGGTTTTTCTTTTGTGTAAGAACTTTCCAGGTACTCAAACTACTACATAAGAGTAGCCAACTATTCTGTTATTAATAGTTCCAACTATTCTGTTAATAGTTCCTATTAATAGTTCCTAATTTGAAATCTATAGTGTTTCATAAATGAATTCAGATTTTATAAGTATAATAAATATCATTTGAATATGCATGTTTCCAAAGTGCTGAGTCATGAGTTAGAGAGGCAGTAAAATACAGTGTTAGGACCATGGGATCTAACTGCCTGGGTTTGCACGTACGTCACTGAGGCAAGGTGCTTAAATGTCTTTGTTCCTCATTCTCCTCATCTGTACAATTGGAGATAATATTACCTACCTCGTGGGGTTACGTGAGGATTAAATAAGACCATACATATAAACACTTAGAACTTTGCCTAACACACAGTCGTACTCTATAAATGTTAGCAACTGTTAGTAGTAAGAGTTTTTATTTCCTAATGAATGAGAAATAGAATATTTGCAGCTGGTGAATTACAGATTTTTGACAAGTCTTCATATTTTAGTTTACCATGACTTTATAAAGAATATTCAGCATAATAGGCAGTTCCTTTAAGAGTAAGAATCATAATTTCCCTACCATTTGCAAAAGGTCATGACAGGGTTGACTACATGACACTGAAGATTTCTTTCAATAGGTATAAACACCTATTTTAAACTCTGATTTCCAGATTGAAGCTATCCCTAAAGATGATTCTACATTAATTGAGAGAAGGCGAGAGCTCCATAAGGAAGTTGAAGTGGCTAAGAGGAATTTGACCCAGCAGGTTAATATCAACTTTCACTTAAGCTTCTATCTAAGAATGATTAAAGCAAACTTGTGTTGTTAACTGTGTTCCATGAAACCTCATTAACAGGAGAGTCATCAAAGAGAATATGATCCTACTTAATGTGGGTCTGTTTCTTTATCTCAAAGTCCACTCCAAACCCATATTAAAATTTGGGAAAAAAAAAAAAGAATGTGTTTTAACCAGCAAAAATTACACAGATTCATGAGATTTTAAAGTAAAAAGCCTACTGGTTAAAAATGAACAATAAGTGTTTTATTTCACCCACGTCTAATTTCAAATTTTGCTCATTCAAGCCACTGTCAAAGTGTTTTAAAACATGCTTTTATTTCCCTTCAAAAAATTACTTGAAAATACAATCTGAATAAGAAAAAGTTCTACGTTAAACATGTTATCATGTTTGCACATTCTTTTATAAGATAAAGCAAATACTTGGTGCTAAGGCAGCAGAGTTACATTTTGTGTTTTAACAAAATAAACTCTACATAGAAAATTTAAAAAGTAGTCTGAGATACTGGCCTTAGTATGTTCTTTCAAATAAATGCATTATAATATTTGTGTTTTTTTCAAAAGAAAATCCTATCAGAAGCTGAGTCTAAGTTAGTAGAACAGCAACTTGCTGAAGAAAACAAGCTTTTAAAGGAGCAAGAAAACATGCGAGAGCTGGTATTCAACCTTGTCCGTATGACTCAAATCAAAATTGACGAGAAAGAGCAAAAATCCAAGGATTTCCTGAAAGCTCAGGTAACTGCATTTTTGTAACCATCCACTAATGACCACAGGAGTCCAGGGTAGCCTCCTTTTAATACAATGTTCATCAGAAAACTATGATTTTTAGTCTCCTTCAAGTTCAGTGACTATACAGCTTCCCTAAACAAAACTCAATCATGCACTGAAAAATATTCCAAGGATTCAACTGGCAACAGCTAACAATCTAGAGGGGAAAAGAACTAGGTCAATGACAACAAGCAGAGGATTTGAACAGATGACAATTGCAGTAAGAATAAGGTGGGTGCCTTCAGGGAACACGGCTGACAGGCGCACAGGCGCAGGTGTCTGTGATTCGCCACCATCTCATAGTCCATTGTGATTTGCCCAGAACAACTCAGAAGCCACAGCATTAGACCACTCTCCTTCCCAAGTTCATCAAGCCAGCATCATTTAAACCAATCCTAGGACAATTACCCTTAGTAACTGCTTCACCCCATGACTCTCCTGGGCTCCTGACAAAGTACCAGAGCTGACCCAGTGCAACATCCCCAAACAAAACCAACAAGGAAACCAATAGCAAAAACAACCCTCCTATCATGCTAGCTAAAACACTAAAATTAGAATCATTTATTCCACATAAGGATTGTGTCCAGAAGTCCCCTGTTAAAAATGAATACGATGTGACATGTTACGAAAACAGAATACCTGAATTTACCACGTGACCCAGATGTTGGCTGTTTCTGAGTGCAGCTTTATCTAATTCTGAGCAAGCATTCACACAGGGTAGCATTTCCTCTTGTTTTCCAGAAAGAACTCACATCAAAGCATTCGTGAGCCATGAGGTTAAGTACAGATGAGAGAAAACTGGGGTGAAGATCTACATCACACAACCCACAGCAAACTATTCAAATTGTCCTTTAACTGTTTATTTCCCACCCACCCACCCAGAACATTTGAGAGAGAGAAACTAAAAGAAGTTTAGCATGGCTGGGGCATGGGAAGATGGGGAAAAGGGTGTCAAATAGTGAGACCAGAGAGCAGGAAAGGTCAGGTGGTGAAGGTCACTTAATCCCTATTGAGCAGTTTGGACCCTGGTCCCAGAAGCTGAGGCAAAGCCCAGAAGAGTTCATGGGGTAGTTGCGTTTCAGGAAAGAAAGGCAAGGCAGTGGCCGGGGAGGAAAGGGGGAAAGAAGGCTGCCTGAGGGAACAGGGTGGCGGAGGGGAGGAGGGACAGTAGCAAAACGAGGAGAGGAGAGGACAGAGGGACACTTACTACGAGGAACATGGATCTGTTTTACGAACTAGACAATTTTTTAATTAACCTCAAAAACTGACACATGTGTTATCTATGTGTGACTAATCTATGTCAGCCAAACCTCATTACTAAATGAGCGAATTCAATTCTTTAATTTCTCTCAAAGAAGATCAGTTTTCTCTTGAAATATGGAAATCAATAAAGGAAAAATACTGTTTTCCTTAAGTATTCTTAGCATTGGGAATTAGTCTGTTAAACATCGGCTGTAATAAACTATAACTGCCTTAAGACAACAGTCAATCTTATTTATTTTCACCTCTCATCTATATCCCTAAGATAAAAGGTGAAGGGGAAAAAAAAGTCAGTGTTACTACTACCTCCAAGATGGAGTGGATGACACATTTTTTATCTCTTTAATTCTTCATACACGCAGTTACTTAAATAATATTAGTTTCTTCCTGACTCCCCTTCTCACTGAGAACAACATAAAATTGCTACATGTCAATCTTGGCTCTGATGCCTAGTTTCTTTTGAATAACCATATGGGTTTTGCTCTCACGGTCCTTAAGAGAAGGCCAGCAGAAACTATTTCCTCTGGTTTCTACTAGCAAAATACTGTACTTCTTTGAATACGTTTCTCACCCTAGATAAAGGACCCAGCATCTTTGTATTTGAAGAACGTAACTAGCGCATTTAACATTTGGTATATATTGAGCACTTTGGAAATATAACTGCCGTCTTTTAAAATATTCATGTGTAATCTGTTTTTCAGCTCCCTATGGGGCTGGTCTCAGCATGGCGCTTCACTGTGTAGGAAAACACACCCACCGTACAAAAAAATGGAAAAGCGCTTTAAAAGCGTGGCTTCAGTCTCACAAAATACCACAGAGCCTTCAACTCGTAACATTTATCAAAACCGACTCCAAGTCCCCTTCTCTCATCTACCTTCCACAAATTCCTCACTCACCCAGCCCAGCCGTGCCGTCCACAATCATTCTTCTGCTCTTCAAAAGTTTCCCGAACTTTTCCTCAAACCGACCTGGGCAGTCTCCTTTCTTTTCCTCCTCTCTCGATCTTTCTCTCCTTTGATTAACCTTCTGTCCTAGCCAACGTGATTCAGTTCAGCTGGCCAGGCGATTTTCATCCCCCACCCCCTTTCCTCTTCCCCCTGATCTGCAGGACCCAGCTGATGAAAATAGAATTGTCCTTAATGGGCAGTAATGAGATGGGTTGAGGCTGGGAGTATCCATATGCTGTTGGTGGTAGGCTATTTTTAAAATTTCACTATCAATTTGTATATTTCAGCAAAAATATACCAACATTGTTAGGGAGATCAAAGCAAAGGATCTTGAAATCCGGATACACAGGAAGAAAAAACGAGAAATTCATCGGAGGTAAAAGAATTACATGAGGACTTATCTAGTTGGCTGGGGGAAAAAAAACCTATTTATTTCACAAATTTCAAAAACACTTGTAATAGATATATAAATCTTATTTTACTCAAAAAAAAAAAAAACTTGTATTTTCACAGACTCAGAGAGTTTGCTAAACTGTATGACACTATTCGAAATGAAAGAAACAAATTTATTAACTTACTTCACAAAGCTCACCAGAAAGTCAATGAAATAAAAGAAAGGCATAAAATGTCATTAAATGAACTGGAAATTTTAAGAACTAGTGCAGTTACTCAAGAAAGGTAAGTGTTATAATAACTACTGTCCTTTCAAAAATTTCTCTTCGGAGTCATTAAGCGATAAGATACCCTGGGGATGATGAAATAGAAAATAAGTCTTTTACAAAACTAGAAAAGCCCTTGCTCACACACCCCCCTTTACAGCTGACAAGGTAAGCATCTGAATGGGATTCCTTATGCTTCTGTTTGGGAGCCATATTTAAGTGGATGGAAAACTATACTCTGTAACTATGCTCACTTCATTTTCATTTACTCATCTAGAAATAAAAGCACAAATTTGACAGTTGCCATTTAATGTTAGAAGACAAATGTTTATAGACCAGCATCCCATGATTGTAGATGTGAAGCATCTAATGAGCTTATGTGAGGCAGTATGGCAGAGTGGTTAAGAGAGGGGGCTTTCTAGACCCAAATCCCAGCCCTGCCACTTATTAGCTGTGTGATCTTGGGCAAGCTACCCTAGCTCTCTGGGCTCACTTTTTTTACCCATAGAAATAGCCCTTTATATAGGACTTTTTGTTATTAAATGAATTAATCCAATGGTTGTTTTTTTAAACTTTATTCTTTACCGTGTGCCAAGATCTGGTAGACTCTTTCACCTGTATTTAGTCCCTGATCCACAGAGTCTATACAACCTGAACTTTTTCTGGTGGCCACTATTGCCCAGTTTCCTTTTATAGAGATATTACAAAATGGTCTCTTGTGTGTGGGGTAGTGGAAGGGGGTTGGGTGGGAGTAGAGGTGTGAGGGGATTGGTATGAAAAGGCAAATCTAACATCCTAATCAGTTTCTCATCCTACATGAAAGTAAAATATCATTTACAGAGGCCATGCATTCATTCAGCATTTATTGTGATGCTATATTGAGTCAGGCACTACCTTAGGTCCAGTGGACATTGTCAGATATAACCGCCTCCGCCCTCAAGATAGCAGAGTCTCCCCGGGATGCCAGAGCAGTAAATGAATCACTTTAGTCTCTTGCTTTGATAAATCGGGGCAGCAGACGCTTGGGGCACAAAGGAAAGATGTCCTAATCCAGATAAGGGCAAATCGGAGACCTGGGAAATTACAGAAGTTCCTGAAGAGTATCATGTGATGAATATCATTACTACTATTGTCATTTCAAGGGACACACTAAATCAAGAGCTACCTTGACACTGCTTGTGTTTCAGAAGTCTTTATTGTTTTTAAAGAAACTAAAGGAAATTATAATCGTACCCATTTTCCCATTATTTTTAAAGAAAGCTACAAAATTCTATGCTGAAGCATGCCAACAACATTACCATCAGAGAAAGCATGCAAAACGATGTGTGCAAAATTGTAGCAAAACTTCAGGAAATGAAAGAGAAGAAGGAAGCCCAGTTAAATAACACTGACAGACTTGCCAACATGATCACAGTGATTGAAGAGGAGATGGTGCAGCTTCGCAAAAAATACGAAAAAGCCGTTCAGCGTCGAAATGAAAGGTAAAAACCAGGAACCTGATAGGAGAGCAAAGCACCCAGAGATCCGATTTATAAATGTTGCACATTTTTCTCTAGACTTGACAGGGGATAGTGAGGGACATTTGACACTCAGGTTTCATTAGCCTTTGCAGGGTGGGGAGGGGGCTTTCCCTGAAAATAAGAAACTCTGTCCTCCTAAGAAAGACAGGCAAGAGTAGGGTTTGGCAAGTTGCTCGCTTAAGGATCAAAGTCCTTTACCGGGCTACTACTCAGGATCAGGATACCATCAAATTACTTCAGTATAACTGACATAAATAAGTCTTTGGATCTTGTATTCACTTGGGGGGCAGGTTTATTCATTAAGCCATTCACCCAGTTCATTTTCTCAGCAAGTAAGCCATTCACCCAGTTCATTTTCTCAGAGTAGCATTATTTCTCCCAGCTATAATAATATTATTAATTGATTACTACTTAACAGTTTTCCCAAGTTGCTTGTGCTCTGAGAAATCTGGCGTGTGAGATTGTAGAGCCCTGTAGTAATTACATCAGGTATTAGATTTTTTTTCATCAAACCTTGATTGTGTGCTGTTCTGTGTAAGGCTGTGTTCTGTGTTAAGTGCTGGGCCCTGAAAGTACAAAAAGGTGGTAAAGCATCGCACCTGGCTTCTGTTGTCCAGAGAACAAAGAAGCTCATGAGATGAGCCAGTGAATGACAAATGAAACAAAATACAGAGCTAAGATTAGCCAAATACACCCCTGTGCACACATGTTTTGAGGGAGGAGAGAGAGAGAAAGAGAAGCAATTAAGATGCACTCGGGGATAATGGATACGCACGGTGTGGGGGAAGAACTTCAGGGTGTGACGAACACCACTTTTTCAAAGGGCTGGCAGGTGTTCTCTCTGGGGAAATAAAAAAAGTCCTCTTATTTGGCTCCTGGCACAAACCAAAGCATTTAGGCAGTGTGCTCCCAGGCGGTGGTCAGTTCTGGGGCTGGAATTAGAAAATTCTTACTTTGTTTCTTCCCCATAGTCTCCTCACAAGGAGGGGGTCTTTCCTCTGGCATGATTACAAAGGACTGTAATCATGGGGATTTGCCTGTTTATGGGGAAATGTACATCAGAAATATTTAACTTTAAAAGAGCTTAGTGGTCCTGGCAAGTTAGATAGAACCGAATAGCTGCCAGAAACGCATTCCCTGGCCCCCTGCCTAGGTACTTCTGGCCAGCCCTCGGTTGGCAGGTCTGGCCCAGGAAGAGGGTCTGCAGAAAATCAGACTCTGGGATCACGTTGTTCATGCCTGGGGAGTGACACTCTTTGCCACCCCAGGAGGACCATTGGGACGTGCAGAGATAGTGTGGCCAGCCCACAACATAGTCAGCTCAGAGCCCAGATTCTACACAACCCTCTCTCTCCCATGCCCAGAAAAATTCAAAACGTGGAGTTTAACTAGAAAGCCAGCAGTGAATATCTATTGCCTTCTGGAATCATGCAGTGTTGATGTGTATTTTGCACCCAAATCCAGAGAGAACCACAGTGACTAGTAAAACAGCGGCCTCAACATCCTCTTAGCCTCTGCCTCTCAATTTGACCATAGTGGTGTTCAGCTGATAGAGCGCGAAGAGGAAGTGTGCATTTTTTATGAAAAAATAAACATCCAAGAGAAGATGAAGCTAAATGGAGAAATTGAAATACATTTCCTGGAAGAAAAGATTCGATTCCTGAAACTGAAGATTGCGGAGAAGCAAAGACAGATTCACGTGACCCGGAAATTGCTGCCAGCCAAGAGGGCTCTGGATGCTGATTTAGCAGTGCTCCAGATTCAGGTGGGAAAAGTGTTGATGACACACTTCCTGGGAACATTTGCTGCTTTTTTCTTTTTTTTTCTCCTTTATTGCTTTGTAGGTCATATAAGTTCTTACATGTAAATCAAGCCATGCTACTCCTGGTACCTACAAGAACTCTTGAGTTAAATGTCCTGTTTGAAAATGCCTTTGAACACTGCTCCAGGGCAGAATCTGTGCTTCAGGCATCTGAGCTACAGATTGTCTTTTTTTCCCCCATGAAGCACTTTCTGCCTTTCTTGGAATTTAGACCTTCCCAAATCTCAGCTCTAACTCAGCTGCTTCAGAGCTCAAAACTTCAGTAAGCCAGGCTTTCACTACGGCCAGCATAACTGGTTTTATTTGGTTTGTTTTTATTTTTATTTTTATTCATAATTATGTTTTTGATGCTTGCTGGAAAGATCCTGCAGACCATCTAGCTCTCTTGTTTTTGATTCTCTTTGATATTCTAGAACCAAGATTGTTGTTTCTTATTAATGGGTAATCGCATATAATCAGACTCCTTATTAACCCCTGTAGTTTCCCTGTAATTTAATAACTTGGCCTCTGACATGGCCTTTTTTAAAGTGGAATAAAGTCATAAAATTTAAACATAAAATAGCAAGTAAATAAATAAAACCATAAATATAAAGCCATTTTCTTCACATGTAATAATTATACTTTTTTCTTAATGAAAACAGAAGAAAAAATTAAACTAAACAATTTGTGGCCTAAACTTTTTTCCATTGACTCAATGTAGCAGGAATACATTTTAACCTATAACATGTTTTCTAAAATGCCAGGTTTAGGGACTTCCCTGGTGGTCCAGCGGCTAAGACTCCGCCTTTCAATGCAGGGGTGTGGGTTCGATCCCTGGTCCGGGAACTAAGATCCCACGTGCCACGGGGTGTGGCCAAAAGTTTTTAAAATAATAATAAAATGTCAGGTTTGCTTTCAGATTTTTTTCTGATTATAAAATTAAGACATACTCTGTTAATGAAGTTTTGAAAAAAAATACAAAAATTTTAAAGAAAAAAAATTCTATCCCCAACATATAATCACTATTAAAATTATCAGAAATCTGGAAGAAATCCTTCTGGTCTTTTTCTAGGTTTACAAGTAAATGGTTTTCATTAGCTCATGCTATAGACACAGTTTTGGGTCATTTTTTTTAAATTTAATCACGTCATGGGATTCACAGGACTTTATGGAACTGAATGATGGTTCTACTTTCATATTTTATGGCATTTCAACGTGTAATATGCTATACAGATGATAGGATCTTTCATTTTACACAAACATGGTAAGGTTTTGATTCCAGTGTTTGTTTCTTTAGCCATATGTTCTCCCATTCACTTCTTCAATAAGTGTAGCCCTGAATTAGAAGGATTGGCTGGAACATCCCCCAGGCCTCCCCCAGGTCTCCCCCAGAGCCTCCCCAGGATTCCTGCAGCTCTGACTCCTGCTTCCAATTAGTGGTTCCTTTGGGGGATCCGCTCATCATCTTGACACACAGAGACTGGGCCACTTCTGTGCCACTTCAGTGCAGACTCGGGACTGGTTCCTCCTTCCGCCTACACCTACACAAGACCATTCATGCCAGGCCTGTGTCTGTGAACTGACTTTATTGAACAATTGGGGCACCAGTGTGAGGGGGTACATTAAAGAAATGCAAAGAACTTCAAATTAAGTATCAGACAAGTATGCCTTCCCACGCCACCACTGGGAACAGTCCCCCAGGTGTACTACCCCATGCAGCGCCCTAGCCTAGTTCCATTTCACTGGCTTGTCTTTCCATCTTTCACCCCCCATCTCCCCTCCACAGCCTTACCATCCCAGATTGCCCCCCAGGCACCCCACGCTTGTCTCACTCTGTTTTACAGAATAATTTGGCTCTCTCTAGGTCTTTCCCAGCACACACTTTCAAGGCCATCTTTGCCCATGCTATATGATCAACATGCCCAGCAGAACAAAAGGACTTTAAATCCAGTAAGATCCATGACAGAAAAAAATTCACTCTGTATTATGTAAGAATTTTACTTGTGTTAATTGCAAATTAATACTTCTATTCAATAGATTAAAATAGATAAAATTAGTTCTTCTTAAAATATATATATATATATACACTTAGCATTTATTATATAAAACCAGTAATCCGGTATAAAATATGAATTCAGTTTACCCAAGAGGAAAATACTATGCATTCAATGATAGTACACCCTGCTTGGTGTGAGCATTTATCATTCTCACTGCACATGAACTGAAGCATAGAGACTATGTGTTATCATCAGCTCCCTGTTCTACCAGAGTTAGTTCTAAGCTTAAGAACAGTGGAATAGAAAGTTTCGCATTAGTCTTCAGACTGCACCTCATTATTTAATTGTATACTCAGCACTAATCACGTGGGCCCTTTGAAGGATATGGTGTGAAATTTCAAGCTTCAAGCACGTTGTTTTTGTACGTTGCCATGTAGTGCCAGATCTCTCTCATATCCTGTTATTTGCTATAGCTACAGTGTTTTGTGTTTTTTTTTCAGTCTTCCCCTTTTTTGTATCATTTTCAGAATTCTCTTAAGGTTTGCTTTTTTTTGGTTGCTTGAAAGTTTTTAATCGTCCAAGGATGATCATAAGGACATATGATAATCCAAGGATTATCATAAGTCACATTTTCCTGCAATATTTTACTTGTAATAATAGCCTGTTTTTAGGGCTCCTGGAAGTCATGTGAACTGTTTTAGGACACAAGAGCACTATTTTATATCGAAAAAGGATACAGTTTTTCCTCAAAGCCCCATGGGGAAATAAGATCAATCAAGGCACCACTTTGATAAGCAAGCACCATATATTTTTTCTTATCTAATTTCCTAATTAACAAAAGGAGACATTAAATGTTGTTAATAACAAAAAATACACATACATGGATACTTTAACTCCCTGTTAAGGGCAATTAAGTGTGGAGAGACAGGAAGAAAAAAATTATTCATGTCACCATTTGAAATTCTTTTTTTTTTTTTTTTTTTTAATTTTACGTATTTATGTATTTATTTATGGCTGTGTTGGGTCTTCGTTTCTGTGCGAGGGCTTTCTCTAATTGTGGCAAGCGGGGGCCACTCTTCATCGCGGTGCGCGGGCCTCTCACTATCGCGGCCTCTCTTGTTGTGGAGCACAGGCTCCAGACGCGCAGGCTCAGCAATTGTGGCTCACGGGCCCAGTTGCTCCACGGCATGTGGGATCTTCCCAGACCAGGGCTCGAACCCGCGTCCCCTGCATTGGCAGGTGGATTCTCAACCACTGCGCCACCAGGGAAGCCCCTAAAATTCTTTTTGTCGGGAGGAGGAGAATAAGTTTAAAAATTTAAAGTACTCTAAATATATTATCTCGTTTAATGGATCGATCCCATGAGTTTGGGACTTATTTTCCCATTTGATAGTTGAGGAAACTAAGGTTGAGAGAAGATAAATGATTTGCCTGCGATTATACAGATTCTCAGTAGAAAAGCTACAAGTGATGACTTGGTTTTCCCTGTGTTCTGCATCTCTCCCTATAAAACAGCTAAGTGTGGTTGCCACTCCTGCTTGAGGATTTCTGTATTGCTTCATCCACCTCCAAAGTCTCACTGAGTCAACAAATATAGCTGATATATAAAACATTACATTGGGTGTTTCCCAAAAAAGATACAAATAGTTCAGGCTATTCCTCACAGACTGTACGCTGTGTTGACCTAGTAATTAAGAATTTTACTCTTCTTTGGGAAGCCATTAAGCCTATTGCCAGCAAAGGGTTTTAAACTGGAGTCTAGTATGTTGTGTACCCTGCACGCTGTGCTGTCTACCTTGGCCCCTGTAACAACATGCGATAAAGAGGTCAAGTCTGTATAGTCGGAGCTCTGCAACCACACAGCATCCCGTGAGTATAACACAAAACGGGAAGCAATAAAAGGACTGGTTGTAAAGTCAGCTTTTTTTTGATGACCCAGAAGTCACTGCCTTGCTTTGCAGACTCAGTTAACAGGCATCTTCCTCACTGTACCACACGTGAGTAGAAACATTGCTTAACCACAAGTCCCAGCTGATGGGGTGTTAAGAATTCCCTTCCACCTTCGCCTGGAAAGACCCTAAAGACCTTGGGGTATGTGACTTTAAGATTTACTGAGCAAAGTTACTGTTTCTTTCTTGTTTAATAGTTTTCGCAGTGTACAGACAGAATAAAAGACCTGGAGAAACAGTTTATAAATCCTGAGGGTGAGAACAGAACACGCTTCCTTCCAGGGAAAGATATGACCGAAGAAGAAATGATCAAAAAAATGGATGCGGTAAATGTCCTTTCTTAAAATAGCATCTATTAGCCCCTGTTGATCAGTGTCACAGATATCTGTGGTACAGTTTCATGTTATACAGATTTATCCCTCATTATTCTAGTCACTAATATAGTCCTTTCATTGCAATCTAGTAACAAAACCTAAGCTTGACTTTAGATGCTTGCCAAAAAAGTTAAAACCTGAGTGCTTTCAAAATGCCCATCTCTGTCTCACAGCCCATAGGAGCAATTTTGGCATCTTGAGTGGATTAATTTGTCTTCCTGATGGGAGCATATCAGAGGAATGGCAACGTGGAAGCTCGAAGGAGCTGAGAGGGCCATTCTTTGCCATGGGGAGGAAGAAGTGCCACAGCTCTCGGGGGCAGGGTGTCAGGGGGTGAGGGGAAGTCTTGACTTCGTCCAGTTTAAAGAACTTCTAGAGTTATGAAGGCAAGGTGTCTTCATTAAGGGGGAAAAATAGTGCTCTAATTAGGAAAGATTTTGACTTGCATGACTTTTTTTTCCTATTGCAATTCTTTTCGACCGTAGCTGGAACTACAGCTGGCCAAGCAGGAGGAGAAGTTGCTGGAGAAGGATTTCATCTATGAACAGGTCTCCCGGCTCACGGACAGGCTCTGCAGCAAAACGCAGGCCTGCAAGCAGGACACACTGCTCTTAGCCAAGAAGGTCTGCCCAAGTCCCCGCCTCCTCTCTTCTGCCCTTCCTCCTCTATCACCTTCCATTTTCCACAGACTGCTTCATTAATTGGGGGAAGGCCTGGAGAGATTAGGCTTTATGAATAGATAAAGACAAAGAATTAAAATTTAAAATGTAAAGATGACTCTTAGAGAATTGTCCAAGATAAGTTTCAGTCTTGTTCCCTGAATGAATTCTCATTACAGTGGGAAATCCTAAACCTTTCAATGACAGTATACAGGTTCACTTAACAAGGGTACCTACTCAAATATGACAGTCATTATCTTCGTATTTCATGTGCCATGTTAAGTCCTTTCTAGTTCCTTGTGAAGGGAGGGCCTCATTTATCCAGCGGTCTGCATGGGAGCTGCCTGAATCCAGAAGCAGCCAGAAGCCAGCAATGGAAGGGGACCATTAAAGAGAACAGCAGTCACACAACTCCCTGGGGTGGAGCCCCCCCCACCCCCACCCCGCCAAGCCTCACTAGTGAGGAGAGGCCAGTAACATGGGGCTTCCTAATTCCATAAGCTTAAAATACCAGGGCTTCTGATCCAAAGCTACAGGGTCAGGCAGGGACCGCTAGAAGCTATAGCAAGAGCAGCAGCCAGCAGGAGGGAGGCTGGTGATTCGGACGCAGCAGGACTTTGCACCATCAGGCATCAGAGGGTCTGCTGCCTGCTTGGCCTCCCCGGCCCCTTGGAGCATCCCTCTGTGACAGTCCAGGGTTTTTAGTCAGTCATCAGCAGTCACTGGAGCTGCTGAGTGCAAAAGGGAAAGGGACACATTGTGCACACCATGTAGTGTGGGGAGGCAGTTCAGAAGACGCCGTGAATAATGGTGTCACCCACTGTGGGCTCCTGGGGGCAGTGACTGTTCCTTATTCTTAGTTTCCCCAATGCCTCGCATGTGCTGAACTCTAGAAAAACGTTTGTTGAGTAAGTTAACAGTCCTGTTTTAGAAACAGTTCTGGCACACTAAACTACTGTAAATCTCAAGGCTTCTTGGCCATTTTTATTTGCCTTTACACTTCCACTAATAGACTGATGAGGCCAACAGCACCTGTGCCAATCTCAATTTACCTCATAAAATAAGAAATGTTAAGACTCCTTTAGGCTCATGAACGTTGCCTGAATTAGCATGTCCGAAGTTTCTTTAAATGTTGCCTTCCTTTATTTTGCAAAATGAATCTCCCTTTCTTTGGGGGAAGTTGGTTTTTGCTGAGGCCTGCTTGTCAAAGCTGATGGTAGAGTCCCTCCACAAGTCAACTGTTAAGCCAGAGAAACACAAATGGGAGCTGCCGAGACCGTCCACATGACCAGGAAGTTTCCAGAATTACTGAGTCCTGTCCTCATGATTTATCTCCCTTTCCGTTCCCCACTTTCCATGCTCTCTACCTGGCTTTCTTCCTCCTCCATTTAAAATAATCTCCTTAGAATAGGCAGAGCTGGAAGACAGAAAGACATTCAGATCCCAGATCTGTGATTTACCAGCACTACCAAGTGACATTGAGAAAGATACATAAATGGTCTTAAAACTCAGTTTCCTGATCTGTGAAATGGGTGTGATATCAGCTAAAGTGGTGGCAAGCATCACATAGTTGAGCAGAAGTGGCCTGGCCCTTGCGGGTGTTCAACAAGGTTGCACATCTCATCTCTCATCTCTCTTAGAGAGCTTATGGCTCCTCTTACAAGTTTCCCAAATGAACAGAAAATGGGAAATCTCAGCAAAGACTCAGAGGACCCAGAATAATACCATCCTTTTTTTTTTTTTTTTTTGATTTATGGAGAAGGGAGGTTGGTTAGTTATACATACACTCAAGTGTGCAATGACTAATTAATAAAATTTGAGATAATGACTCATCATTGAAGCTTTGAATGCCTGTCATTTTTATTCAAATTATGCTTCCTGAAAATTAATGCAGTATAGAAGTTATAGAAACTTATATTCCATATTCCCTTAAAGAGACAAAGTTTTCACATAATAATTGGTCATTATATTTTCAGAGGCACGTAAATCACCAGCGGCAACGTTTCTGTAAGCAAATGTACACACAGACCAGTATATACTCTATTAAGAGAAGAAAGTATTTTGAGGTAGAGTGTAGCTTTTGGATGCTCATATTTATGTCTCAATTTACCTTGGTTCAAAGGAATGAACAATTAAAAGAGACTAAGAATTTATTCATTCCTTCATTCAACAAATATTCAATTTTAATTTTGTCTCCTATATTCTAAGCAGTGGGAACCTCATGAATAAAACAAACAGTCCCGGGCTTCCCTGGTGGCGCAGTGGTTGAGAATCTGCCTGCTAATGCAGGGGACACGGGTTCGAGCCCTGGTCTGGGAAGATCCCACATGCCACGGAGCAGCTGGGCCCGTGAGCCACAACTACTGAGCCTGCGCGTCTGGAACCTGTGCCCCGCAACGGGAGGGGCCGCGATAGTGAAAGGCCCGCGCACCGCGATGAAGAGCGGTCCCCGCACCGCGATGAAGAGTGGCCCCCACTTGCCATAACTAGAGAAAGCCCTCGCACGAACCGAAGACCCAACACAGCCAAAAATAAAAATAAATAAATAAATAAAGTAGCTATATAATTTCTAAAAAAAAACAAACAAACAGTCCTTGTCCCCATGAAGACTACGTTCTTATAGGATGATAGGCTATAACCAAATAACCAAATACATTTATATTATAATGTCAGTAGTGAAAGGATATGAAGAAGTAATAAGGCAGGGTAATGTGACACTGAGTGTTGGCGGGTGGCGGGAGTCACCTCTTACTGCCTCACCAGCCTTCGGCCACACTGAAAGGCCGTGCTGTGGGCTAGAAAGCTTACAGGAACCACCAATTCCAATTTTACTTCCTTTCTGTCTTTTAAAATCAATTTTCCCACCTAGTCTTATCTTTTAATTATTTGATAATAAATAGCTTATATGAAAAGGTAAGCGTGCACACGCACACACACACACACACACATACAACTAGGAACATTTCATTTCAAATTACTGGCCAGACTGCCCAGTTCAGCTCATGCTCGCTTATGACCTCATAATGATGCATCCTGGGAATTATGATCAATAATACAAACACACTGAAGTGTGATAGTTTCCATTAAAAATCATCACGGATGCTGATTATCTTATTTAAGCAAGTGTATTAATAACTAATACTATTCTGTTCTACCAGATTTTTCCCCCCTGCATAAGTGGCAAACTAATAACATGGCAAAATTAGGCCAGAACTTAGACATCAAGAATACCTTTTCCCTTGTCCTTATCACCTCTTAAAAATAGAGACACTAAACTATTCCCCTCAATACTACCCACCTGGAAATCCAGTAACTAGATGAACAGATCTGTTTCTTCTCCCTCCTCCTTGTCCTTATTTCACAGCCAGGGTGTTGGGCTGAATCTCTGAGGTCTCCTCCAGTTCTTATTCTCTGTGAATTCCCACTTAAACTTTCCTTCCGTCAGGCAAGAATGCCCCCTACCATCAGAGACAGCCAGAAGCCTACCATTTTCTTCAAGTCTTCATGGAATGTATACATAGGCTAAGCCTTGGGCTTTTTAATTCTAGATGAATGGCTACCAGAAAAAGATCAAAGATGCTACTGAAAAAATGATGGCTCTTGTTGCTGAGCTGTCCATGAAACAAGCTATGGCCATTGAACTCCAGAAGGAAGTCAAGGAGAAAGAAGACTTCATCCTCACTTGCAATTCCAGGATGGAAAAGGGTCTGCCCCTCAATAAAGAGATTGAGAGAGAATGGCTGAAAGTACTTCGAGATGAAGAAATGTATGCCTTGGCCATCGCTGAAAAGTCTCGGGTAAGCTATGGCTTCTACGTTGCATTTGTAAAATGTGCCGGGAAGGGCTGCTGCAGGGGTTGTCAATCCTCCCAAAATATATGAAAATGTTCTACTCTACCACACACATAGGCCCAGCAAGTCATTAGAAATAAGTTTTGCTTTTTAAAGATATTATGTAGGCAAGCAAAGTACAACAGTCCAAAGGGTCAGAATATTCCCTGGAGAACACTGGGCGGGCACCAAGTCCCACCCCACAGTCTTCTATCGTGGGCTCGTATGGTGAAGACCAGGACCTCCCATTGGCATGGCAATGACCAGGCTGGCATTGGTTTTATCCTAGGTCTCTAATCTCTGTCTTTGCCCCCTGGCTCAGACCATACCTTACTCTTCTATGTCCATCTGCTGTGGCCACCACAGCATATTGTGAGGCCTCAAGCATATTATGGTTGTCACAGGCTTCTGCAGACTCTGCACCTGGTGCAGAAGCTACGATTAGGCTTCAGTACCACCCTTCTCCCACCAAAGACCTAAGTCTATCACTGACCACCTACACACTGGGGGCTCAGTTCTTATTCCTACTCCCATGACCTTTCAATAATCTTAGAGTGGAATTAGGCATCTCTTTCTGAGGAGACTACATCCTGGGGACCTATAACTCACTCTCAGACTACAGAGCAGACATCCCCAGAAGATCACTATTCCCTCCCTAACCCAAGAAAAAGGTGCATTCCAAACACATACTATGAATTCCTGAAAACAGGGTCTGATTTGTCATTCCCACGCTGCCTGGGATTATATTCTTGAGGGCATTCAGATTTTACCTGTGGTGTCCCAGCTGTCATTTACCTGTCTCCATTTTTTCAAATTCTTTTTAATGCTATAAGAGATTCCTCTGTTTTCCAGAAACACAGGCAGAATCTTGAGACTCAAAGCAAGCTGCTGACCGCTTCTCTCCACTGGTTCTACTTTACTCCTTATCTCCTCCTTTGTACCATTTGCTCACCAGGGACCTACCAAAGGAAACAGATTATCCTGCCTTTGTCACAAACATGGAAATAATTAGTGCTTAATGAAAGATAGTGACTTTGGAATGTAGCAAATTTAGGTCCCACCAACCAGTTTATGGTAAACCCTAAACCCCAGGAGTAGAGTGATGCTTGAGCAACATGGGTCATTCCAATGAGACGAAATGTGTGTGCGGGTGTGCATGTTTGGTGACACACCCTCACACCCTTCTGTCCCTTTGGGGAATATCGGCCAGCAAGCATAGCCGAAGGCTGCTCAGACCCAGCTGTGTCTGATGGGCCCTGAGGACGAAGCGACTTTGAGTTTTCAAAAACTGAAAAGGATAAATCATTCTTTGCAGGAGTTCTTGGAAGCAGAAAATCGCCAGCTGCCCAATGGTGTTTACACAACTGCGGATCAGCGTCCGAATGCCTACATCCCAGAGGCAGAGTCCACTCTTCCTCTGCCAAAACCGTATGGCGCTTTGGCTCCTTTCAAGCCCAGTGAACCTGGGGCCAATATGAGGCACATAAGGAAACCTGTTATAAAGCCGATTGAAATCTGAACATGTGAACCAACCCAGGCTTCTCAAGGAGGCACTTCAACCAGGCTTCTTCACATCCACAGCTGGAAAACGTCAGCATAATAGCTCTAAATTACAGAGTAGCCGCAACGTATGCTTCCTTCCTATCACACTCACCAATTTCTTTTTCACTCTGTCTCTTGATTACATTTCAGAAATATATAGTAGACTGGGTGCTATAAAAATGCAATAAAAATAAATACCTTTTCAGCGAAGTACAGAAATTGGCAGAGTGGTCTTTGTTTATTAAAGAAAAGCAGATCCTGTTCAATATACTCACTTTTAAGAAAAAGAAAGAATGGCTGAAAAGAAAAATAGCCCAAGTATTGCAGGGGCATAACTCACTTGGTTAAATAAATAGTTGCATTGCAAGTTGATGTGAGTAAAACTAAACTGAGTGAAAAGCAGTAGGGAAGCTTGTCTTTTTAAAAGTGATGTTATAGTGATTCTTTTTACAAATAAAGAATCCTTTTGGGCAAAAACAATTATGCCCTAATTTATCTTTCTTATAAATCTAGATTTTCCACAATGTTATATGCAAATACACTTGTGATTACTTTGTTCTGATACCAGATTTTTCAAAATTTCAATGAAGATATTTATAATTTTGCATGTGAAAGAGAAAATGAGGCCAGTTCCACTGATTTCATTACTCTAATATTATTGTATTTCACCCAAGTATGTTTTGCTAATTCTGTTTAGTTTCTCACATAAAAATATAAAAGTAGATTTGAAACCGGTGATTTTACATTCATTAACATGCTCAAACTATTGTTATTTCATATTGTTATCAGTTATGAATTTCATTTCACGACTCTGGGAGTGAGAAATATCACATTCATTTATTTTGCTAAATCAAACAAAATCTGTTCCAAGCCCCCACCCTGACAGAATGGAGGGAAATTGAATCTCATTCTCAGTCTAGGAGTCCTGAATCTAACCTGACTGCTTTGTGAAGTCATTAAAAAGCAATTCCTTGAGAGAGCCTGTAACAAGTAACGCTGTATAAGCTGTGTGCTTAATGCAAAGAAATACTGCATACTTACACACAGTTGCTGTGTTGTAGGATCAGTAATTAGGGATTCAAAAAATAAACACATAGGAAGTTTAAATACATAGGAAGGAAAAATAATTTTTAAAAATTACAAAGGTTTGGACGCTTAAATATTACAACGTGTGCTACTGGTCCAGAGGGTGAGATGCCAATGTGCACTGGAATGGCCAGGGAGCACAGTCAGATGGAACTTTTTATCTGGCCCTTAAGCATAAATAAGATTTTAATAAGTGGAGGGGATTCCAGGAGGGGGAAATCGCCTGAGCAAGACTTGGAAGTAAGAAGACAGAAGTTCTGTTCAAGGCCCAGTGAGCGAGGCTGGTTGGAACAGAACGTTCGTACTGGGGAAGTGTATAAGGCCAGAATTTGGGAGATCTTGAATGTCAAAGAGTTTGGATTTTATCCTGTAATAAATGGCAAGCGACTGAAGGATTATGAGCAGAGGGGTGACAGGATCAAACTACTGTTTATCTCAAATATGCATCGGATGAATTAGACTTCAGAAAGCAACAGAAACAACCCAGGTGTGAAGAGGAAAGCGTAGGGAATGAAAAATAATGACCTTATCAAGAGGAAAAACCAGCACCGCCTTGCTGATATGGCTCCAAGACTTTGAGCTTCAGTGACCATGAAATATTTGGCCTAAATGGGAAATTCTGTAGGAGAGGATAATTTTTAGAATATAATGATGATTTTAGAAAAGCTGAATTATTATGCTGGCTAGTGATATTTGTAATCTTTAAAATTTCACAAGTTCACTGAGGGAAACGGTGTGAAGATAGGAAAGCAAAGGGTTTTGGGCTTACCCCAGGAAGCAACTGTATTTATGGTCAGAACGTCACTGTAGAAGAGAGAGGGAGAAAAAAAGAAAAGTGGGAGAACTCGTTAGATGTCATGGGGGTCTTTGGGTGAACATGTTCATGGAGTCATGATTCTTGGTGGGAATAAAAGGCTATGTTCAAAGAACAAAGGAGTTAGGCTAAAACTTTCAGTGTTTTTTTAAATGACAAGATATTACTAAATCAAACTTTTATAAAAATAACTTTACAATATTAAATACAGTTCCATCTGAATGTGCACGAAGACAAATCCTACTCTATGTATGTATAAACTGTTGTATTTTACAAATTATTCCCTACTAGAATTAGCAGATGTGACTTAGTCCAAATTCAGTTTTTTAAAAAGTATCTAATTTCCAAATAGAGTTTTTCTGCAACTTGTAATTTTTCTGCTTGTCATATGCTATTTTCAGTGACACAGCTAATTTTTGTTTTTCTAAGCACTGTTCCTACATTTTTAAAGTATATTTTATTTCAGAGTATAATAGAAACTAGCTTTTGGCCTATGAAAGCACTAGGAAGATCAGCCACTAGGAAGAGCATTATTTATGCCATTGCATGCCCCCTTGGACTGGTTGTCATTTCTCTACACTTGACTGTCTAGTTCTGTCTGAACAAAGTACCAAACTGAAATTCAGATGGCTCAACAATGTATTCTGATTTTGGTTACCAGTTTAAAATATTGCTAAAGAATTCTCAACGGAAGTAGAGCTAATGAGCAAGATAAAAATACTGGAAGCTGATATAACTGCATTTTCTCTTTTATAAGCCTAAAAGCATTGTGGTGTGTTTCAGAGCTGCTTCCTCTACAAATTTTGCGTCCACGTTGTCATGTCCTTCAAAAGCATACAGAGCTGAAAGGAAAAAGAGAGAGAAGAGTTACTATGAAGCCATAGAACATTTATTATATTGTGCCCACGCCTCACTGAAATCATAATTATTTTATATTTTAGTAAAACACATTATTCTGAGAATGTGTTGTTAAAATTTATTAAACCTCAGCACCAAGAAAGGCCATTCACACCAACCAAATGGGTTTTTAACCTCTTAATTCCTTTTAAAACCTGAAAGGTGGTTATTCCTTTGGTAATTTAGGTAGTAAATTGTGTATTGCTAATTAAAACCTATTGCAAGAAGATCCTACTTATAATTAAGGGATATTTTGGCAAGAAAAAGGTACACAGAAGTGTATAGAGACTGACTGATGTGTCAGGGGAAAAACAGGAAAATCCTGAGAGCAGAGGAGTGACTTACCTGGATTGGAGGACTCAATATCTGTCAGTATTTCAATGAAGTAGTTCAGAGGCAGAAATTCTACACTGAATGATGACTTGTCCATCATAGAACTCCGGGGCTAAAAGGGAAACGGCTGTGGTATCAGTTGATTCTCCAAAACAAGCACAAACTTAAAGTGATGAGAACTACAACCGCTGTCCATAGGGATATGTTAAAATGGGCAAAGAGGTTCCAAAATCATTTAGCGGGGCCTCTGCTCCACACAGGCTCACCTGTTTGTTATAGTTCTGAAGCAGTCGCTTTACATGGTTCCGGGAAATAATGTTAGAACTCACAGGATGATCCCAAAGTCGACAGATCTTCTGACCTGTAAGCTATTTTTGCAAATTGAAAAATATGTAGAGGAGGATTTTTAGGGCAGTGGAAATACTCTGTATGATACTACAGTGTTAGATATATCTCCTTATATATTTGTCCAAACTCACAGAATGAACGACACCGAGAGTGAACCCTAATGTTAACTATGGACTTTGGTGATTGTGATGTGCAGTGTAGGTTCATCCAGTGTAACAGATCGACCATTCTGCTGGGGGATGCTGATAATAGGGGAGACTGTGCATATGTGGAGGAAGGGGGTGTATAGGAAAACTCTGTACCTTCCACACTAAAAAATTTAAGTCAATAATAAAAATAAAAAGATGGAAAAATACAGAGAGGAGAATATAGCTCACAGCATTAAGTTAATTTATCCTATATCAATTCATAATTTTTTAAAATGTATTCCAGCTAGTGAGTCTAAAAGACAGACTCTTTATGGTTAATGACCTTGGAGAAAGGCCATTTCCTATGAGGTATGCTTCTGAATTTTGAATAAATACTCCCTTAAATGCGACTCTGAGGAAAGCATTTTGTGTACCGAGGCTGCCAAACTCTTCTTCTGAAATGGTGTTCATCTGTTACTCTTCAACACTGAGTATCTGCATGCCAACCCTACGTGATATTTTGATATGAAGCTAAAGGTTATGGGCATGTACTCTGCCAGTGTCTCGCCCAGAAAATTTTCATTCCCTAAGGGTATAAGGCAAAAAAAAAAAAAATCAAATTTAGAGACCAAACTAAATGTTTAGAGATATTCCCCAGAGAGATCTAGCCATGGAAAATATGCTTTGTTTTCTATTCTTGCCTCTGCCTCAGTAAGCCTGTGAGGGCAAGAAGGTGTTATAAAGCAAGGCGATTAGGTCCAGGAAGGCATCAGACATCCTTCTGTGGGAGGATCGTGCCGGAGATACAAGTGCTCAAGGTATGTAAATGGCACAGAGCTGGCCAAGGCTCTCATGGCCGGGAAGTCCGCAGAGTCAGAGGCTCTGAAGACCTTGCCGTGGAATGTCTGAATTTCACAGCATTTCTGACTCAGAGAGCTACTATACCACACAAAAACAAGGAGTGCCTGTATAACCCTCTCCCTCATGTTTCTCATTTTTCCTTCAACCAGGAATGTTTTCCTGCCGTGGTGCAAACAACAGTGAGAGGAAACGCAGTTCCAGAACCTTCTGACCTCACCTGTACTTCAATTTCTTATCAGTTTAAATGCCAAAAGCACATGTTTCCCCCCTGCCTCCCCTCAGACTCACAGACGTACATATTACTGTGGTTTCCTCAGAGGAGAAAATGGCTAAATGTTCTAGGTGGGCCTGTGCCAAAGCAGCACACACACAGCCAGGGGAGCAAGCACTTGGTAGGCCCAGTGGGAGCAGTGGACAGATGGGTAGGGATGGACAGGGTTTCTTGGAAAGGGCCGAAGGGCGAGACAATTCAATTGACTTCAGCCCAAAGCAAGTAACTGCTCTTCCTGCAAGAAGAAGCTGAAGGAGGGGTACATGCCAAGGCTTAGAAAACAGAATATACTTCAGGATTACCGGAGGAAGCCGCACAATGATGCTGAACTTTACTTTTTCATTTTTCTCTGTATTGTCCAGATCTACAAGAAAGTCAGAAATTGGCAAACAAAATAAAACAAAACAAAAAGAAAAAACCCAGTAATCTCCATTTTAATACCTGAGCAAGCTAATACTTCAGAGCTTCATCCTGGTAATGCATGTCCCAACCTTGTTTTTCAAGCTAAGTCTAACAACACTATGAAAATATTAGTTTGTGTCTCTCTGAATAAAAAAGGGATTTTTTTAACATCTTTATTGGAGTATAACTGCTTTACAATGGTGTGTTAGTTTCTGCTTTATAACAAAGTGAATCAGCTGTACACATACATATATCCCCATATCCCCTCCCTCTTGCGTCTCCCTCCCACCCTCCCTATCCCACCCCTCTAGGTGGACACAAAGCACCGAGCTGATCTCCCTGTGCTATGTGGCTGCTTCCCACTAGCTATCGGTTTTACATTTGGTAATGTATATATGTCCATGCCACTCTCTCACTTTGTCCCAGCTTACCACTCCCCGTCCCCGTGTCCTCAAGTCCATTCTCTAGTAGGTCTGCGTCTTTATTCCCGTCCTGCCCCTAGGTTCTTCAGGACCATTTTTTTTTTTTTTTTAGTTTCCATATATATGTGTTAGCATACGGTATTTGTTTTTCTCTTTCGGACTTACTTCACTCTGTATGACAGACTCTAGGTCCATCCACCTCACTACAAATAACTCAATTTCGTTTCTTTTTATGGCTGAGTAATATTCCATTGTATATATGTGCCACATCTTCTTATCCATTCATCTGTTGATGGACACCTTGGTTGCTTCCATGTCCTGGCTATTGTAAATAGAGCTGCAGTGAACACTGTGGTACGTGACTAAAACGGGATTTCTTAATGAAGCTGCTGCTCTGTATCAGGGAACAGCGTTCTGTAACAGGCGGCCAGTCACAGAGCAATTTTGCTGACTAACTTAAAACATACAGCACCTTGAGGAATGGCAAATACTTCAATATATATTAACAAAACTCATCTATAAAATACCACAGTTGAATAATTTAACCAAGAGTCATTACACTACAGACCTTATTTCAAGTTCAAATTCCCATAGGCACTATATCTCTCATTACTTTTCCTTGCATTTCAAGTCTAACTTTGAGAGGACGGACTTAATCAGCTGAAAGTAAGCCATTTCATGACATTTTTCTTGAGAAATAAGCCTTCAGTCTCCTATTCTCAAGTGCCCTCATGTACAGAAAAGGAGTCTAATAGTTGTGTACGGATTGAAAAGCCCTTTGGGGCCTCTTGAAGGGCAAAGGCATGGCAGTCCAAAGGATGGTTACGGGAAATGAACTGTACTCTGCAGGCCAGCTGCGTAATTGTGGAACCCACGCAAAACGAAAATGAGGGGCCCCTCTCCAACTATTAAGAATGTCGAGATTGAATACAGAACATTAAACCCTGCGTGGGCCCCTTCTGAGTGCAGTAGGGCCCCGTGTGACCACAGGTCGCACACCCACAAAGGCAGCCCGGGTGGTGCTGGGGCTGGAACAAGGCAAACTCAGAGCCCCTTACCTTTCATGAGCCTTGTGACAGCTGCTTCTGTGAGAAGCAACACTCCGTTATCAATGTAATGCAGCAGGTTATGCAAAGGCAGACAGTGGACGCCAAGGATCGTGTGCAGAGTGTGAAAACCTAGGATGAGAAACCCGGGGACGGTAGACACGGTCAGCCATCATCTCCGGCCTCCCAGAGGGAATGACTCTGGTGATGGCAATAAAGCACTCAGCTCAGCACTTCGCAGCTAGAGTCAAATAAATGCTCCTTGAAGACAAGGTCCAAGGTTCCTTCTTTCTGTATTACCACAACTAAGTATTGTGCTGGGTATATAGTAAGTTCCCAATAAGCACGTATTCCCTCCACCTTGTATGCCTTCCTAGGCAAAAAGAGAAAAACAGTGCAAGGTCTGCTCAATGAAAATGGTTTTACAGTTTAAAAGGTTTATAATTCTATAAATTATAAATTCTATAATTTATAATAAATTCTATAAATAGAATTTATAATTCTATTCTAATAGAAAAATTAACAGAAGAGCTTCAGACTCCACATGCCCAGGCTAAAGCCTGAGGGACAGGGACCATTTTGCTGCAGGAGAAAATATTTGGACCAGAAGGGGACAGTTTAGATGACTAATCTCTGGGTATGCCCTAGAGAAAGGCTTTTGGGGTCTACTTGGACTAAATCATATAAAAGAAGAACTAAAACGATATTGCCAGATAGCAAATCTATAGGAATTCAGTAGAAAGGCACTCTCAAGGCCTTGGTCAGGGCTAAGTCTAAGTCTCATGGGCAGGGCTACCCAAACTCTCACAGAGCTAGAGCTCTAAGTCCACTATTAATACTAACCGACACAAACAACATCCACGGGAGAAGAAGATATCAGACCGGGAGAGAATCAGAAAAGCCCTCTTGGAAAAGATGGCATGTGAGAGGCGCTTTGAAGGGTTAATGCCATTCCTGAGTGTGGAAATGACGTGAGAGAACATACAGGCTGGAAAAGCAGCAAAAGTCAGGTTTGACCTGAGTAGACAGAGGCCGGAATCATGCTGTGCTGCTTACTAGATGTAGGTCATTAAGCCTTTCCAGCCTCTGTTTCTTCATCCCTCAAGTGGAATCACCAGTACCTTTCCTGCAGGGCTGCTTTGAGAGCTACAGCTAGGTCTGTGAAGAACCTGGCATGTGGTACAACAACGTGACTAACACCAGACAGGTACTGAGGCCTTTCATTTACGCACAGGCTCACGTGATCCTCATATAACACCATGCGGTGGGAACTACCTGATCCCCATTTTATAAATGGGGAAACCAAGATTCACAGGAGCTAAGAAACCTGCCCGGGAAATAGTAAGTGGCAGAGTTAATATTTGAACGCAGGCTGTGGGATTTTAGCCTAGCCTTTTAACCACAACGTTATCCTGCCTCAAGAACTGGTGCTAATGGAACAATACGAACAGAGGCCCAAAGGTGAGAAAGCATGGGGCACATTTAGGAAAGAGTACATGACCCAGCTGGGTTGGAACAGGTGTGCAAGAGGAACGGTGGAAGGTAAGACTGGAAAGGTTCATCTATTCAACAAAACCCCTTCGGCCCGCCAGGCAAGGAGCTGGGTGTGCAGTGATGAGAAGAACAGGCATGACTGCTGCTCGCATCCACCTTCCAGTCTGACAGGGAGACTGACAACCAATTAATCACAAAATAAATATTCCGTTTTTAAAATATGACCAGTTCTATGAAGGGGAAGTACAGGGTGCTCTTAATACATGTGTCACGGGGTTGCATGCTGAATGACAGCAAGGAATTTAGTATTTAGTAAACTCTGGGGAGGCACTGAAAGCTTTTGAGCAGGACTGTTAGAGGATTTGAGTTTTACTTTTGGAATATTAACATGGCAACAGGCAAAGAATGGACCAGAGTGATAGTTTGCTACCGGAGGAATAAAGACCTGTTGGGAAGTGACTGCGTGAACCTGTCCAAGAGGGAACGAGGGCACTGAGAGTAAGAGGGAAGGAAGGGATCATAGGATCATGGCGACGGGTACTGGCTTGGAAACTGATTGGATGTGGATGGGGAATGACGAATACTCGTTGCCTAACCTTAGAGGCTTACATGACAGAGACATGATGGCCAAAGAGAGCTGGGACTTGGATTCAGAGACGTCGTGGAGCTTTCTCTCTCTGAACATGTGAAACATGAGCAGTGGGAGACTGGAGTCCCATGTCCTGGCAACATCGAGGGTCAGATAAAGTTCAGACTCTGCCCTCAAGCAGATGTTAATGGGCTGACAATGGGATGAGTCTACTAACTGCTCTGATTCCAAAAAAAATTAGTGATTTTACTAGCTAATTAACAACATGAGATTTTTCAAATGGATTTGGACAGTCTTCTCAAGATTAAAAAAGTTATGAAATTATTTCTGAGGAAGAGTTTATAGGTTATTGATCCTACAGATTTTCTCGATTCAAAATTCCTCTCTAGCTCTGTGTCCATGTCCTAAAGATCCCTGATGACCCTTTATCCTCCATTCCCAGGGCACAGTCCCAAATTCAACAGCCCATTCCTGGCCTCTTCTCAGCATGGCAGCTCTAAGCAACAGAGCAAACTGGCTACAAGTAGGCATCAGTACCGCAAGAGAGACCTCTTCCAGCCATCTCTAGTCCTCATCCTCCAGGGCTCCTGGCCTCCTCCAGGCAGCAGAGAGAACACACGTCCCTTTTCAACTGTAAATTCTCCAGCTCTAAACTATGACTTCCCTTCTGTGGCCCTCATTCCCTTTTTTCTTTAAGTAACTCCGGTTACAAGTTTCTGACACTTGGAACTCAAACAGTTCTCACTAGTCCGGGGGGCCTGGAAAGCAAGCACATTTACATACATACACACAAAAATACCTGCATTTACACACACGTGCCACCCCCCAACGTGATCCAGTGTCATTTCATATTCGGGAAACAAACATTTCTAAGAAAAGGAGAAAGAGAAACTGCTCTTCCTTACTTGACCCATGGACCAGCCATTAAGTTCTTACTCGTAATAATTCTCAATCACTATGGGTAACATTTTTCTATGTTTTCCCTCCTTATCCATCCCTGTGTAGAAACGCAGTGTTCTGTAGAAAGTTGATTTCTATGATCTCCCAGATATAATATTGTCCCCAGTGAGTCGGTGTCATTTACTTATAAAAGGAGCTTGGAGATCCATGGTGAACAAATCTGAAACTGTCAACCCATTTCTCTACCAGGTCTTTTGTGTTAATGACAAACAATTAAGAATTTAAGCTAGAAAGCCATATATAATTTTCATGAAATCCCTTCACTCTTTCTAGAGGGCACCTCACAATTCATATTCCATTTAAAGCCATCCATTCTCCTCATGAGTGGTCACTTTCAGGTCCCTACAAAGTCACAAGAAACTCCTTTTGTGCCTCCACTACAAGCAGATCTTGTAAGATAAGGCATATGGATAGAGAAAGCATGACGGATTCCAGACTGTACCAGATATATCACAAATGCAGAGAAGTTGAGATGTGCTGTGGGGATTTTCCGGGCCCATAAATAGCCAATGTTTCAATATCAACTAATTCAACTGGAATATAAAATTCAAGAGGCAGCACAGAATAGTAGCTAGAAGCATAGATTTTAGGGTCAGACTCCCTGGATTTGAGCACTGGCTCTGTCGCCTAATAGCTATGTGACTGTAGGCAAGTTACTTAACTTTGCTGTGCCTCAATTTCACCATCTATAAGATGGGAATAATATTAAGTGGAACCATTTGAAAGTGCCGTCTTTGTTGGTCAAAAACTGGTTGGATATTAACAATTTAATATGGTTCAATTTAAGCTCTTATCACTTAGCATCGTTATAAAAATTAAATATGCTAATTTATGTAAAGTACTTACAACAGTACCTAGCACAAAATGGGGACCATATACATGTTGCCTTAAAATGCATGAACAACGGAACAAATTAATGACAGATGGATGGATGGATAGATGTATATGAATGAACTAAATAAAATTGGCTAGTATATATTATATAGTGATAGCTATCATAAAGCTTAAAACTCATCAGAACTTATACATAATAAGCATAAGGCAGGTAGTTTATAGCAAACAGGAGCTTATTTGTTTCTTATAATGAATATTGATTTATATGCACATTTTCCCAACTAGACTTTTGTTAATTTTTGGAATTGCTCTAATTTCTAGCCCAGTACCTGGCATGAAATTGCTCAACAAATGTTTGTTGACTGAATGACAAATGACCAATTAAATGAATGACTGCAGACACATGCACCAAAGGTGTTTTGAGGCCTGATTTGGTCCTTTTTCAAAATCCTAAGGGAAATTTTTAGCTTCCAAGGAACATATAAGAATCTACTCAATTTCTGACACCCTGCCAGACCTACTTCCTCTGAGTGTTAACTTTCTTGATCAGATAAACTAGGCCTGGAGACATCAGAGAAAGATCTCCCTGAATCAGCGCCACTGGTTTTTGAACCAGAAAGTTGCATGGGGACCAGCCTTGGCTCCTAAAGTTGGCGACAAGCTACTGTATAGTTTAATAATCGGAGGAGATCTGGTCGGCAGAGACCAACCTCAGGCCCATCCGTCACAGTGACACCAGACACACAATTTCTCAGACGTAGGAGGCCTCATTCTTAAACTCATAATGCACCAAAGTCCAGAGACTATGTGAAGAAGAAAGAACAAGTTTATTACAACAAAAAACAAAAAAGCCAAGACTTACCAGGAGGCAGAGGTAAAAACAAACTGTTAGTAGCTTCCAAAATCCTGGTCATGATGTGGAAGACCGCAAATTCAGCAGCACTCGCCCGTCTATTGCTGGTCAAAGAAGAAAGGAGCACGTCAGCCAAGCAGCTCATCTGCAAAACCCCATCTGCATGTAAGCAGTAGCTCTGAGTGCCACATCCAGATGGAATTCATGCTAACTGTGAAAGGCTATGCCCCACAGAAAGGTTCACAGATGTGATGATGACCATTGGCCTAATGCCTAGAATCTAACCAGACGGTAGGCACATAAATGATAAACTGCATTAACTTAAATTCCCCTTCTTGGCAGTACTGAGCTCATGTGCCCCTCCCTCCTCATCAGCCAGATGCCAAGGAAAGAGGACAGGTGAAGTAACAGGGGCATAACTTTAAATGTTGAGTTCAGAACTAAGATGGATGGTGTAAGGGCTGGTGAGAGTTACTTTCAACTGGTAAGTTTCAAAAAGGCTTTGCTACTACAGGCAGCAATCAGAGTTGTTTTAGCTCTTTGTACACCATGATAAAATAGAGCAAGAAATACTTGCGTACAGGTGGAGAACCCAGGGATGAAGATTATGTTTCCTCCAACTGGCTTCCAGTATTTGGCAAATGAGATCCAGCTAGAGGGTAAAGACAGTCTGTTAACCTCTGTTCATACCCTTTCCCCTACAAGCTATCCTTCCATAGCTCTGACAGGCATGTTCGGGCAGCTGGCATTCAGGCTGTGCCCAGACACAGAACCAGCCTTTCTGAGGTCAATTCTCAAGCACTGGAATCCCAAATGGAAAGACTGAAAATGTGCAGCTGCGTCTAACAGAGCACCCTCTGTCACTGCGGGCAGTGCCCCAGCTGAGCTTCCCCACCGCTAACCGGCCCCATCGCTCACAAACACAGGCCCTCAATCACAGGCCCTTATCCATCAGTGAAGGTCAAGTGCAACAGAGTTCGCCCTAGGCCTGTTATGTGGCAAGGGTGACATAGCTGACAGCTGACAGAGGAAAGGCGGTTCTGAATAGAATGGAGGTCCTGGGCATGGGCTGCGGAGCAAAACTAGTTCCAAGTCCAGGTTCTGCATTTTACTCGTTTGCCAGCAACAGGGCAATCTCCGAGGAGCCGTTATCAGGACCACAAATCCATGCATTGCACGTGTAGGCAAAGGACAGGGGGCAAAATTAGGAAGAGTTTCCATATGAGCACAGACAGACACTATTTATTCTCAATGACATAGATTCTCAGTTTCTCTTTGGCTGAAATCAGGTAAGATAACACATAAAAGCAATATAATCAGGTTTTGCAGCAACTTCCTCGGATTTATTTTCTAAAGGCTGTCCAGCCGCTCTCCTGGGAGGGGACGGGGAGACTCAGCTGTTTGCTGCTGGGCAGGGTGGGCAGCTTTGGCATCAATCAGTGACTGCTGAGTTGGAAAGACAGGGGCGACGAGTTTTCTGAGACCTCATCACTACCATTTCTGGTCCTATTGGTTCTAGGAGCTGTTAGCACAAACTAGTGTTATGGGGATTCTTTTATGTGATTAACTATAGGGAAGAATGATGCTTGAAGAAAAACCTTAACACTCTGGAAGATGAAATTTAAAGTCAACAGAAAGAAAGATGGTAGGTGATGTGTTAAATAACTGTGTGTTATGAAAGGACAAAGAAAGTAGGTTAGTATCAACATGGGGAAGATCAGTAACACATTCATAAAGTGAGCCCCTTGGTATCGTTCAACTGCAAAGAATTATTATTTAACAAAGTTTCAGTGTCCTGCGTGTAAACATTAGTATATGCAAATACCAACCTCTCCTAATATACTAAAACTCTGAAAGTCAAACCTCACCATAGAAATTCAAATATATGATTTAAAAACAGATATTAATGACTGCAATAAAGGCAGAAAACTTTTTTTTAAAAAAATATTCCGCAACTTTATTCAGACTAATTAACTATGAACCGTCTCTATGGCCATATGACCAACAAAGGATTTGAGTGAGTTACTTCCATGCATGCACTTTACTATAGAAATAAATCAATGGGTGGCACTTGGGAGCATTTTGGGGAGTTATTTTAATTCAACAAACACTCATTAAGCAAGTGCTATCCAAGAGCTCACGTCCCATTCACAGAGCCATTCTGCCACTGCCCAGTTTTCCAAAATAGAAGATTTCTTTCTGTATTTCTTTTTCATTTGTTTGTTTTTATTTTTTTAATTTGTTTTAATTGAAGTATAGTTGATTTACAATGCTGTGCCAATCTCTGCTGTACAGCAAAGTGACTCAGTTCTACACATATACTCTTTTTTTAATATTCTTTTCCATTATTGAATATAGTTCCCCGTAAGGCAGAAAACTTTAAAAATTAAACATGAAATTAAATCAGGGCCATATCTAATAAATTTAACTAATCTTCCAGAATTCAATGCAAAAATATTTGTTCACATTTACACACTGGTCCTATGCAAACCTGGAGAAATGGAGTGTTGGAATGTTCTTTCTCTTTCCGTATATTTAAATACTTTAAAAATTTTATCCATCTTATTATTTCCAGGTTCTAAGTAGGGTGAGGCCTCAACTCCATATGTGTTTTGAAAGACTCAAGACAGCCTCAAATTTCAATCCAGCTGCATCACTTCTATTTACACATGGACCTGTTATTAATTTGGATCACACAATTTCAATGAGTGGCTACCAGGTAAATGGGATGCCAATCTCATCAGCAGATTCTATAACGTGGTAAGTATTTATACAACTGGGCTGGAATCTCACCTAATTGTGCTATTTGAGCTAAGTAAGAATTGAAGTTCAAGTTCTCTCATGTTTGCAGAAACCTCCATGTACAGAAATCACTACCTATGGTTTAATAAGGAGCTGGAAGATGACAAGATGACATGAACATTTGGCAACCATGCTGAATTCATCATTGTTCCAGGCGTTCATGAGCATATAACCACTACTGCAAGGGAGTGCAATAAGCCACTTCCAGAGCCACATTCTCTTTGTTTTTTGGTTCTTTTCCCCCTTTCTTCAATCTACAGCACCATATATACAGGTTTGAGGATGGGAGAGCTCCAAAAAACCTAATATGAAAAACCTACTGAACCACATACTGGGAACTATACACCCAGAGACCAAGCGGTTGAGGCGGGGGTGGGTTGGGTAGAGAAGATAAAGCAAAACCAACCAGTTTTGAAACGTAGTCCAGAACCATCTGTTCAATTTTCTTCTTTTCTACACCCTGTAGATGTCTCAAAAGATGGTCTTTTAGCTCAGACACCATCTGAAAACAGAATATAGATATCTAGATAAGTCACAACCTACCCACTCACATCTGCAACTGGTTTGAATTCTATTCATTTATTAACACTTCCTATCAATATGAAAGATATTGGACCTGAAGATCCCACTAGCAGAAATGCATAACCCACAATGTTCCTTTGATGGGCATAAACCAGGGGGCACCACCATTTTCCTTGAGAGGAATGACTTATGATTCACCCAAAGTCCAGTGAACAGCTGAGAGCCAGGCTCCCAGCCCTGTTGAGAATTCTCAAAAGAAGCCAGTGGAAGTCACTAGCTTAGCAGTCAAAGGCTTTGGGATCTACCAAAGGATTGAAGTCTACTGCTCCTGGCTCTGGAGAGCTAACAGGAACAACTCTAAACATGGAATGACTATGCTAATGGGGGTGGCGGGAAGGGACAGGTTTTGGGTGTTTGCAAGGACAGAGGCTGGAGTAAAAGGAAATGCACCAGGTACCTCTCTCTGCACAATGGTTAAGACATTCCACGCAGCTCCCTGACATGTAAAGGTATGGATGTATTTAGCCTAGTGCCTCCAAATGGGCTTGTTTCTATAGCCACACTCTTCTAACCATCCCTGGGGCTCCCCAATCAGTGTGGCATTCCCAGCCCTCCCCACTTTTTGCTTTTCTCTCCCTTTCTTCCTTTTTTTCTCGCTTTTGCCTAAATGGCCTGCTCAGCTACAGACCCTCTTGGCTAGAGAAATCTTTGCATCAATAAACACCATGGGAATTGTACAACTGACAACACAAGTATATATATCTTCTATTTTAGCAGATTTACATTTACATCAGACACCCTGGGTAAACCTTAGCCCGTGGCATACTGGGCCAAGACAGAGTGGTATATTATTTCAATTCAGTCTCCGGCATGTGCTAATTGATTAGGCTTTAAAAAAATATTAATTTTCTTCTGTGTAAGTTATAATGCATATTTTTATGCATTTCAATTTTTCTATAATAAGCATAAAGATGAAAATTTAAATTGCTCATAATCCTACCATCTACATTAACATTTTGGTTTTTTAATTTTCCTTTTTTCCAGTGTGCACACTCATTCTAATATTTTACAATCTGCTTTCTCTCACATAATAATTTATGTCATTAAATATTCTTTATCACACTAGTTGTAATGGCTGCACAGTGTCCAATTTTATGAAAATACTATAATTGAATTATTTATTCCCTTCTTATACATATGCGATATTTCCTTTACTATTGTTACAAATACCACCAAAAAATTCTTACACAAAAGTTGCTTGCCATATCCTTATTTTATTATTATTTTGTCAGGCTAAATTCCTAGAAATGGAATTCATTGGGTCCCTACTTAAGGTTATAGAGACACTGCTAAAATGACTTCCACTGTGGTTATATTAATTTCCAATTCCATCTCATGAGGCTGTCAAATTCCCTGTACCCTGAACTTTCCTAGTATGATTTTTAAATTTTTGTCAATTTGATAGACAAAAAAAAAGACAAACAAAGAAAAACATTTATTCTGTTTGTCATTTGATTACAGCAATGTTAAGCATTCTCTTTCTTACCCTGCCCCAACTCAAGATCTCTTGGCCTAAATTAACTTTTGAAAATTCACTGGTCACAGCTTCTGTCCATTTCCCTTCCGGTGTGTCGTTCTCTTACTGATTTATAAATATTACATGCCAAATGTTATTCTTTTATCACATAGGTGGCAAATACTTTTTTCTAAACGTATTGCCTTTCTGTTGTTCTCTTCTAAGTTTTCAGTCAATCTTCTCCTGTAGGTTTATGTTCAATAATACACTTAAAGGCTTTCTCAGTATTTTTTAACTGTTCACTTATTTTATTCAAATTCTTTCACACAGTTTAAATTTTTTATATTAGATTCCTTAACCTGATATTTCTGTTGGTTTATGATATAAAGTGGTGGTATTTGGGGTGGGAAGAATCTAACTTAATTGTCTTTTCCAAATAGTCAGGCATTGATTGATTGATTGAAAATTATTTCTTTCCACATTGATTTTTAAATGCCTCATTTTTATCATACATCAAATATCCAAATTTAAACTAGAGCCTCCTGTCTATCTTTGTATCAGCACCATATTGTTCCAATTATTGTAGATCAACAACACATTTAGATATCTCTTAACGCCAGTCCCATTCCTCTTTATTTTGTCAAGTGAGTCAGTCAACTGTCAGAGAAATTTCACTGGCTTTTTGTTTATAACTTTACTAAAGCTAGATGCTAAGGATTTGGAAATAATATACCGTTTTTCATTATCTTTTTTAACTGGTTAATCCTAATCAAAAAGAAAAATATAGCATCACCAGCTTACTAATTTGCAGCATTATTATTTTTTTATTTTTTAATTTTATTATTTTCCCAGTTGATTATTTTGTTTGTTGCATTAGACAATCATAGCGTCTTCTTTTACTTTTGTTTCTTATTGCAATGGCTAGAATTTCTAAAACAACATAAAATTTTAGTGAAAATAGCAAGGATACTTAACTTCTTTCTGATGTTAATAGGAATGCCTCCAATGTGACATGAAGAAGGATGCTGGCTACTAGTATTAGACCATACTTTGTTTAAAATTCCAGGAGTGGAATTTTACTTTTATCAACTTTTAGCACCTATAGAATTTTTTTTTTCCTCTTTGACTTAGTGGTGTGATGAATTACATTAATATATTTTCTAACATTAAGGCTTCCTAGAAAGAAGCCCATGTGGCTGTGTTGTATTTTCAAATAGAGCACTGGGAAGTATTTTAATTACGCTTGTAGTATCTGTATTCATAAGCATAAGTAGTCACTGTCGGATTCTGGTTTTAAGGTTATGCTGGCTTTTTAAAGTGATTAAGAAGCTTCCCATCTTTTTTTCAAAAATACTTTACATGAGAATGATCTGGTCCTTAAAAGTCTGAAAGCACAAACTCATTAAATAACTTGGGGCCTTTTTTGGAGATAATCTTTGATATTTTTTCCAAATTATTTTATGGTTTTTATGCTTTCAGGCTTTCTATCTCTTCTTGGCTCAAGTTTGGTCATTACTAGTTGCCACGGAAACTTTGTTTAACTAGAATTTTTAAGTGTATGAATATGTATTTACACATATTTTTCTCATATTTTTAAACTAGCTATATTTAAGGTAATAGATTATCCCATTCCTAAGCCTGCACAGTATTAAAAATATTTTATTAGACTTTTCAAATGTTTAATAGTTTTTTTTTAAGATTTTGGATTTATTTGCCAATTCTGCTCTTCAATTAATTTATTTTGATTTATACCTCTTTGGTCTTCCTAGTGGTAGGACCTCTTGAGAAAGAATACTTTATTCAGTTGTATTTTAAACCCAAATACAAATGCTACAGAGACGCTGCTGTTCCCTATTTTAAAAACTCTCAGTGCTATGCATTTCCTTATGGTGTTCTATAATTATACATTTATTGGGGTGACTGATTAATTTGTGTCTCTCTCACAAGACTACAAATACCAAGAGGGCAGAAATTATATATGTGTTCCTCACCACTGAACACACAGGGCCTACAGTGAGTGACTGGCAACAACCCTGTGTTGAAAGAGTGAATGAAAAACAAGAACAGAACGAGAAGTACAATCTAGCCCTTTCCGCTTTCCTTGGAGCCCACTGTTCACCAGCACTGAACATCCCACAGACCACTTACCAGCCCCATAAGCAGCCGCTGGTGGTTGTCTTCCTCCTGGAAGAGGGGTGTTAATCTTGGCTCTGAAATTAAACAGAGCAACAGTCAAGCAGGGTGGTTTTCGGGAATGGGCTAGAAGGAGGAGGCCTCAGCCTGAGTTTCCCTTCTCTGAGTCACTGGGAAAACATAACACTTCCCTGATGGGATGAAAATTTTTCATTCAGTGTGACCTAGTCCTACACGCTGCAGCTTACCACTTAGTGATATGCAGAGAGAGAGAGCTGTGAACCAGAGAGGCAGAGACTGGGAAAGAAAGAAAGAAAACAAGGAACACGTTCCCAACACCAATATACTCTGACTTTGATTTCTCTTCAGTGTGAAAACTCACCACTAAGATCCTCTGCTTCATAGGAGATTGAACGGCTTGGGCCCTCTCTAAACCCTAAGGGAGGGGCAAACCCAGGGATGGGGACTTAGTGGAAGGGTCGCATGACTCCCTTCTTTCTGACTCCCAACTTGTAGTTTATAGAGTTACTGAGGTGAGGAGACCAGTCAGTTACTGCGGTAAATAAGAATAACTGGCACAAGTTACGGGACTGAAAAGGTGGCTAACTGAGGTGGAAAAGTGGCATGTAAGGTTAAACCAAATGGCACTTTCTCCACCTTGATCTGCACCGCGCCAGCAAGACTGCAGGGACAGGAGAACGCTGTCTCTAGGAAGATCCGCCCTAACGCCCGCTAACGGCACCTTCATGCCCCATCTTCCTCTCCCAGAACCTGAGGCACAGAGCCCGTCAACAGGCGGAACTGCCCTGGTCAGGGGGCTGAGGACTCCTCGTGGGAGGGCACGGATGCCTCTTGACCCCTTGAGATAAATCCTAACTGGATCCTACACAGCCTTCATGGTGAACAATTCAAAACTAGAGCCCAGTAGTTTTCATGGCTGTTTCGAACTTCACAAGGAATGTTCCATCTCTGACAGTGACATTTTTCCTAGGAAACTAGCACAACCAAAGCACAGGAGAGGAAGGGGCAAGTTCCCTGAAGGTCACCAAGTGAGAACGACTAGTAACGGGATGCAAGCAGGCCTGAAGTACAAGAACAGGAGTTCTACCCAGTCGTGGGAGCAGAGGACACACAGAAACCTCAGCCAGACCGGCAACGCTTCCCACGGTGCAAATCCCCTAGCAACGCAAGGAGGGGAGCCTGCGTGCACATTCACACCCCTGGCGGACTGCCTCTGCCTGGTGCTGGTGGCAGAGCCCTGGCTTCAGGCCCAGATGGCCTGGTTCCCGGGGCCACTCAGTGACTTCACAGCTCATGCGGGCTGCGCGCACAGCTGCAGGATGTGCGGCAACGCATCATATAAAATAATGTCCGTTAGGGTCACCCAACATATACCTAAACATCCAAGCCCATAAAACAGAAGTGGGACATAAAAACAACAGCTCCTTTTTTAACGGAGGCTGACCTTTATGAAGTGTGGAAGAGTTCCACAGACAAAATCACAAAAAAGCCTGTATTGAATATGCTCAGCATCCTCTCCCCCCAGTTTCCCCTGGCTAAGTTCCCCTTCTTTGTCAAGACTTAACTCGGACATCACCCCCCATGGGAAGCCTTTACAACCTTTGTCCCCACTCCTGACCTAGCCCCTCACCCCCTGCACCCTGCAGCTGCATAATGCCTGTCCCCTGGTTTAGAGACTACGTGTTAGCATTTCTTCCTCACACACTAAAGATAAAGCAGCCATCTCAGGTATCCCACGCACCAAGCGAGGGACTGGGCACTGTAAACACGACTCCGTTGACTCTCATTTTCTTCTCACGCTTGCCCTGAGGAGGACAACACACAAAATGGGTAAATGGCTTGCCTAAGAGCACACGGTGGCCAAGCTGGAGTTTAAGCCCAGTTCTGTCCGCCTCTAAGCCCATGCTCTCCCCCCATAACCACACTGCTTGTCTAGAGGCCCCTCGTCTTTGTGCCCCTATGACCTAGCCCAGTGAGTGCCCAAGTGCTAACCAAAATGAAAGGAGCATACAAGTCAAAGATCCTTGTATGATCAGACAGCTGGAGAGAAAGCAGCTCTCAGCCAAGGGAACTACACCCTGGGAGTACAGCCAGAGGGCATGTTAATTCGATCAGTTCTATGGGGAAACAGAAGGAAAACCAACAGTCAGGGATTCCTCGGCAAGAGCGGCTGTCCCCGAAGGACCTGGTGCCAAGAGAGACATGGAAGGAGCTGGGTGGCCACTCTGATGGGAAAATAGTAAAGGGTGCTGCCTTCGCAGCACTAGTAGAAGTGATTTTTCCCTGCCAACCCACAGTGGGTGGAAGAATGGTATTACAAACAAAACACTGACTGAAATCCAGAATGCTTTATTACAGGTCTTTTCTTACCCAAATTCCTTGCTTCTAGGTTAGAAATCACCCTACAAAGAAATTAGTCAATGTTATTCACACAGGAAGCATTATTTAAAAAAAAAAACAACGAAAGCCACAACACCATACAAAGATATCCTCCTTTAAAAACTCATAAAACCACTGCAGAAACTGTTCTCAGGCTGCTGAAAACCTCAAAAACTTTAATCAACTTGGCAAAAGCCACATCAGGCAATTATAAAATCTCAAAACTCTTTAGTACAAACAATGACAATAATTTAGAACAATTACAGCTCTCAGTCGTTGGAAATAAGGGGAACAGAAAATAGAACAGGGGTTGGAATGGGGCCTATGCTTATAGCACTCCGAGATGACTCATCTACCCAGAAAATATGCTTTCAAAATAAGAGCAAGCTCACCAGCCCACTTACACTTGTTTAAAATCAACCTAATGTTTGTACCCCTCTGAAGTGCTCAACTAATAAGTGTTTTCTTTACCACTTATTCCTTCTAAGTCATCCATCCCCAGGATGCAAATCTAAAAGGTTTAACATATAAATAAATTTTTCCCACTAGAAACTCTAGCTCCAAACTCCAGAATAGGGCTCAGGTGGCAGCATTCATAAGCTGACAGCATCATCTTGCTGAGGATACACAACAAAAGTAAGCTACTTCCCTGAAAGGTAGCCAAGAAAGTAATTGCAAAATATAACCATCTTACAGCTACAATAATCCCTCATTTTACTTACTTTATTGCATTATCAAGAATATTTCTCACATACACCGTGGACCTTCTTTTTCCTTTTTTCTAGGAGTGAGAACACGTCAAAGGTGTGGAAGGTGAAGGTTTTGTGGGTGACATTTTTCACATTGAGGTCATAATACAATATAGTTCAGAGTTCAGAAAAAAGACAGGTACTTTCCAGGTAATCAGAACACCTAGATTCTTTAACAATTGCTTTAAAAAAGTTTTATTCTGAAAATATTACATATTTTATATAGTTGCAAGTCAACTACATATTATATACAACAACACTACAACTATATCCAACAATGCTACAGACAGCTCATGTACTCTTTACCCAGTCTCCCTCAGTGTTTACATCTTCTATAAATAACTATAGTACAATACGCAAATCAGCAAACTGGCACTGGTACAGTGAGCGTATAGTGCTGTCATTTTATCACATGTGTAGATTCACATACCACAATGTACCACCATAATCAAGATACAGAACTGCTCCGTCACCCCGAAGATCTCCCTTGTGCTATCCCTTGATAGGGGTCACGTTCACTCTTTTCCTTTCAACCATCCCTGACCCCTAGCAACCACTACTTTGGGAACACCTAGGTTTTTTTAAAATCAATTTTTAACTACACAAGTAGCACAAAAACACATCTGAGACCCGGATGTTAATCCCACTTCTACTATGAACATGCCGTGTGTGTCCCTTAACCTCTTTGCACTTGAATTTCCTCTTCAAGAGAAGAGAGGTCAGAGAAGCACCTTGGTCTCCCTCCTGGGGATCAGCAGCATCAATGAACAGTGCCTCGCAAGTGGGGAGAGTGCTGGAACACAGGCCAGCCGAATGACCTAAGGGCATCACCTAACCTAATCGGCTGGGCTTCTGCTTCTTGCTCCGCTCTCAGGAACCCACACATACCTCTTCCGAGATCAGGCTGTGCCACTCTCTCCTGACCACGCTGTTGTTATAGTGTAAGTGTGGCTTGGAGTACTTAACATATTCCAGGTTGGAGTTCAGTTTTTCCCAGTAGCCCTTAAAGCTATGCACCTGTAGGAGACAAAATCATTGGTGAGCTTGAGAAGCAGGTCCTGTGGCCCAAACTACTCGGCAAGGGCCACGCAGGCCTTGCTGCAAAGCTGGGCTCGCTTCACTTCCTTAGCTCACATGAGGCAGCGTTTCTGAGTGGACATTTCCCACAAAGGATGGCTTTCTTGCCCCGATAGGAATTCTAAAATAGACTCGAAGAGGCTTGCCTTCCTCCCTTCCTTTTCGAGTCCCTTTTACACACAGAGAGAGCTGCTCACCTCCCTAAGCCGGTAGGACTCCCCTGGGTGAGGGCTAAGTGGGGAAGCCTACATTGAACACATCAAATCATTTCCTCCCCAGAGACCCATTTTTCTGACTCAGATTGTGTCAGCAATGCCATGTTTGGTGAGAGAATGTGCACAAGATTTGGAACACGTGGAAGAATAGGTTTACTTTCCCACTAAGTTCATTTACTTCCAAAGGATCTTTTTCAAAACTCAGGAATCAGAAAGGTGAAATGAACTCCTTTCACAGTCAGTTGTCGAATACTCCAAGACAGAATTAGTTGGCGACCCTCCCATCTAGGTTTTTGATGTACTGATATCATTGTACTACCCTGAAGCAAAAAATACCCATTACGTTCATTTTTAAATAAAATGCAAGAGTAATACATTTTTTAATGTTGAAGGATATCCTGACAAAAAATTGTTTTTGCAAATTAATGAAGATAGATTTATGATACACACTTTCTTGCCAAAATATATGCAGTTAAAAAGATGTGACTGGGGTCGAGGGTGCAATGTGTGGCCATAAAACAAAGTGAGCTAATGTCTACTGTGCAATCAGACTTGGCTGTATTACAAGGCAAAAAAGAGAACTTAAAAAAGATGCCTTGGGCTTCCCTGGTGGCGCAGTGGTTGAGAATCTGCCTGCTAATGCAGGGGACACGGGTTCGAGCCCTGGTCTGGGAAGATCCCACATGCCAGGGAGCGACTGGGCCCGTGAGCCGCAACTGCTGAGCCTGCGCATCTGGAGCTTGTGCTCCGCAGCAGGAGAGGCCGCGATAGTGAGAGGCCCGCGCACCGCGATGAGGAGTGGCCCCCGCTTGCCGCAACTAGAGAAAGCCCTTGCACAGAAACGAAGACCCAACACAGCCAAAAATAAATAAATAAATAAATAAATAATAAAAATAAAGGAATTCCTTTAAAAAAAAAAAAAAAAAAAGATGCCTCAATCAAGAAAAATGCCCTTTTGTTAAGTAATAGCACATCACCCAAATTCTTATTGAAAGGATAGTCACAATGGGCTCAAAATGGATGTTGAAGTATCAGTAAAGTGAGTTACATAATAAAACTAACTTGCTGTTTCAGAAATTAGTTGGCTGGGGAGGGAGTCCGGGAAAAAGTCTGGAACTGCCTAAGAGGCAAAAGACCATTGTTTTGCGGTGCGTGAGGAGAGGGGATTCAGAGCACCGCCTAACTGAGCTCCAGAGTTGGGCGCGAGCCATGGCTATCAGCGCGGACCCCAGAGATGGGCATGAGACGCTAAGGCTGCTGCTGCAGCCACCAAGAAGTCTGTGTGCAAGCACACGTCACTATCCACACCTCCCCTCCCAGGAGCCTGTGCAGCCCGCCACTGCCAGGGTCCCGTGATCCAGGGACAGCTTCCCCGGGAGAACGCACGGTGCGCCTCAGGCTGGTGCAACGTCACGCTGGCCTCTGCCGCTGCAGGCTCACCCTGCATCCTGCCTCTCCCTCCCCCCCGGCCTGAGTGAGCCAGAGACCCCGAAGCAGCTGCTCCTTTAACCCCGTCCTGTCTAAGCGAAGAACAGACGCCCTCAGGCAACCTACACACAGAGGCGGGTCCAAATCCAAAGCTGAACTCCGGGAGCTGTGCGAACAAAGAAGAGAAAGGGAAATGTCTCCCAGCAGCCTCAGGAGCAGTGGATTAAATCTCCACAATCAACTTGATGTACTCTGCATCTGTGGAGTACCTGAATAGACAACGAATCACCCCAAAATTGAGGCAGTGGACCTAGGGAGCAACTGTAGACTTGGGGTTTGTTTTCTACATCTAATTTGTTTCTAGTTTTATGTTTACCTTAAACCAGTTTAGTATTTAGAGTTTATTATCATTGGTAGATTTGTTTATTGATTTGATTGCTCTCTTCCTTCTTTTTTTTTTTATATATAGATATATATATGTTTTTCCTTTTTCTCTTTTTGTGAGTGTGTATGTGTATGCTTCTTTGTGTGATTTTGTCTGTATAGCTTTGCTTTTACCATTTGTCCTAGGGTTCTGTCTGTCTGTTTTTTTTTTTTTTCTTCTTCTTTAGTATAATTTTTAGCATCTGTTATCATTAGTGGAGTTGTTTTTTGGTTTGGTTGCTCTCTTCTTTCTTTCTTTTTCTTTTTTTTAATTACTTTTTAACTTTTTTATTTTTAATATTTTTAAAAATTTTTTATTTTAATAACTTTATTTTATTATTATTTTTCTTCTTTTTTTCTCCCTTTTCTTCTGAGACATGTGGCTGACAGGGTCTTGGTGCTCCAGCCAGGTGTCAAGCCTGTGCCTCTGAGGTGGGAGAGCCAAGTTCAGGACATTGGCCCACCAAAGACCTCCTGACTCCACGTAACATCAAACAGCAAAAGCTCTCCCAGAGATCTCCATCTCAACGCTAAGACCCAGCTCCACTCAACGACCAGCAAGCTACAGTGCTGGACACCCTATGCCAAACAACTAGAAAGACAGGAACACAACCCCACCCATTAGCAGAGAGGCTGCCTGAAATCATAAGGTCACAGACACCCCAAAACATACCACCGGACATGGTCCTGCCCACCAGAAAGACAAGATCCAGCCTCATCCACCAGAACACAGGCACCAGTCCCCTCCACCAGGAAGCCTACACAACCCACTGAACCAACCTTACCCACTGAGGGCAGACACCAAAAACAATGGGAACAATGAACCTGCAGCCTGCGAAAAGGAGACCCCAAACACAGTAAGTTAAGCAAAATGAGAAGACAGAGAAACACACAACAGATGAAGGAGCAAGGCAAAAACCCATGAGACCAAACAAATGAAGAGGAAATAGGCAGTGTACCTGAAAAAGAATTCAGAATAATGATAGTAAAGATGATCCTAAATCTTGGAAATAGAATGGAGAAAATACAAGAAACGTTTAACAAAGACCTGGAAGAACTAAACAGCAAACAAGCAATGATGAACAACACAATAAATGAAATTAAAAATTCTCTAGAAGGAATCAATAGCAGAATAACTGAGGCAGAAGAACGGATAAGTGCCCAGGAAGAAAAAATAGTGGAAATAACTACCGTGGAGCAGAATAAAGAAAAAAGAATGAAAAGAATTGAGGACAGTCTCAGAGACCTCTGGGACAACATTAAATGCACCAACATTCGAATTATAGGAGTCCCAGAAGAAGAGAAAAAGAAAGGGACTGAGAAAATATTTGAAGAGATTACAGTTGAAAACTTCCCTAATATGGGAAAGGTAATAGTTAATTAAGTCCAGGAAGCACAGAGAGTCCCACACAGGATAAATCCAAGGAGAAACACACCAAGACACATATTAATCAAACTATCAAAAATTAAATACAAAGAAAAAATATTAAAAGCAACAAGGGAAAAACAACAAGTAACATACAAGGGAATCCACATAAGGTTAACAGCTGATCTTTCAGCAGAAACTCTGCAAGCCAGAAGGGAGTGGCAGGAAATATTGAAAGTGATGAAAGGGAAAAACCTACAACCAAGATTACTCTACCTAGCAAGGATCTCATTCAGATTCGACAGAGAAATTAAAACCTTTACAGACAGGCAAAAGCTAAGAGAATTCAGCACAACCAAACCAGCGTTACAACAATGCTAAAGGAACTTCTCTAGGCAGGAAACACAAGAGAAGGAAAAGACCTACAATAACAAACCCAAAACAATTAAGAAAATGGTAATAGGAACATACATATCGATAACTACCTTAAATGTAAATGGATTAAATGCTCCAACCAAAAGACATAGACTGGCTGAATGGATACAAAAAAAAGATCCATATATATGCTGTTTACAAAAGACCCACATCAGACCTAGGGACACATACAGACTGAAAGTGAGGGGATGGAAAAAGATATTCCATGCAAATGGAAGTCAAAAGAAAGCTGGAGTAACAATTCTCATATCAGACAAAATAGACTTTAAAATAAAGACTATTACAAGAGACAAAGAAGGACATTACATAATGATCAAGGGATCGATCCAAGAGGAAGGTATAACAATTGTAAATATTTATGCACCCAACATAGGAGCACCTCAATACATAAGGCAAATGCTAACAGCCATAAAAGGGGAAATCGACAGTAACACAATCATAGTAGGGGACTTTAACAACCTACTCTCACCAATGGACAGATCGTCCAAAATGAAAATAAATAAGGAAACACAAGCTTTAAATGATACATTAAACAAGATGGACTTAACTGATATTTATAGGATATTCCATCCAAAAACAACAGAATACACTTTCTTCTCAAGTGCTCATGGAACATTCTCCAGGATAGATCATATCTTGGGTAACAAATGAAGCCTTGGTAAATTTAAGAAAACTGAAATTGTATCAAGTACCTTTTCCGACCACAACGCTATGAGACTAGATATCAATTATGGAAAAAAAATGTAAAAAACACAAACAAATGGAGGCTAAACAATACACTACTAAATAACCAAAGATCACTAAAGAAATCAAAGAAGAAATCAAAAAATACCTAGAAACCAATGACAATGAAAACACGACGACCCAAAACCTATGGGATGTAGCCAAAGCAGTTTTAAGAGGGAAGTTTATAGCAATACAATCCTACCTCAAGAAACAAGAAACATTTCAAATAAACAAGCTAACCTTACACCTAAAGCAATTAGAGAAAGAAGAACAAAAAACCCCCAAAGTTAGCAGAAGGAAAGAAATCATAAAGATCAGATCAGAAATAAATGAAAAACAAATCAAGGAAACAATAGCAAAGATCAATAAAACTAAAAGCTGATTCTTTGAGAAGATAAACAAAATTGATAAACCATTAGCCAGACTCGTCAAGAAAAAAAGGGAGAAGACTCAAATCAACAGAAATAGAAATGAAAAGGGAGAAGTAACAACTGACACTGCAGAAATACAAAGGATCATGAGAGATTACTACAAGCAACTATAGGCTAATAAAATGGACAACTTGGAAGAAATGGACAAATTCTTAGAAAAGCACAGCCTTCCGCGACTGAACCAGGAAGAAATAGAAAATATAAACAGACCAATCACAAGCACTGAAATTGAGACTGTGATTAAAAATCTTCCAACAGGGCTTCCCTGGTGGCGCAGTGGTTGAGAATCTGCCTGCTAATGCAGGGGACACGGGTTCGAGCCCTGGTCTGGGAAGATCCCACATGCCGCGGAGCAACTAGGCCCATGAGCCACAACTACTGAGCCTGCGCGTCTGGAGCCTGTGCTCTGCAACAAGAGAGGCCACGATAGTGAGAGGCCCGCGCACCGCGATGAAGAGTGGCCTCCGCTTGCCGCAGCTAGAGGAAGCCCTCACACAGAAACGAAGACCCAACACAGTCAAATAAATAAATAAATAAATAATTAAAAAAAAAAAAATCTTCCAACAAACAAAAGCCCAGGACCAGAGGGCTTCACTGGTGAATTCTATCAAATATTTTGAGAAGAGCTATCACTTATCCTTCTCAAACTTTTCCAAAATATAGCAGAGGGAGGAACACTCCCAAACTCATTCTACGAGGCCACCATCACCCTGATACCAAAACCAGACAAAGATGTCACAAAGAAAGAAAACTACAGGCCAATATCACTGATGAACACAGATGCAAAAATACTCAACAAAATACTAGCAAACAGAATCCAACAGCACATTAAAAGGATCATACGCCATAATCAAGTGGGTCTTATCCCAGGAATGCAAGCGTTCTTCAGTATACACAAATCAATCAGTGTGATACACCATATTAACAAATTGAAGGAGATAAACCATATGATCGTCTCAATAGATGCAGAAAAAGCTTTTGACAAAATTCAACACCAATTTATGATAAAAAGAAAGTAGGTATAGTGGAAACTTACCTCAACATAATAAAGGCCGTATATGACAAACCCAAAGCCAACATCATTCTCAATGGTGAAAAACTGAAACCATTTCCTCTAAGATCAGGAACAAGACAAGGTTGTCCACTCTCATCACTATTATTCAACACAGTTTTGGAAGTCTTAGCCACAGCAATCAGAGAAGAAAAAGAAATAAAAGGAATCCAAACTGGAAAAGAAGAAGTAAAGCTGTCACTGTTTGCAGATGACATGATACTATATATACATAGAGAATCCTAAACATGCTACCAGAAAACTACTAGAGCTAATCTATGAATGTGGTAAAGTAGCAGGTTACAAAATTAATGCACAGAAATCTCTTGCATTCCTATACACTAATGATGAAAAATCTGAAAGAGAAATTAAGGAAACACTCCCATTTACCACTGCAACAAAAAGAATAAAATACCTAGGAATAAACCTACCTAAGGAGACAAAAGACCTGAATGCAGAAAACTATAAGACACTGATGAAAGAAATTAAGGCTGATAACAAACAGATGGAGAGATATACCATGTTCTTGAATTGGAAGAATCAACATTGTGAAAATGACTATACTACCCAAAGCAATCTACAGATTCAGTGCAATCCCTATCAAACTACCAATGGCATTTTTCACAGAACTAGAACAAAAAATTTCACAATTTCTATGGAAACACAAAAGACCCCGAATAGCCAAAGCAATCTTGAGAAAGAAAAACGGAGCTGGAGGAATCAGAGTACCTGACTTCAGACTATACTACAAAGCTACAGTAATCAAGACAGTATGGTACTGGCACAAAAACAGAAATATAGATCCATGGAACAGGATAGAAAGCCCAGAGATAAACCCACGCACATATGGTCACCTTATCTTAGATAAAGGAGGCAAGAATATACAATGGAGAAAAGACAGCCTCTACAGTAAGTGGTGCTGGGAAAAATGGACAGCTACATGTAAAAGAATGAAATTAGAACACTCCCTAACACCATACACAAAAATAAACTTAAACTGGATTAAAGACCTAAATGTAAGGCCAGACACTATCAAACTCTTAGAGGAAAACATAGGTGGAACACTCTATGACATAAATCACAGCAAGATCCTTTTTGACCCACCTCCTGGAGAAATGGAAATAAAAACAAAAATAAACAAATGGGACCTAATGAAACTTAAAAGCTTTTGTACAGCAAAGGAAACCATAAACAAGACGAAAAGACAACCCTCAGAATGGGAGAAAATATTTGCAAATGAAGCAACTGACAAAGGATTAATCTCCAAAATTACAAGCAGCTCATGCAGCTGAATATCAATAAAACAAACAACCCAATCCAAAAATGGGCAGAAGACCTAAATAGACACTTCTCCAAAGAAGATATACAGGGGCTTCCCTAGTGGCGCAGTGGTTGAGAATCTGCCTGCCAGTGCAGGGGACACAGGTTCGAGCCCTGGTCTGGGAAGATCCCACATGCCGCGGAGCAGCTAGGCCCGTGAGCCACAATTACTGAGCCTGCGTGTCTGGAGCCTGTGCTCCCAAACAAGAGAGGCCACAATAATGAGAGGCCCACACACCGCGATGAAGAGTGGCCCCCACTTGCCGCAACTAGAGAAAGCCCTCGCACAGAAACAAAGACCCAACACAGCCATAAATAAAAAAAAAAAAAAAAAAAGATATACAGATTGCCAACAAACAGATGAAAGAATGCTCAACATCATTAATCATTAGAGAAATGCAAATCAAAACTACAATGAGGTATCACCTGACACCAGTCAGAATGGCCATCATCAAAATATCTACAAACAATAAATGCTGGAGAGGGTGCGGAGAAAAGGGAACCCTCTTGCACTGTTGGTGGGAATGTAAATTGATACAGCCACTATGGAGAACAGTATGGAGGTTCCTTAAAAAACTAAAAATAGAACTACCATACGACCCAGCAATCCCACTCCTGGGCATATAACCTGAGAAAACCATAATTCAAAAAGAGTCATGTACCGAAATGTTCATTGCAGCTCTATTTACAATAGCCAGGACGCGGAAGCAACCTAAGTGTCCATCGACAGATGAATGGATAAAGATGTGGCACATATATACAATGGAATATTACTCAGCCATAAAAAGAAATGAAACTGAGTTATTTGTAGTGAGGTGGATGGACCTAGAGTCTGTCATACAGAGTGAAGTAAGTCAGAAAGAGAAAAACAAATACCGTATGCTAACATATATATATGGAATCTAAAAAAAAAAAAAAAAAAAAAAGAGTCCTGAAGAACCTAGGGGCAGGACAGGAATGAAGACGCAGATGATGTAGAGAATGGACTTGAGGACACGGGGAGGGGGAAGGATAAGCTGGGACAAAGTGAGAGAGTGGCATGGACATATATACACTACCAAATGTAGAATAGATAGCTAGTGGGAAGCAGCCGCATAGCACAGGGAGATCAGCTTGGTACTTTGTGACCACCTAGAGGGGTGGGATAGGGAGGGTGGGAGGGAGATGCAAGAGAGAGGAGATATGGTGATATATGTATATGTATAGCTGATTCACTTTGTTATAAAGCAGAAACTAACACACCATTGTAAAGCAATTATACTCCAATAAAGATGTTAGAAAAAAAAAAAAGAAATTAGTTGGCTGAAAGGCCCGTTCAGCCAACATCCATTCTCACAGAGACAGGAAAAGCTATTTCCAAGAAATTGTCATTTTTAGAGGAAATCAGAACCGTGGTGTCAGGTCCCACTCTCTACTTGACCTATCTCATTCATCTTTTCTTTCCCTTTCCATATATTTATAATGAATATACCTTTATCCACCCTTTGGTCTTCCTTATATTGAAAAAACAATAATGAAAGCAAATCCTGCCGACATTTGGCAGAATTCAGTCCCTGACAGGAAATCACTACAGCTTTCTTGCTCTTCTACATCTGAGTTCACGCAACTAGTGCCAAAAGCCAGCAAACTAATTGGTGTTGTGGTGACATCTAGTGGTCATTTCCACTATTAGCTCTGCCTGCTTGGCCACTGGAGTCCCAGTGCGTCGTCCACCCAATCTTGTCCAGCACAGAGCAAGGGGAGGAACGCTGGTGTCCTTCTACCTGTGCAAGGCCCTCTTCCCCTCAGGCCAAAGTCATCCTCCTGTCAGAAGACCCCACTCTCATACTCACACTGTGGCTCCCAAGAAAAGTTCTCTCCCAAACTATCTTCCTCTCACACCCCCATTAAGAAATCCCTTTCTTCAGACCCTTGTCTAAGTTGAGAATAAGCAGACAAAACACGTCCAAGGACATGCTTCAGAGGGGCTTCTGAGCCCATTGATTATATGTAAAATGGAGTACGTGTTTGTATGAGCACTTTTCTGGGGAGAAGGTCTCCAGTTTATATCAGACTTTCAAAGGAAGCCATGGCCTAAAATAGTTCAAAACTACTGAGTTAGAAGGAAAAATGATCTAAGTTTTAAAACAAAAACAACTTACATTTAAATAAGGAACACTATTAGCCGAAAGCCCCAGAAATATTGTAATATAAATGTGTAGGTCTTTCAAGGAGGTCACCGGGCTGGATGTTATAATACAGATATTGAGAGAGTACAGAGAAAACAGTGTCATATGTCATTACTTGGTATCTAGTACATAAGTGATGCAATTTTTTAAGTTATGAAAATTCACAGAGATCATTATAAATTGGGAGGTCTGTTTGGAAGTCTGGGAAATAGCTAAGACCCAGAGGATGAAAACGGATATGTAAATGAAGGGTGAAGAAAGGATATTCTAGGTGGGGCTCTGAGGAATTGAGCAAAGACTGAGAGAGAAGAATGTGGATTCTGGGTTTAGATCAGAGACAGAGCTTTAGAGAAAGCAGAGAAAACAGCCCACAGCCCTTCACTCTCTGTGGTGAAGGTTTCTGCCTCTAGGGTGTATTTACCAACCTCAGCAACCACCTGGGTCCCATCCCCTAGAATCCTAACTGGTGTGGGGTGTGACCTGAGCCTCATGAGTGTTCGACGGTCCCCAGGCAAGCCGACCATTCAGCCTGGGCTGAGAACACGCTTGAGCATATACAGGTCATCCCAGTCTCCCTCCCACCCTCAAAGGTTCTCATCTACATCTCTGGTTTAAAGGCTGATGAAGAACCAGTTGTCTGAAGACTTGCAATTGTGTTGTGACAGAATAGGAGACAAGGTTAGACAGGAGGTTAGGACCAATCTTCAAAGGATCTCAAATGCCAAAGTAACACCAGCATGCTCATTAACCCAGAGAGTAAAAGAGGCTCCAAGGTAAAAGGTTAGCTGTTACAGCATGGTACGGGGGTGGGGCGGGGGGGCATGAGAGCTACACAATCACACCCTAGCAGCCAACCTGGGAGCACAGAAAGCCACTGCTTTCCGTCAACCGGCACTTACAGAACTAGTTGAATACTAAGCACCATATTCATCAGGGACAACAGCAAAGTGAAAGCCACAACAGTCTGAAGCACATCGCCAGCTTCTTGAAAAGAGCTTATAAAGCTTTCAAATACACAGAAATGCTTTCTAAGAAAAATACCCGTGAATTTAGCTACTTCTGGGAGACTCTGGTGTTAGAAGCCATCAGATCCTCAAGGAATGACCCAGAAGCACTTCCCTGCACAGGGGGAGTTTTAAATTTTGATTTTAAAGGAAGGAAAATTATTCCAAGTCTCTTCTTGAGAAATAATCTTATTTTGTCTCTTAGGATGACATGAAATAATTACCAAATGTAGCCCATCACAACTATTAATTGAACAAAAAGACCAAAGGGTTACATTAAGGGACTGTTTCCCATTTATGTGGGAAATAATTTTGATTTTTTTTCTTTAAAAAGGAAGATAAAAAGCCCTGTGGTACTTACTGGCTCAGCTGCAAATTACTGCCAGGAAAAAAACATCTGCCTTTCATTTCTTAAAGGCCCTCTGGCTTTGATCCTACATCTGCTGATGAACCAGCATCTTCTTTTACAGAAGAGGAAGCCAACTCAGAGAGAACCTTTACCCTTCATATCAGGGCTCAACTAGCAGAGGTAAAGCATCAATCCAACTTGGCTCTTCAGTGGATACCATCTCAGTGTCAGCTTTTACTTGCAGCCCAGAGAAACACAGTGACCTACTACCTTCAGCACAGACAGAATAAAATAGAAATGTCTTTGTGTCCATAAAGATAGTAAGGTACCATACTAAGCCAAGATGCTCTAAGCAGGCCATCCATACAGAGGACCAGCCACCAGAACTCCTGAGGCTTCCTGCCAAGGGGACTGCATGTTGTAAGTCCAAGTTCTCCTATTTATAAGTGGACTTTCTCCTTCTTCCCAACATTTAGTAAAAATATCTCTCTTCTTCGCACAGCTGGGTAGTACTCTTAGCCATTTTTAATGGGATGTAATTTTTCATGTAACTCCCTAAATATGGCTCTAAACTATTCCATCTCGCAATCAGCATATATCCTGAGAAAGCCAATGCTAAGATAGTTCCCTCCTCTCAACCTTAAGAATTGAACATTATGTCTTCAACTAAACTATGAATAAAAGCAGCACAGCCTAGTGGCTTTGCCTTCTTGAGAGACAAAAACAAGAATTCTTGATCCTGGGTCTGTTCCTCAATTTCATCATCTGAGAAGTAAACTGAAGGTACCCCCATCTCTACAGATATGACAGGAATGAATTTACCAGCCTGGTGCTCTGTCTCTAATAAGTTGTGTTTCTTTGTAACATCATAAAATTATGTTTATACAATATTAATTGAACGTGCCATAACTCTCTGTCCCCAAAAATATGTTGTATAGGAATAACCCTTGTTTTTTCTCTACAACAGTCTATTCACAGAATATTTCACTTCTGGGCACCAAATGTGTGGGGGGTTTTTCTCCACATCCATCAGTTCTCCAATGCCAGCAGGGTGTCCTATGATTACCTGGAGATAGTGTCAGATCCCACAGGTTGAGGGCTCAGTCCCACAAGACTGCACCCCATTTCAGATGCTAATCGCAGGTCCACGTTGTTACCTGTGATTCTGACTGACTGCCTATCAATCCGAGGTTCCCAGCACCCCCTTCATGTGTCCTAGAATTTGTTACAGTGGCTCATGGAACGCAGGAATACAGTTTACTTACTATATACCAGTTGATTATAAAAGTATACAACTCAGTAAGAGCCAGATTGAAGAGATGCATGGGGCAGGCCGTGTGGGAATGGGTTCTGAGCTTCCGTGCCCTCTCCAGGTGCAGAACCCCCAGCCCTGCACCTCCATATATTCATCCAACCCAGAACGTCTTCAGTTAGGGTTCTTTATGGAGGCTCCATTACATAGGCATGATGGATTAAATCACTGGACGTTGGTGACTGAACTCCATCTCCAGCCACTCTAGCCTTGGAAGGTAGTGGTGGTAGAGGGCTCAAAGTGCCAACCTGCTAATCACATGGTTAGTTTTCCTGGCGACCAGCTCCATCCTTAGGTGCTTTCCAAAAGTCACCTCATTAACAAACTCAGGTGTGGCTGAAAGGGGCTTGTTAGGAATAATAAAAGATATTCTTTTCACCTTTGTACTCTGGAGCTACTTCAGGAACTGGAACAAACACTAAACATTATAACAAAAGATGCACTTGTAGCTTTTATCACTTAGGAAATTACAAGGATTTTAGGAGCTCTGTGCCAGGAACCACGGAAGAAGACCAAATATATATTTCTAGTTATATCACAAGATCACGTATGTACAAACTGAACTTTGGAAAGTCAATATTTCCCACATAACCAATTGACATTTCTCATAATGCTACACTGTTGTCAAAGCAACCATTCTCATTTTTAAAAATTGTAAGCTTCTACACTGCGATTGTTGATACTTTGGATCTCTAAGAAACGTTTTCTTTAAGTGATGGTGACTGTCTGTACTGGGAGGGTCAAGGGAAAGAGTGTCTTTTGTGTTTCATTAGATGCTTAATTATAGTCATGCTCTGCCCAATTAAAACAGTATTTTTTAAACACTTTTTAAGTGTTTCAGAGAAGAAACATAATTAAGTGAACCAGTCTCTGAATGGAGAACAGCACAGGTGTCAACCACTCTTTCCCCAATTGCTCAGGGGCATCTAGACCCCTGATGGACACTGTAGCCATGCCCTCACTTGGAGTGGCCATAACTGGGATGGGGCTTGAAGTCTTTCTCCTTCCCAGTCTCTAGGTCAGATAGTTAATAGTCGCTACACAAATGATTAAATTAAAGGCTTCCTTACTTTATAAAATGAAACTAAAGATGTCTGGCTTAACAATACTTTAATAAAAATACTCCATTTCTCCATTATTGATATTCAAGTAAGCTATTGTTTCTACTTTTTTTTTTAATCCTTACATGACTTCCCTTGGAAGAGATAAATTCATTCTTAGGAAGGCCATTCTTGATGACATTCCTTTTTAAGGCGAGGACCTTGTTTTAACATACATTTCATTTCATTTTTTTAAAATTCTTTTGGAAACCATTCTATAAAGGAAGGCTTTTGTCTTTCAGGTGATAAACTGGTATAAACCAATTAAATTCGATGTTCATATGTTAAACATTTGTAAAGTGCTTCACTTCACACTAAACTTATTTGCAGAGAGAGCAGAAGGAAAGTGCTCATCTAGTTTCATTTTGCTCGTCCCTCTCCAGATTCCTTATCAGGGCAGTCATCTTCCAAGCAGGATGGAAGCAAGTGTGGTCAGAGTAGTCTGGGGTCCCTTGGGCCTCGTGGAAAGTCCGGCAGCAAGCATGCCTTCGAAAGGTAACTTGTGTTTCAGGTCAAGGGTGCTCAAAGCCAACTCCTATGGGGAAGCTGCAAGAACAGTCACATAATGGGCTGGGGAGGGAGGAAAAGTAGGTGGGATGTGCCACTGGAACCAGATCCACTGCAATATAATTAGGCTGGGAATTGCGGTAGAACTAGGTCAAAGGCAGCTGCTTATTCTCAGAGGTATTATGCAAGCAGAGATGGGGAAACAAATGAGAGCTATCGGGACCAGGTGTCCTGTGAACTGGAAGGTATGATTAGTGATGGCAGTGGGGGATTGGAGTGGAGCTGGCCACCAAACCCAGTGACATCTTCTCCTGAGCCCAAGGCAAATCCCGGCAGCATTCCTCTGCCTTCCCTGATGGATTGTGTCTGCGTGGAGAGGACAGTAAAGAGATCTACAGCTCAAACTTGTCCTACATAACACTTCTTACTAACACATGAATGTATGTGGAGTCTCGGAAGAGCTTCCAAGCATGTTTGGGAACAGTTAATGGGAAACAACTCTCTTCAGAGCCAAATGCTAAAGATAACTAGGGGAGAATAGAAAACAGTGAGGAGAAGACAAAGTGAATATCAAGAAGGAAGAAAAATGAACTACATAAAAACATAATTTTACACACACACACACAAATAGAAAAAAAAAAAAAGAAAAGAAAATCAGAGAGTGCAAAAATAAGCTATTTTGTTCCCAAGCAAAGGCAAATTGTATTCTTAGAATAAGGCAATTGGTAAAAAGTTTGAGAACTTTCCCATCACTCTTTTATACTTACTTAATTTTTTAAATGAAAATACACAATAATGTAAGGTTATAGTAAAACCGATAAACTCATAAATCCCTTGTAACAGTGTAAATTATCACAACATATTTTGAATATCAATTTGGCAATAAGAATCAAAAGCTATAAAAATTGTCATAGCCTTTCACCCAATAATACTCCTGGGCATTTAACCTTAGGGGAATAAATCACATACACCAAAAAAAACTACATAAAAGTATTCACTGCCACATTATTTTTAATAGCAAAAAAATATTTTTTTTAATGGAGGCTAGAGACAAACTAAATGTCTCAAAACAGAAGAATGATTAAGTAAACTAAGACACAGCAACACAGTGGAAACCTATGGAATCATTAGAAATCATAATTATGAAAATTATGAAGTTTATGTACCAACATGAAAATGTGTATGATATATTATAATTCATAATCTTTATCAAATATCACTAGATGGCCATTACTACTAGATAAAACATGCAAACCTATGACAAAGACCAAGAGGAAATGGGGCAAATAGACAATATGTTAGGAACTGTAGAATTGTGGGTGACATTGCTTTCTTTTTAAAATTTCCTTCGCTGGTTTATTGTGTGTCCATTAAACACGGTATGGATTTGTTGGACTAGTGGTAAAAGCAGAAACAATAAAATGAAAGGATGGAGGCTCTTAATAAGAATCTTTTAAGCTATTAATCAAACCTTTCTTTTCCCTCGTCTTCCTGCTTTTATAGACCTTCACAGTTGTCTCACTCTGCTGCCTAGATACATCTCTTGTCCATCTCCCCTTAAAGGACCAAAACCCAGAACCACTAAACCTGCCCCAGTCAGCCCTCTTTCACCCCCAGGGCATCACCGTGACCTCAAACGCCCAAGGCTTTCCCTCAGCTGCCTGAGCCTGGCCTGCCCTTCGTGGATCCAAAAGAATCAAATGTAAATAGTAAAAGGCAGCAGCATACTAGGCTGCCTGCTGCCAAAAGTTGAGATTTCCCAGCACACACCAAGCTATAATTAACAGGAGGCAATGCCAAAAACAACAAAGGAGCTTCAAGGAAACTATGTTAAAATACTCCTCAGTTTTTAACTACATACACATTCTTCTCTGCTCACCCACCCCACCCTCCCTATTGTACTCAGAAACTCCTCTGAAACCACCAAACTGTAGAGAGACACTAACGCTGCCGCTTAGTGGGCAGGAAGAAGGTGTGTGCGGAGACCACAGGGACAGCCCGAGCAGGTCACTCTTGAGAAACAGAATCACTGTTCTCAGAACGAGAAGGAAATTAGTTAATCCCAGCCCAGGTTACTTAACGGTTTTAAGATTCTGTGTGTGTGTGTTTGTTTGAGGGGGTGACAATGCAAGTGAAGTAAAAAACAGCTCCTAGGTCTAGCTCAAGAAAATTTACAAGAACTCCTCCAGCATGGATTGGTTTGAGGCACAGTGGAAAGTATGACTTCTATACACTTCACACCGAGCCCTGCAGTTCTCTGTCTTCAGAAAACCTCCCTCTCCAAAGAGCATTCCTAAGAATTGCCCTGATATCATCCTTGGTGACTACCATTTAGGAAGGACTGCCTAGACAACTAGCCTTACCCCTTGCACCATCCTCCCCTGACAGTTTACAATTCCTTTCGGAACCACCGTGACACTCGGGGCAGGCGACAGTGAGGCCAGCAAGGAAGCCACGCAGGTCTGGGCTTTTGTCTCTCACTGTAAGCACTTACCTTCATAAGAGGCAATGGAATCTCTTCTGTCACAAGGGTTATTCCAGGAATTTCCTGTGGTGGGGGAAAAACATACACACAACTGCTAAACGTATCAACTACCCCCAGCCCCAGCCTTCAGGAAGTGTCTTCCGTGCAGACAGAAGCTGAGGGCAGCTCCCAGTTTGCTAACCTTTACTTTAAATAAAACTTGGGGTTTATAAATACCAGTGAACACAACCTATCTCTTGCCTCGGGAAGGGAAATATTCTGTAAAGTTATGATTATAATAGTTGACAGTGTCACTGAAGGAAAGGATAAACTATTATGAAGAAATACAGAGTAAATAATGTATTATTTACACACTTCCATTTAAGAACAAAGGAGGCAAATTACATTTGCACCATCAAGCATAATAATAAGGTGGACACTTTCCTTTTTTGTACTTCTTCCTCGCTCTTTCACTTAAATGTATGATAGTTGGTCCCTGCCTCAGTAATGGGATTCTTTTTTGACCTCAGTGGAAAACTGTTCTGCACTTCATCCTCTACCGTGATTTCGGAAATAAGAGATCCCCATGAAGTGTTTACATAGCCAGATCACCATGGCAAATCTGCAAGATGCAATTCATATCAGGAAGTCCAAATTATAACATTCTGCTAACTAGTGAGCATTAAAACAGAAATTTAAATAAAAAGATAAACTGACAAAATTGCCACTTATTTATTTTAAAAAGTGTGTTTCCATGTTAATTATGTATATTAACCTGTCAACTAGTCAATTCCTCTTTCATTTCCTAAAAAATAAGTAGATGATATATGAGAAAATAGAAATAAAACCTGGTATTTGTTTAGAACTTAAATGTCCTGGGTTTTAATGACATACAATATTTCTGAGAAAAAGGGCATCACAGGGATGGGGAAATAAATTTCCAGAACATTCAAGCAACTGAGTCCTCCATTGGACAGGAGAAAGCCTGTAATAAAAATCTATGTATGCTTCACTTATCACTACTCAGCAATAGAAATTTCACTACAGCTCTAGGTTATAAATAGCATCTTCAAATAAGTATAACAAGGCTCACAGTCTGCAAAGCGTAATTCAGGATTATCTATGTGTAAGACAATATTTTCTAGTATCTTAAAAAAGATAACCCAATTCAGTTATTTACAGAAATAATCTGTCTCCATACAGAAGTGTGAAATTTATTTATTAAGGGTATAGCATTAAGAGCATATGCAGATTAGAGAAAAGAAAATGATTTACATCATTGCTAAAGAAAATCATAGGCTCATAGAATTTCAGGATTAGGAGAGACCTTTAAGGTAACCTACTCCAACCGCAAGAAGTCTAAAGCAACATGATAAACCCTAAAATAAGCTCTGTACGCAGTGGTTAAAACTTCGGGTTTTTTCATATTGCACTTCTTGTAGGACTTCCTGATGTCACTCTGTATGTCCACACATTTCCTCTGCCCCACAAAGAAGGAGAAATGCAAATGTGAAGAACTGCCTGTCAGGATGATACTCACACAACACCCAACTAACACGTGCTCCATGTTTAAACACAACCCTGGGAACTAGAGGTCCAGACCCGGGCTCCCAGACACTGAACACAGGACAGTGACAGCCAGCATTGGGTGGTGAGGGGAGGAAGATGAAATGTGCATTTCCTGCTTCTGGGGGAGGGGTACGGATTAACCTGCGAACTTCCTGCCACATTACCACAGAGTCTGCATGTATATTCACAAGGGTTCTTCAAACAATGAGGGCCTGGAGAAGAAACAAGCTCAGATCTTTTCTTATAATTTTACAGAGAGGCATGAAAGTTTACTAACTCTAACAGTGAGAGACAAGAAGAAAGGGTCTTTGGGAAAACACTACCGTTGCGTATACCAAAAATTTAGAAATTCGTCCAACATGGGACTTCCCTGGCAGTCTAGTGGTTAGCACTCTGCGCTTCCACTGCAGGGGGCACGGGTTAGATCCCTGGTCGGGGAACTAGGATCCTGTGTGCCGCGTGGCGCAGCCAGAGAAAACAAAAAAAAGGAAAAAAATTAATCAAACACATCTGATATGCCTTTTTAAAGGACTATATTTAGATAGTCTAAAAACAAAATGGGAAGTGTTACCATTTATCCTAGTACTTATTTTCCTGTGTCTGTGCTACCTGAATTAAATTTATTTTTCTAAATGCTTTTTTGATACAAACCTCTGCCTCAAGACTAAGCACACGGTAGTCCTAACATCTAAATATGAAAGGAGGAGAGGCAGAACCTTTTTTCAGGGGGAGCCTGTACATGGTTTTCACTTCTGATCCAACAAAGCTCAGTTTACTGAACCACATTCAAGAGAAAATGAACAATGTTTTCTCCTGAAACATTTCTTCCCAACTAAAAGGAAGGGAGTCTGGACCAACAGGAAGAAAAGGTTGAATGGCATGGAGTTGCTTAAGATTACTGACTTTTACTGATCTTGACGTTCTAAAGTTATCACAGATTTTCTTTCTAAGGCTGGGAAAAAAGTTCATGAAGGTGCTAATCTACTAAGTAAATAGAACAGCTCAGAATAACAGCAGTGGTCCAGCCGTTGCTCATTTATAAAACCCTAAGAAATATTTTCATCTACTCTAGCTGCTTGAAAAAAATTAAAAACTAAAACCATTTGAAGATGACAGAGGCTTCATTCTGCTTGGTAGTAGGAAGAGCAACACGTATGCTGTGCCTTCTCCTTCAGTTCTACTGTTTTATGTAAATAAAACTGGCCAACAGCAAGGACTCACTATTATTTTTCTGCCAGAAAACTCCAATTCAGATCCTTATGCATCAAAACAGAAATGAAATCACAACCTTGGTTACTGTGACAGGAATGTCCTACAACTGACCCACAGCAATGAATCAATTTTAATTACATAAAGAATACAAAGTGTTAACTTACTGTATCCCAAGTGAGCAGTGAGGAGTATGGCAAGAGTTTATCCATGTTACTTGTCTCTGGATAGATGCTCCAATATGAAGAAGCTGAGTAAGTTTTTGGGGGGAAAAAAGACATGTTTTAATATGAAGAATAAGGCAGTAGACATTGTAATTCACCCAAACAAGCAAACCCACAAGAGTTTTCATTGCCTTAGCCTTCATCTGCAAAAGGCTAATCGTTATGGTTCTATCCGCTGATTAAAATGTTCAGGTTCTACTTTTTACATTGAGAATAATTTTTAAAAAATTATTTGGCACTTACATCTATCCAAATGACGTTATAACCACTTCACACAGAACCAGCCAACACAATGCTTAAAAAAAATCACTAATAAGGTTATAGAATCAAGATCATATCTTATATGTCATCAGTCTCTGAACAGCCACAGCTTCTTACAAAACCACAAGAGAATGAAATTTAATTAGGTGCTGACTACAACAGAGTTAAAAAAAATGAAAAAACGCTCCGACCCAGCATTTTGACAGATTGAGGCATTATCAATTTACTGCTTTCCCTTAAGCAAAAGGGTCAAGGGTTCAACTTAATATGCACCATCAGCAACACCTACCAATTATAAATTCCTGAATGAGGTCAAATGAATGGCAGGCAGAGATGTTCTCAGAAATCCATTGAATAATCTTTAAAAAGTAAGAAGACAAATCTATTGGTATTTAAATCTGCACCCTGCCCCTACCACCAAAGAAGTACAAACTATATATGAATAGTTTAAAATTTTGTATCTCTTTTAGAATTGCCTAAGAACACACTCACTTCTACACAATCTCTGAGATACATAACGTAAGGCCGTGTGGGTAAAATATAAATGAGGTCCTTTTTGTACATCATTTTAATAAATGCCCTTGACTGGGATCCAAATAAGCCTTCTTGAACCCAATGTTCGTTTTTGCTAGAGTAGGGCATATTATAGCAAAGTCGCAGTGTGAAGAGCTATGGATACAGGAGAAAACCAAACTCAACCACTGAGCTTGGAGGCAGCAGACCTGGGTTTGAATTTCAGCTCAATTACGCCATTTAATCATTGTGAGCATGGCTATGCTATCAAGGAAGGTATAATCCCTGTTATATCAACAGTTCTCTCAATCAACCTCTATAACCATCCTCACCGCTGCAGGAACGAAACCCCTTGTTCCCGACCTTAGAATTGATGCTATGAGGCTTGCCTAGCCATAGAGCACTCTCGCATTTCTGATCCTGCCAATAATTGTTCTTATTTCCAAACCTACTCAAGCTACTTGTGCTTATTTTCACAATTAGTTAAGTTAATAAAATATTACCATAGACAAGTGAAATATGGATACAAAAAGAATGCTGGTGGGTCAATAAAAGTTGAAAGCTTGGGAAAGACTCCAAGACATGTCTCTAAAACACTTATTAAAAAACTAGGTGTGAGACAACTATAAAAGAAAAAATTGCCTGATATACACAAACTGCTTTGAAAGGATTTTTAAACTATTGACCTCCTTAGGGAATAAAATGAAAAGAAAAGAAAAAGAAAGTAACTGGAAGAGCCATACAGGTACAGATAAAGAAAGCCAAGACATTACTTAGTGGTTTTATGTAAGAAAAACGATTTTGAACTCCAATTAGCTGATACACAAAGAAAGGGCCTTAATCTACATTAAAAGATACGGGAATAAATGTACATTTATATATTTTAGGTTAAAAGAAAATATTTAGGCCATCTTTTTTTAATTGACCAACCACCCATTGGTCCCAATCAAGTCTAATGGGGGGTTTCTTCAACTTCACAGAATAGCTGTAATATTAAATGATAAGATGTATGAAAGTGCTTCATAAACTATAATGTGAAATATAAATGTGAGCTATCTCTATTTAAAATGTCATAAATAGATTTTATTTACCACCAGATTTTAGTCCTCTTCATGCTATACACCAAATACAAACCAGGAGAAAAAGTAGATATTTGAGAAACTATGTACCGAGCACTTCCTTGGAATGTTACCGATAGAGCTAACATTTACTCACAATATGGAAAAGAGAATAGTGAAAAGAACAGACACTCCCTCCCAGTCTGAGGTCTGTGTCCATAAAGAAGGAGCACAAGCGAAGAATATGTTCAAGTCAGGATGGAGACCATAAACCTCAATTGTTACCCAATAAAAATAACTTCTGTTCATTTCAGCCACTAAATGTACACGTCTTGTGTTGTCCATTTGCCACTTTTTAAACTTAAGCTACACTCCCACCTTGGCTTCCAGTCGCCGTGGGTCTCGGCCACATGAGAGCACACATTGCAACAAGGCCAGCTTCTCGCAGTCCAGCCGGGTGTTCCACAGGAACTCCAGTAAGTATGACTGGTTGAGGAGCGCCCTATAGAGCTTTCCGGAACACCAATCCAGGACCAGGGGTCCTGACAGTGACTGTAAAGGACTATGAGGTAGCATATCAATCACTTCACTGTTTCCTGGCCAAAAAAAAAAAAAAAAAAGTAGATCAGCAAATAAAAGAAGCCCCTCTCCCCCAAACATAAATATTAACGTTAAAACGAACCCCCAAAAAAAAACGAACCCAAATGTACCCTGTTCATGAGGGGAAAAACTACAGCCATACCTGTCAGAAACAGACTGTGGCAGATCAGGTCTGGATGTTGAATGTTAAGTAGATGAAAGAAATGACCAGGTAAGTAAACAGCCACATAATAGTCTGTGGAAGAGAAAGATTTAAGTCAGTTCCACGTGGCAAGAGCTGTACAGGTACAGATAAAGCCAACAACTTTACGGTATCCCTATTTTTCTTTGAACCTCTTAAAACACAAAGGTTTTGACCAATGTAATAAGAAGCTGTCTGATGTCAGTACGGTCCATCTTCCTAGCAATATCTCGTTTATTTCTACCTGTAGCTAATTTTCTTCAGACAGTTAGCCATGGTTATCTTAACTTATATCTGTAGTTTTGTTTCTAAGAGAACTGTGGCTTTATAGGAATCTAAATGAGCTCTGAGAGCAAGTTAGAATAAAATATATACAGCAACATGAATTATTCCTTAATCTGACAGGCTGGAAATAGCTTATCATGGGAATTTCCTGCATAATTTCTGCCATGTGGGGGAAGCTCTACAATCTAGTTTCCTATGTCTGCCCACTGCTCATCATGTCATCATCTTCTCTAAAGAAGCTTTAAATTGATACTCATCAAAACAGTCTCTGCAGGCATTCTGACACTTTGTGAAGTACTAATTTGTTTCCATGCATAGCAAGCTGCCTAGAATGCACATCTTCACAGTCCCTGCACTAGATATTTCTGTACAAAGAACATTTGTATACAGATTGAGGCAAGGTATAAAAAATAGGTTTCTGGAGAAGGGGGCAGGGTAGAAGTAGCCCTTGCCAATAATTTTTCTAGGATCTTAGAAAAACAAAGAAACATACAACAGTAGTGAATTTCATATAGATGAAACATTTAGATTATAAGTGAGCCAGCTAGACTCTTTTTTCCCTAAGAAGCAAAGAAATACATGCTGATAATGTGCATAGAAGGCATTCTGTGGAAGGGAAAGGAAAGAGGATGTAAAACTCTAACCAGTTGACTTATAAGTGTCCTTTCAGTCACTGTGGATTCAGTGATGTTAAAGTAGTTAGCACAAGTGGTTGCAATAATGTTACCATTATGGTAATGCACAAGTAGAAAAACACAAATAACGATATAGTAGGGCACAGTGGAAAGGCGTCAAATGACCTAGATTAACTCCTAGCCCTACCGCTTAACCAGTTAATTAGGGTGGTACTATGTCCCTGGGAGAGGGGGCATTTGGAAATACATGAGGATGTTCTGAGTTGTCACTATTATTCAGGTAGAAGGGAGATTCCTACTGCCATTTGATGAGCGAGTGGGCTCCAAGGAGGTTAAATCCCTCAATGTGCAGGACCCTCCCACCCAAAAGTTACTATCTCACCAAAAATGTCAATAGTACCTGTGGTAGGCTGAATGACGGCTCCCAAAGATGTTCACATGGTAATCCCCGGAGCCTATGAATATGTCACCTTAAGTAATAAAAGGGACCTTGTAGATGTGATTAAGGATCTTGAAGTGGGGGGGTGTATCCTGGATTATCCAGGTGAAACCAATGTAATCACAAATGGTTTTACAAGAGGGAGGAAGAGGGAGAATGACTACAGAAGAGAAGACCACATGATGATGCGAGAGACTGGAGTGAGGTGGTCACAAGCCAAAAAATGCTAGCCTCTATATGCTGGAGGAGGCAAAGAATGAATTCTTCCCTGGAATCTCCAGAAGGAACCATTTCTGCCCCCACCTTGACACCTCAGGACTCACTCATTGCAGAACTCTCACCTCCAGAACCATAAGATAATGTGTTATTTATCTAGGGGCTAAATGTGTGGTGATTTCCTATTGCAGCAATAAACTAATATAGTGCCCCTGATAAGAGACACTAAAAGAAGCTTGGGCACACATCACAGACTTTCTGAGACTCAGTTTCATTATCTGTAAAATGGGGATAACATCACCAAGAACAATTGTTGTAAGGATCAAGATAACAAGTAAAACACTTAGAATATAGTATTAATTTTTAAAATGATAGTTTTTTAATGTATAAACATATCTTTCTTATATACAGGTGTTTGGGGTTCAGGGAAAACTTCCTCCAAAACTCTATTCTTTAATATTTCAATCAATATAAGCCCCTTTTAAGAGGGTGACAATTCAGGGAAATTCCATGCAATAAATTGCAAAAAAGACATCACTCAAAAAGCAATACTGTTGTCATAAAAATTACCTCTAGAATACTTCTAATCTTGGGTACAATTTTGTGCCTATATATTAAAATCTGTTTAAAGAAGGAAAGATGACTTAATGTGAGATAGCCTACTTTTACAAAGCTCTAGTATTTTTGCCCTCTCCACGCTCTGAAGACCAGAGATTAAATCATGCCTGCCCTTTTCAAGAGTCATTCCCAGGGGTAAGAAGAGGAAGGATACCTTTGACCTCACAAAAGGCTAAGTTTTTTTAGTGGAGAGTTTCCCACATCACTCTTGAGATGGGATGCTGATAAAGGATTTCTGATAAGAATCAAGTCTCAGACCCAGGAAACCTTATATTTATCCTTCTTACCACAGGAAGCAGCAGAAGCAGGCCTCTCTAAAGCAACTTCCCAGAGGTTCAGAGCTCATATTAAAAATTGGCACATACTGGCCCACTTAGCATAAGATATCTCTCCTCATCAATAGTATCATTCAAAATAAAAATCTTTTTTTTTTGCAACAGTGTGGATGGACCTAGAGAGTATTATGCTCAGTGAAATAAGTCAGACAGAGAAAGACAAATACGCTGTTATCACTTACATGTGGAATCTAAAAAATAAAACAAACAAATATATATAACAAAACAAAAGCAGACTTACAGATACAGAGAACAAACGAGTGGTTACCAGTGAAGAGAGGGAATGGGGGGGCAAGACAGGGGTAGGAGATTGAGAGGTACAAACTACTATGTATAAAAATGTACAGCACAGGGAAATATAGCCATTGTCTTGTAATAACTTTAAATGGAGTATAATCTATAAAAATATTGAATCACTATTTGTACACCTAAAATTAATATAATATTGTAAATCAATTATACTTCAACTAAAAAAGACCAAAAAAAATATTTTTATGGTCTTTATCACTTTGGTTCTCACTTTTCCCAGTTCCTTCACATAACACCTTCCTAAACCTTTGTCATGATAGTAGATGGGCTGGGAAACAGGGAAAGAAGAAAATATTAAAGAATCCATCTGCTCTAAACCTGAAGCTTTTCTTTTTAAAATATTGTGCCATATCCCATATGCAGGCAAACAACAGTTCTGCTTAGTCTTGTGCTAACCGGTGTGTGCCCCTCATCCCAACTGGCATGGAACAGCAGCTTTCAGTAGGGAGGTACATAAACCCCTTCTTTATTTTCTTCATTACAGACTCACTATGTTTAAGCCAAATACTCAAGTTCCCTTTACCATACTTACTCAGTGAAAAACAACTCAATCAAGCTGATCCATAAATAATTTATGGGACTCAGAAGCCTGTAGCAATTACCAACAGGGAACGGACAATTTCTCAAGAGCCTTTGTCTCTCTAGAACCAAGGGACAACATCACATATTATTTCTCATAGGCTTTTAGGAAACCTCTCGCTCACTGTCATCATTTTTATACTAACAAATGGCTTTTTAGGATTGCTACTAAAAACATAAGGAAGCCCACAGCCTAGGTTCCCTAAGAAAGGAGATACATCACCTCGTCCCCCTGCCAAAAGGCTTTTTTTTGGTTGGGGGGGGTGGTTCCAGAGAAAACCTTCCCTTATCTGGCTTCAAAAAGGTCAGTCACAGTCATCACAACCTGAGTCCCAAAGAGGCATGAGGAAAATGAGGCATAACATGTACTGGAAGGAAGAGACAGAGCAGAGAGACGCCTATGCCTCTCACTCACCAAGGCTGAGAAAAGTAATGCCCTTTGTCACACGTGAGTCAACATGCCCAAGAGTAGCAGTGAAGGTCTTGCTGTGCCCTGTGGAGAGAGAACATGAAGCCAGAGAAAGGATGTTAAGAAACAAAGAGCTGGAATTCCACCCAAGGCAGTGACTCCATGACATACGCTCCACATTTAGTAACTGTGAAACTGACAAAGCAAGTGTCTTTGGAGCCCTAGAGCTCATGGTTCCCCATCATTCTCCAAAAATCAGCACTGAAGGCGGATCACCTGAGTGCAGTCACAAGCCAGTAGTTGTTCTGGGCTTATGGATAATCTTAGACCTTAAAAGGTGGGTTGTGCTGGGATAGAAGGACCTGAAGAAATCTACTTAAGGATCCAAGAGGTGGAGGAGAGCAGGTGGCTCACTGGCCCTCGTGCCTCAAGGTTCACTGCCACACTCTTGCAGTCATTAAGGCCCTCAGAGGCTTCTCTGAATCACTTAGGAATCTCACTGTGACTCAGAAAGGGTGTTAGACTATCTACTAAACTCAGTGTAGTGTTGGGCTTCACTCTCCACTCTTCTAACTCTTAATCACAGTTATTAGCTCTTAATAAAACTTTCAGAAAAGTTTTATTTTCTGGCTTTAATCGTTAGATTAATCATTAGAAAAATGTATGATAACGTTCCACAAATATCAGACTTGTACTATTAAAGCATATATATAGGTCTTCTGAATTTACTTTTACTTTCTTCATTATTAAGTTATTCAACTCTTTTAATCTCTAACTTCTGAAGGTACTATTAGGCACTCCTGCAGAATAAACTCTGGTGTGACCTGGCATAAATTTTTTTTTATTTTGAAAATTCTAATTTTAAGCAATTTAACTCTTTCCACAGTATGTACTATATAAATACTAATTTTAAGGAACTAAACAAGCGAAATAAATACTCTTTAGTATGGTTCAGGCTAAAACTATTAAAGGGCACTCTGTGACCAACTCCAGAGTTAGAAAAGTTTGGGCACTTTACTCCTGTCCCCAAGACTGACTGTTGACATATCAATTTCTTGGGCCACAGATGTATGAAATGAAATAAATGTATCTTAGGTCTAAGACCTGTTAAGGACCGAGACCATGGAAGCTTTTAACTAAAACTTTATGTACCTTTGTAAGTTAAATCTATTGGTACCTTTCAGTTAGTAATAATAAAAAAGCAAACACACACACTTTGGACAAATACATCCCTTAGCATTGGTCTCCAGGCTTAGAAAAAAGACACAGGTCAAGAAAAAAATATATTACAAAATATTATTTAAAATGTAATATAAAAATAATTAGCTAACTTAATATTCATCATTCATGAATTTCTTCAGGAAATACGTATTATATAGGTATACAGATATACAATGTACTGATTGAATTTGTTACAAGGTTATAAGACTTTAAAGTCTATCTACTTTGCTGCTATTTGGAAAAAATGACTATGTAAAAGTAAAAAAATAAATGAAAAGTACCTTTATGAAAGTAAAGCACTGAATACGTGATTTGTTCCCAAGAGTCAAAGTTCGGGCAGTAACATACACACAAACTTCCTAGAAGGAAGAAGGTATTTAGTAAAGCTTAAAAGAATCGTAGACAAATAGAAAGTTTCCTAAGCCACTTAACCTTACTGGTATTCCTTTAGATGTTCTGCCCCAATTTACCTCATAGATTATTCCCAAATTCTAGAAATGGACTATTAACAAGTTGCTAAGAAATTTCAATTCAACAATTACTCAGCACACACTATAAGCAATTTATTGTGGTAGGTTACTGAAGGCTAAGAAAATGGAGAGAGAGAGATTTCTGTATATGAAATCATGGGAACCTGGAGAAGTTTACAAAGCTTCACGAGATTCTCCTTACATACATATACTCCCCTGTGCCCTTGTTTAGCTTGCTTTCCAGCCATTACTAATAGCTATGGATCTCAGTTTATCAAAAATGTGTCTCCTATTTACAGAAAGTTTCAAGTGTTCTTCTTTATCTAGAATGGAAAGCAAACTGGGGCAACAAGAGCAAGTGTGGTGTGTGAGCCTGTCCCCATCCATATTTGGGTCACTGAGTAGAGCTCCTGGCATAGAGTGGCCTTTCCAGATGAGCCCTGACCCCTCACTTAGCCCGCCACTCCAGAACAACCTCAGCCTTTCCACCTGCTTCAATGTGTAAAACTGTCCATCACCTCTAGCAGCTGTTCCCACCTGGACAGACTAGATAAGTCCATCAATGACCTACAAATGAGGGCATTATGCTTAAACTGATACTTCTATTCTAATGCTAGCATTTATGTGATCACTTGAAATAGGAGATTTCCAGGGTGGAAAGGAACTTGACAAGGAGCCTGGAAACCTGGGTTCTAGTCCCAGAGCGAATATTAACTAGCTGTGTGAACTCAATCATTATTCTACTTCAGTGAATTGCAGTATTTCCTCTTCCATACTCCACTAGAGTTCCTTTATCAAAAATCATGGTAGGAAAAAAAGGCCCATTTTCCCTAAGAAGGCTATTTAAGGACATATTTAAGCATTTCGTTATAATATTTATCCTTTGTGACTCTTTTAATGACTTTTAAGACTGCCATATATTGTTAGAAAGTCATTTCATTGCAATATTTTCAACACAAAACAACAAAAAAGAATAACTTTATCAGATAAAAAAGTAACAATTCTGTTAGATTTAAAATTACTGTTATGCTTAATGACCACACAATGATAATACCTTTTCTTTAAAATTACAGCAGACTCGCTAAGAATAAAATAATGCTGTACTAAAGCAGATACAAAAATAGTAATTATAAGAGTTACAAAAGTCCTCTGTACCACTTTGACTACTTTTATACAGTAAACATACTACCAGCAAAAACCCTACTGGTTTATCCTGTTCTTTTACGTTCTATGATCACAGGCATTTTTAGCAAACGGAGTTAAAACTTCATCCTCTCTAGTAATAAAGAAATAAGAATTAAAACAAGGCACCACATTTTTCCTTTCAAATTAGCGAAGTTTTAAAAATGATAACCAATTCTGTCAATGGAGCAGTAGGAAGAACATTCTCAAATAATAGTAATGAAAGAGTGAACTAGTACAACCTCTCTGAAAAACAGTTTTGCCGAGGATTAAATACATTCACACCTGTTGACCCAGTAATTCTTCTTTTAGGAATCTACCTTGAGGAATGAACATGAAACGTCAAAAATATAAGGAAGATCATAACCTCCATTCTAGGAAAATCCTCTGCACACCGTCCTTTAGAGAATTGAGGTTATCATTTTCCTTGTTTTGAAGAAAGTTAAAGTGAGATATAGAATAAACTAACCTAATTACATACACCAAGAGCCATACTCAGATCTCATAAGCAAATATCTCCAAATAGTTATGTTGTGGCTTAGCCCCGCCTCCCAATCCCAAAGGGGGAAAAAAAGACACAACAAGGGGAAATGGGCTGTGCACAGGCTCTGCAAAGTTGTCCCAACTCTAGAATTTTCTTTGATAATGGAAATGTTCGATATCTGTGCTGTCCAATATGGTAGCCACTAGCCACATGTGGCTACTGAGCACTTAAAGGATGGCTGGTGTGACTGAGGAACTTCTTTTAAATTTTATTTAATTTTAATAACTTAAATTTAAATAGCCACATGTGGCTAGTGGCTACCCTCTTGGACAGCATAGCTCTGGAGCACTGGTTCTCAACTCTGAAAGTACATTAAAATTACCTGGGCCCACAGATGCCTAGGCTCCACCTGAGATCAACTAAATCAGAATCTCTGGGGTGAGATTCAGGCATCAGTATTTTTTAAATTTGCCTGAGTCATATTAATTAAATTCTCTAAGCCTCAGTTTCCTCAGTTGTAAATAACGAAAACAGAGAACCTCCTTCGTATGGTTCTAATGTGAGTGTTAAATGAGGTAATATGTATAAAGCTCTGGCAAAGAAGTTATAGCTGGTCATAAAGGTTAGCTGCTTTATTATTATTATTTCAGAATAATTTTGCTGCTATTTACAAGTTGGGGGAAGTCAGAGTTTGAAAAAACAAAGCATGCTCTTAATGGCGTATCCAGAGATGTGTAATGAATATTCATCAATGATGAAGATAACATCTCAAAGTTGGCTAGCCTGGGGGAAACCATTTGGACAATGAAAGCTATTATGGACAAAGTTTTCCAAGGGAAATTATCTCATTGTAAAAGGCTCTATAAAATGCTAAAACACAGGCCTAATTCTGGGAACTTGTGAAGGGCAACTCTTGCAATTATATGTCCAGGAAGGAGAAGTTACACTTTTCACCCCTCGCTACCTCCCAGTAGGTGGTGCACAAGAAAGAATTACAGCCACCATGGACTTAGAACACACAGGAGAACTCCAAGTACAGCTTCAGGGTTGACTATCGGATAGGGAGTGTATTTTCTTTCCTTCAATTCTTTAGGAGGTCCCTGATTTGTAAAAAATTTATTAGAAAAATCTATACAAACTCGTAATCTTAATACATAAGTGTCCTGACATTAGCAGAGCACTTTTGCCTATCACCAACTTTCATGAGCAGCCTCCAGATTTTAACCTCTAACTCCCTGGAAGGTAGCAGATATCATTTCTTAGGGCAGGAAAATTCAAGACAAAGATGCTTTCAAGAATGTAAAAAGTAATGCTGAAAGGACAAAGTAGCTCCCGATGACCAATATGTGACAATTGAACATCCAATGCTATTACAGCATCAGCGTTAATGTAAATAGTTGAAATAAGTTGAGATTGTAAAAAGCTCTGAGTCTACCTATATTTTTTTCATGAACCATGTTTTCTGTTCTTCACACCAGTGGAAAATTAAGCTCCCTGTTATAGAGGGAGCCATATAGGGATTAGACTATTTGCTCCCTTCTCCATCCCTACTTTGCTGAAGTAGGTATTTGTTTGTTTTAACCACAAAGGTTAAAAAGTTATTTCTGAAAAGTAATTTGGGAAATACATGAACTGACAACTTCTTAGTTGAAAAGCAAAAGGGTGCTTCTCTGGTTTATTTCTTCGTAAATCTGGAAGCATCCCATTTGAAACAGGCTTATTTTTTCTATTTCAAAGCTGACTGCGAAAAGCAAGGCTCATTTGCTATTCTCCTAGATGTTGCTGAGAAAGGAAAAAACAGACTCTTTCACATCTCGTGCCAGATTAACCTAACATTTTATTTCTTAAGATATGTCATAGATAGCCTATTTATAAGCTGCTACTGTTCATGAGAAATTCCTATGGGAATAAAATAAGAAGGAATAAAAGCTTCATAGAATAAAAGCCTAAAATGATTATTTATATCCAACAGATTTAAAGTCAAGTACAAGGTAGTCAAGTACTACCCTGGTCCCACCACATGAGCTCTGGATCCCATTACATCCCACCTTCTAAGCAAATTTGCTCTACTGGTCATTCCTCTCTGCTGTGTATTGTCATCTTTTCTTTTCCACTAAATATCCTGTAAGCATTCAAACATACTAGAGTCCCTACTGTCTCAAAAAATGATATTCCCTAAATCCTACTTTCCCTTTCAGCTGCTGCCTCTCTCATGCCTGCACATGCTGCTATAATTTTTCAACTCCCACATGACACTTAACCCATCACAATCAAGATTTCACCTCAATCACCCAGCACAAACTACTCACAGTAACCTCCATGAAGCTATACCCAATGGACTCCACCTCTCACCACCTACTAACAGTCACTCTCTTTTATGGAACTCCCTCTGCTCTTGGCTGCTATAACACCTCACTTGGTTTTCCTCTTCTCTCCCCATACTTTTTCCTTTTTCTTTGGATGTTCCACCTAACCTTTATATATTTTTGCTCCCAGATCTAATTCCTAAACCTCTTCCCTTTTGACCCTTTACCCTTCCCATGGCTTCAAATGCCAGCTATGGTCTAACAACTTCCACACTGATTCATCTCCAGTCCCGACTCCCCTTCTAAGCTCCAGGTCTCTTAGTTAACATTTCCAAAACAAAACTCACAATCTCCCTTTCTAAGCCCCACCAAAACCACTGTACCTCAGTAAATGGCACCACTGTTGACCCATTTGCTTCTGCCAGAAACCTGAGAACCATTCCTCTTCATCTAGTTCATAGCAAGTCTCCTCAGTTCCATCTCCAAAATTCATCTCAAACCCACCTAGTTCTCTCCCTCTCTACTGCCCATCCCAGATCAAGCCACTCTCATCTCATATATATGACTACACCTTATCCTAACTGCTCATCTCCCCACTTTTTCTCTTGCCTCCTCTGAACTATTCTTCACACAGCAGCCACAGCGATCTTTTCAAAATACATATCTAATCATGTCACTACCCACTTAGAACACTTCAGTGAAGGACCGTCAATGGATCCTAAAACCACCAGATGAACAGTTGTTGGGGAATAGGATAGTAATTAAATGCCAAAGTATCACCTCACAGATTACTAACGCAAAGGTTGAAATGTACCTTTACAAGGGAGACAGGCAGTGGTTACCACTTAACCAAATGACCAAACTTAGCTTCACTAACAGTAGGACATCCTTACATTATACGTTTCCTGATCTGGTGCAAATAAAGTTCACAACATCACCTATGAAATATTCTTACCAAAAGTGTTTAACCTATGTCTAACAACGCCTTTAGGCCTAACTTCCAACTTACAGAAAATGTAAAGGAAAGGGAAAGAAGTTAAATACTTCCAAAAAGAAACAATTAGACAAATCCAGAATGTGAGATATTCCACAAGGCAAATAGCCTGGACTCTTCAAAATGTCAATGTTGTGAAAAGAGAAAAAAAGGGACAGAAGATAGGAGGCGGGAATCGGTCTACATTACGACACTGCAAAGACAAAACAACCAAATGTAACGCATGAATCTTTTAAAAGTTATATGCATACATCTATTCATTTACATGCATACACATATATACATACACGTGAAAAGGACTTTTTAAAAAACAATTATGGAAATTTGAATATGAAATAGTTTACTGATTAATGTAGCTAATTTCTTTCAGTGATAATGGAAATGAGATTATGTAAGAGTATCCTTAACCTACGGAGATACATGCTGAATTATTTAGTGGTAAAGTATCATGGTGGCTGCAACTTACTTTAATGATTTAGTCAAAAAAAAAAATGCTATCTATTTAAGAGGAGAATGATAAAGCAAATGATAAAGCATTGTGAATGATATGATTACTTAAGTAAAAGGTACATGGATGTTCATTATATTCTTGAACTTTTCTGTACACTTGAGCATTCTCAAAATAAAAGGTCGTCATAAGAAAAAAAAAAACTTTAATGACCTTATGACTCTTGAGATAAAACCTAAAACCCTTCCATGGTCTGCAAGGCCCTATACAACCTGGCCCCTGCCTACCTCTTCAACGCTCTCTCTCAATACTCTCCCTCTTGATCACTCTACTTCAGTCACCCTGTTCTTAGTTCATATACATCCTTCAAGTCTCAAGGGAAATATCATTTCCTGCCCTAAACTCCCCAAGACTGGTTTATAGAGGGACTTACAAGGCTGAGGGAGACCCTGGATGGACAGAAAAACTACAGGATGGATTTTGAAGGAGTGAGGTGGGAAAGGAAGCAATTTTCAGTTTTCATTCTGTAAAATGAAATGTACTGGCTGGTCTAGAACATATTTGAAGATATTAGTAGCTTCCATTAAACATCTGTTATATGCTCTCATGGCCTTCTGTAGTTCTCATTCATAAAATGTACCATGACTCTATTCAAATACTACGTGTGCACTTATTTAATGTCTAACATCCATACTGAATAGTAACTCTCTAGTAAAAAAGGTTTAGGTCAGTTTTGCTCACCATTGTATCCCCAATACCCAGCACACAGTAAGTGCTCCGTAAGTGTCAGCTCAATGAATACCACATAATTTGGCTTTAAAGGAAAGCAATTTTAGTCTAAGCATTACTTAAGTGGTAACTGTCCACTCAAGTTGGGATGTTAAAAATGGCTATGAGATTTAGTTATTAGAGTTGATTATTTAGATGATTATTATGGTTAATGAGCAGTTTTTCCACCAGATTGATTGACTGTAATCATACTCCTCTCCTCTCATTTTCAGGCATTTTTTTCCCCTCTCTATTTTCTCTATCTACAATAAATAGGTGTTAAGAGATGGAATATTGTACACTAACAACTTTATGTGAAGCTCTGATTGTCAGCTCAGGTTATGGCATGGCTCTTAAAGCAGCTAAGCACATAGGTTTAGAACCCAAACATCAGTAAGCCTGACACAAAAAGCATCCCGATCATCGTATGCCATTTGTTAAAAATGGAGCAGGTGAGAAAATGTAGCTTGATTAAATATGAATCTATCCCCTTTATTAGAACAATAATACAAAAACTAACTATTAGGACAATAATCTGACTGTGGCTTCTTTTATACAGACAGCAAATGTATAAAATTACAGTGGAGAAGGTAATTTGGTATGTCAATATCCATATAATCACTTATGTAAGAGTGTGGCCCTATTATATTTTATTTTCAGGATCAGTATAGCTAAACAATGGCTAAATGTATGGAAATCAAGTATAATTAAGTAAATTGATAAATACAACACGGTTCTACCTGTATGGTTGGTAAAAACACACAAGGTTGGGTGTTTGGATAATTTCTCTTGGTCTTGAAGATCATCATATCCAAAGTTGACAAGTCTAAGAACATAAATGCATTTACAAATAAGTTCCCTCATAAAGGATGTGAGTAATCACTATAATTTACCCAAAGAAATAGAGACATGTCCTCGAGAAATTCCAGTAGATAATATGTCTTTTTGTTAAAACAAAACAAAACAAAAAAAAACTATAAAACAGTAATTTTTAAAAATACAAGTTACATAAATGGCATGGCCTGGCAACAGAGAAAAATATATATATTCCTTTCAACTTACGTTTTTATAATTTTTTTTGATTTTAGAGTAATGCTGACATTATGTTTCACAATGGACAGAACTGAATATTCATATATGATGAAATAAAGGTAGTGAAATATGTAACAGTTTGGGATTACCATTAATTCAAGAAGACTTTCATTTCTTCTGTGCAGTTATAGCCTTGTGTCTATTTTTTCAAAAGTGTCTCATGTTTTTACTACACGTAAAATAATCTGGGGGAAAAAAACCTCACCTTTTGTGTAAAAAGGAAAACAGGAAAAAAAGTAAAGCAATAGACTCAGCTGAGCTATAAGTGGATCGACCTGCAATATCCTCTTTGATGGCAACAAGAAAAGGGTTTTGATGTTTGATTCTAAACGTAGTTCTCTCTCTCACTCATCGAATGCTTTTATTGAACCACAGGGAGAAGAGCACTTCCATAGATCAAAATAAGTGGAGACGCCCTACAGAAATAAATGACTAAGAAAAATCAATATGATTGACTTTCCATGGAAAAACCCTGTGTTCATGCTTGATAACATTGTTTATATTCCCTATAGAGAACAGAAACAGAAAAGATGACACCCCCTCACACACACAGCATATCAAACTATCCTTTTATCTGCATACCATAGATTAGGTATAAATATTATATAATCATTCTGCTGACAAGTGTCTATAAAAATTAATAGTAATCTATGAGTAACTTACTTGAATCCTGAATCACTTAATGATACGTCCAAGGGTGCTTCAAACTGTCAAAAAATCAGGAGAAAACAATGTGAAAAATGACATTAGTTAAGTGATGATAGTTCTGGAAACCAGTGCAAACCTGACAACACTGTGCTTGCCTAATGATGAAGAGCTCCTTTAACCAGCATTATCTTCAGAGGATATCCCCCAAATCCACAGACAGAAAGTTCACTGGGAACATTATGGAGTTTACATACATCACAAGCTTGATGTGTATTTATTTCTCAAAAGGCAAACTTTGCTTCAGATTTGACTACCATAAATGGGTTTTATAATAAGCCAATTGGAAGGTGTAGACTTTTACAAGACACAGATGATCACGTATGGAGGGAAGGACTGGGTGTCTTTAGAAAGAGAATGAGCGAGTCCAAAAAAGGGGGTAGGAGGAGTAAATGAAATCCTTGTAATGGTATGATATCAATCTGTATTAGACACCAATATTAATCCTAGTCAAGAAGAATAATAATGTTCTGTCCATCACAGATAAAGATATTTGCGACTCCTCACTACAAGGCTGGCACTCCAAATAGCTTTTCCAGGAGTGGTTCTAGATTTGTACTGATTGAACTCTACCCTCTCATTGACTTTTTACCTTATACTCAATCCACCATCACATGTTCTTTTGGATCAAATGATGCATAATTACATAAAGCTATCTACTATTAACCACGCCTACTACCTCCTACTGATACTCACTCTTACCCATTTTTCTTTAATATGAGGCATTCAGTTAGCAGAAACTTACTGTGTGTGCTCTTCTAATAATCTATATTAATTGCATTTGTTACAGAATTGAAGCCTTGAGATGGCAAGAACTATTTTACTTGCTCATACAAGTGAGTAAAAAACAAGACCAAGAATGTTAAAATGCTGTTTATGATAATAACTCTCTTTAAAAGGGGCAATGGGTTATAAAATTTCCTTAGCCCAATCATTTTCTGGACTTACCATTAAGCTAAAGTGCTCATCAGCATAAAACTGGATGCATTTTAAGACACTCCTCGATTTCTAAAAAAGAAAACAGAGTAAGTGACAAATTAACAAAAAATCAACAAAAACACTAGTTTAAAGAGAGAGAGAAAAGGAAGCAGCCAAAAATCAAACAGTAATGAAAACCTTTTCATTATTTTTCATCAACTTTTGTCGACTGCCCCATCAATGAAAATGAAGTAATTAATAAATTACAATAACAATAATGTCAAAATTAAAATACTCTCACAAAAAGGAGGGCCAGTGGACTAGTTTTTACCTTCAGATCAATGTAGTATAATCTCTGCTCTGACATATCCCACTGAGCCCAAACAAAATCTTCGGCTACTCTCTCTCTTGGGAGATGGCCAGAATTTTTAATTACCTAAGGAGGCAAAGAGATTTTAGAAATAAATAACTATTTTAAAGGAGAACATATCTGGGTTTCAAAATTATTTTGCTTATTCTATCTTTATAATACATGTAAATACTTCCACAGTTTATTTTTAGTAGCCCCTATTGCCAATACATACACATGGAAAGTCTTTCCAAAAAAGATTTAAGGCATCATTTCATTACTTGCTCATCACAAACACTCTGCAATAAACTATCTTATTTTTATTCTTAGTTTGGCAGACAGGCTGGGGCTGCTGAAGGCAAGGCCACACCTAACCACAAACCAACACCTGGGCTAACACAAGATTCAGAGCTCCCTGTTCTGGACATAACCCACTCAGGTATCTGCAGTCTGGAGGGCTTTACCACCAAAGGTAGAGACTGTTTGGCCAAGGGAAAACTCAGGCCTGGGAGAGGAGGGTTGTGGGCAATGATCCTAGATCTGCCATAAACTCTTCATGTGTCTTTGGTCATGCTTCTTACCTTTATGTCTTCCACAATGAGTATGATGATACTGCCCATCTCTCAGCAATACTTAACTATTCATCCTTCAAGACCCAACTTAGGCATTGCCTCCTGTAGAAATCCTTCCCTCACCTCCAAGATGAAGGCAGAGCTCCCCATCTCTGTATTCCTATGGTGCTTTGGCATGCTTCTATTACAATTACATTTTAATTAATGTTATAAGTCTACCCCAGTGAGTATGCACTCTTCTACAACACCTTTATATTCTCAATGGCTTGATTGTTTCTAGCATGTAGAAGTACTCAAGGAATACTTATCAAAAGAAGGAAAATGAAGTAGGGTATGCAAGGGTAAATTGCCAAGGAAATGATAAGTGCAATACAAGGAATTAAGAACTCACTTTCCTCAAAAATGCTCATCAAGCAAAGGTAATCTATATTGGGACAGATGAGTAAATAATGAAGACAAATTGATGTAGAAGAAATAAGGAAAAAAGGGAACATCAGAATGGTCCATATTCATACCTCAACCTCTCTAATCCTAAATGGGATTTCTCCAATGAGGCTAACTTGGAACTCAAGGGAGGACAGGGCATGCAGAATCATACACCTCTATTTCTTGTTTGCCTAGTTCCATCAAATTTGCTGGAAAAAGATCCAAGAGCACAGTACCTATCTGACTCTTAACTTTGGGGAACCCATCTTGTTTCCATTTTTCTGAAATTGTTTAGGTTAGAGTAGATTCGGGAACTCTCAGATAAAGGCATATACTAGCAAGAACATGATCGTCGGAACATGGCAACCAGGTTCACATAGCAGTTCTGTCCCTCTCTAGAGTTTCCTCACCTCTGTGAGTCTAGGTTGTCGTGTTCCCTGTAAACATGGGGATAATTATAATACCACCTCTATTGTGTAGGGATGTTGTGATGATTGCACAGACTTGCACATGGCCTTATGAAGCTGTCATCTAAGCCTTTAAGAATGAGGGCAGAAGTGCCTCACAGAAGAGCACATGTGGATGAGGGAGCGCTGAGACCGTATTGTCTTGGCCAGGAGAATCCTTCCTGGGCTTCTGACAGGTGCCTGCTGGCCTCACGCTCTCTGCAGTGTCTCTCATGGCTCCCAACCCCTCTTCTAACCAGCCAGTCCTCTGTCTGTGTCCATTTCCACTTCCTGACCCCCAACTTGTTTATTTAACTCTCTCCTCTAAATTCTCATTGCTGGCTTTGGGATTCTGCACCTTGGTCTCTCCTCTCTGGCCTGACCCTTTTCTGACCACTGGCCTTGTCTTTGCCCTGCCATCCACTCAGCCACTAGTGGCCCAGAGCTCCAGCCACATACTTTCTGGTCATTTTCCAGCCAGGCCTCTTGATTTGACACTTTCAATCATAGATACATAATTAATAAATGCCATCTCCCATTTCAATTTTGTTCACATAATTTAAAATTAAAATCAGAGAAAGACAATTTCGATGCAGACTATTTAAATATGGAAGGAAGTCATTTTAATATCAATAATATATTAAGATCTTAGACAAACTGTCAAGAAAAAGACAACCCAGGAAAAAATAGACAAGGATATAACTAAGCAATTTTCAGAAAAACAAATTCACATAGCCAATAAGCAAAGAAGATGCTCAAACTCATCAATATTAAGGGAAACACAACCTCGAATAATAATGATATCAACTTAAACGCATCAAACTGGATTTTTTTAAAGGCAAGTACATCTATTACTGGTATGGATAGAGGGAAAGGGTATTTTTATACTTTGGTTGCAAAACTGAAGTGTTACAAGTTTTTTGGAAAGCAATCTGGCAAAATCTGTTGAAGTTTATTAAATGCATATAACCATCAATCCACTTATCCATCCCTGAGGATTTAACCCAAAAAAACACGTGTACCAAACATGTAAAGTTAAAAACATTTGAGACAACTTGTAATGCAAACAAATAAAAGGGGGAAAAAAGGCAATCAAGTGAATATCCATCCATGGGAGAATGGTGACAAAACTGTGCACATCCATGCCAGGGACTATTTGTACTTCTAAAGATAATGAACTGAGCTGCTCTAGGGTGCCTGTAGGTAATTCCACAAAGTTGAATGAGGAAGGAGTGAATAATAAACAAACCCCTGGGTGTGTCAGGGGTGGAGATGGGAGACACTTTGTATGGAGCAAAGTGTGAAAGGATATACACCAGGTTGTGAACAAAAATTAGAGGTGAAAAGGCAAGGGAGAAGTAGAAAACAAGCAAAAAAGAAAAGAAAACTGAACTATATAGAACCTTAGCATATATGTTATGATCCCATTTATTATGTGTATGTATGTGTATATATGTATAAAAATTAGAGAAAAAAGTTCTCTATTTAGAAACCTATATGGATACCCATGATATATTAAGTAAAAAGCAAAAGCAGCAAATTAATATTTATATTATGATTCTATTTTGGTAAAAGCAACTGAATCCCAGCATCTGTACACCTAACCTTGAGCAAGCTACAAGGCATGGAAAAGGCCACACAAGGCTGTCATTAGTTATCTCAGGAGACTGAGATTGGGGGGTGAGGTAGATAGAAAGGAGATAATCAACTCCTTCATGTATCTTGTATTATTTCACATGTTACAACAGCAAGACTATAATCTGAAAGACACCAAATAAAGTAGTATGTTTCTATAACAATCCATCTTTAATAGTCTAGAAATGCCACTCTTTATGGGAAAAAACTCTAAAGCGAAAGGAATTTCAAATATTTACCACTCTATTTCCATCTTCTCGGGTAACTTGGATATGAAGTTGTTCAATATCTTTTAAAAAATAAACAATAGAGAGTTTAACCTTCATGAAAAATATGAGTACTTTTCTTCACCTAACAGTTGTGAACATTTTTTTATAAAAGCAAAGCAGATTAAACAACCGGCTGAAAAACAGTATTATCACAGATGGCAATCTCACAAGGTTCAAAACAAAACCCACCTTTCTCCACCCTCCCTTTACAGTCTGTTTCAAGTCCAGCATTTACTCTGCTCCTCAATATCAACAATACATGAAGCATTTAACTCTTCTGCTCCCCTGGGTTCCCTTAACAAGTATTTCCCTCCCCTATACCATCAGTCTTACATAGGGCTAATAAGGGCTCATTTGGCAGGGTTTATCTTCAACTTCCAAATACCCAATACCTCTTTATATGAAAACATCAGATAGAAAACTCATTATGCCAGATATTAGGGGAAGGTATTTTTATAGGGGTCATTAACAGAACTCTGAACACTTTATTGATGTGTAGATGGTCTATTTTTCTCAGTAAGCGATTTAGATTCAGCTATATGTACCTTGTGCTGGTTCTAGCTCCAAAAATGTGAGACAGATTATTGCATAAGAGTATAGGAAGTGAACACAAACCTAACCCCTCAGACTTGTCCTTCTAATTATAAACCAGCACTTTCACTTTATAACATGAAAGACAGCTTACTAGATAAGATGCACCGGTGAATTCTGTCCTTTCTCCACCCTTCCCCCAACTTGAAATCATCATTAAAGGATGTCCCAATCTTACCTGCCTCTATCTGAACTTGACCAAGTTACTATGTGTCCTCGAGTTCTGCCATGGGATTCTTCTACCTTCTAATGCCGTTCCCTCTGTCCGTCCAAGCCTCTCTCCTTAAATCATGGTTATCCACTGTGACAGACATCTTAAAGAAGGATGGACTAAAGAAGGCAAAAATGACCTGCACAACTATTCTACAAATATTCTACCATGTGCCCAAACTAGAAATCCATATATGCAGGAGCCCATCATATACGGAGGCAGAGCCTAAGGGAACAACAAGTAGAAACAGAAGGAAAGCCCTTCCACAGGAGTCCTAGGTCTCCAATGGACAGTGGACCCTCAGCAGTGGCGAGGTCAGTGGACCCTCAGCACTGGCGAGTGGACAGCTAGAAGATTCATCACGCCCTTCCTACGCTTCACTGGGAGATGCGCCGTTCATGAAGTACTCACGATATACTTACATTTCTCTTCTGAAATCAGTAGCAGATGATTCTCTGGTAGAGGGTGACTTTCAACATGTGGGTAGAGGAACTGTAAAAAGGAAATTAATCAAAATCATAAGCAACTACCTTGCTTACACAATTATTTCAAAAGTTGTGTTTGATCACTATACTACTACAGACCATAGAAGGGACTGGGAACCACAGAATAGTTTAGGCGAATCACATTCACACACATACATTACAGATGGAAGCAAGGAAGAAAAAGGAACACTTTCAGGAGCTCAGTTTTCCAGGGGGGGGATTGATCACAGGTCCAACACAATTCATTTAAACAGGCTAAAGTGTAAGCCATTTCTAGGGATGGTGCTTCCTATTTGGAATATGTGATTCTGAAGCCAATCAGAAACAATGTAAATAACATTTGTACAGAAAGTTCTGTTTCACATGCACCAAAAAAGAGTGACTGATATAATTTGTTGTGCAGCTAACCCTAGTATTTAATTTGAGAGCCAAGTAAATGTACTCTCTGTGACAACTTCCAAAGTCCCACATCCAAGAGAAAAAGCAAAATAGAACCAGGGACTTTCCAGGAAAGGACAGTGAATCACAGTGTGGCAAGTGGTGGAGGATTTACCTCAAAGCACAGAACGACTGCCACTGGGAAGAAAAGGCTTGATCCACCCCACTCCTCCTCCTCTGTGCCCACCCTTATTTGTCAGCCCACAGGACAAAGCAGGCAGCCAGAAACACAAGGCCTGACACTGTCAGCTGTGATAATGAGGGAAAACTGGCCATGGGATAACTCCAGTGACTTAATTCTTTCATCATCAAAAGGGTAACTATAAAACAGCAGTTTCATTTTGCAACATGAAAGACAGCTTACTAGATAAGATCCACTGGCGAATTTTGGGTTTTCCCTCCAAACTTTAAAGCATACTGAGAGAACATAACTTTTCATGTCCTTGTTTTAAAGCCTGCAGCCTCTCTAAAGACTAGGAAAAATTTTGACAAAATATACTACCTGGTGTCCTAACTTTTCATAATGACAAATTAGAAACAGAACTTGTCAACTTTTTAAAAAATTAATTAATTTATTTATTTTTATTTTTTGACTGCACCATGCGGAATGCGGGATCTTAGTTCCCGGACCAGGGATCGAACCTCCGCCCCCTGCAGTGGAAGGGTGGAGCCTTAACCACTGGACGACCAGGGAAGTCCCTAGAACTGGTCAACTTTTAACATTGCTTACACTCAAGTTTCCCTTTCAGAAAAACAAAACTTTAACTATATACCATTCTTCACAGCAAAAAACTCAAAACTGTAAAATAGACAGGAATGCAGAATTCAGCTACGAGAATAATATAGACCTTATTATCTGCTGATTTGTGAAATTGTGCACATTAAAAAGGATACTTTGGGGACTTCTCTGGCAGTCCAGTGGTTAAGACTTTGCCTTCCAATGCAGGGGGTGTGGGTTCAATCCCTGGTCGGGGAGCTAAGATCCCACATGCCTCTTGGCCAAAAAACCAAAACATAAAACAGAAGCAATATTGTAACAGATTCAATAAAGACTTTAAAAATGGTCCACATCAAAAAAAAAAATCTTAAAAAATAGAAAAGGATACTTTGTGTACTGGGGTTGAGGAGAAGCAATGATGAGTGACACCACATAGATAATGGAAGGGCAAATACTCAGTGCCTCAAAATAAGGAGAAACTACAGATTTGGCCTCCCCTGGGTCTACAGAGGTGGCCAGGGCCTGCTGGCTTAGGACTGTGACCTGGACTAAGGTGCTGACCAGTTCTAAACCTTTGCCTGGTCTCTGTGAGGCAATCAGTGAAAATGTAATTTTAAAAGTTCCATTCAGGTGATGGTTGTTTTTCTTTCTAATTTGAGGCAACCCTGAAGCAAGGCCTAGAAGTGAGAATATACATAGACAGGGTTCAGACAGAGCTCTACAAAAGTGTGCAACATTTTGTAGGGTTTTGTTTTGTTTTGTCTGCATTGTGAGTAGGAATCTATATAGATTAGATTATATCATATTAGGAAAATATTTATCTTGTAAATATCGAGCTAGACTCTGATTATTAATATTCATCGATGGAAGGTATGTACTATAGGCATGTAGACGAGTGTGTAATTACCCAATGGAACTATCTGGAAGATGCAATCATGCTGGTGGGGAACTCTCCAAGGATCCCAGATTGGGATCCAGACCCCACTCACTACTGTCTTGCTGAAGTTCCTCCATGAAGGGGGTCAAAGCTGCACATGTAGACTTAGGGAAATGTACTACTGGAAATCATCATGGACGTTCCGGTAAGAAAAAGGAGAGAGATCGCAGGGCAGGACCAAACTCCATGGACAGTGAACGGTGTTTCTCCAGAGGAGAGCAGAAGGGAGAGAGGAAGAAGATGGGGATTTGCCATGGATGTAGGCTTGGAGGAGTTTCTCCAGAGGCCTAAGCGTGAGGAGCAGGGAGCAGGGCTAGGAACTGAGATGGGCCCACAACATCAGTGTGGGTCTACTTCATGTGGGTGGGGACTTTTCCTTTGGCCTACAGATGACATCATGCATCTTGTACTTTTAATTTTTTTTAATTAAGATAAAATGCACATAACACAACATTCACTATTCACAATTTTCACTATTAAGTATACAATTCAGTAATTTTTAATATATTCACAATGTAGTGCAACCATATACTTGTAAAAACTTTTTCCTTCCTACACTCTACCTTTTAGTTGCCCTCATCCTTCAATAATATCTCCACTGCCTACACAGCCCTGGATAAAGATGCTAAGGAAACCAAAATAACAGGCCAGGAAAGGGAAGTGTCCCACAGTCAGCCCTGCACTGATGACAGTGTAAACAGAGTGGCTTCCTGGGGGAGGGAACGCAGCTTAGGAGCTCCACGCCAGGCCCTGTCTGGCAGGGAGCAGCGGCCCACAGAGAAGCCAGAGTGGTGGCGAAATGCACAACTGCAAGGACTGGCTGACAGTGGACGATTGGGCACATGAGAGACAATCCCCTCTCCCAACACACATTGCAAGACGGAGACCCACAGCCAGAGGCTGGGAGTGGGTGCGGGGAGGGGGAGGCTACACAAGGCAATTGTGCATCAACCCTGCATGAATATGGATAGTTGATTCTTGTTCTCTGCGGTAGTTATGTTCCATAAAGTCACCAAAAACACTGAAAACTGAACCATTGCTCCCAAGGGAAATACAGGGATAGGATCCTGTGAGCCTCTAGTTACAACATTTTTGTCAACAAATCAAAACAAAACTTTGTCTAATGTGTGTTCCTGTTTAAAAGACACTTTATTTCATATACACTGTTGATTCGCTAGCATTGAACTCAGTCAACAGTACTATAAGCTAACGCCTAAATGAAGTTTATCTAATTAACACACGTGTTCTCTGAAAAGAATATCGCAGGCTTCTTGCACTTAGGAACATGAGACAGCACTTCAGCAATACACTTGGGGGACATTTTAAACAGTGAAATCACCAAGAAAAGCCAAAGAGTGTGAAAAACATGGCACTAAGTTGACTGTGAAAACAACATTTGTTTGCACTCTGAGAACTGAATCAAGAAGGCAGTGTCACCTTGTTCTACCTCATCTGGGAACATGTGCATCAGTTGAAAATTTTTTCACTGCTTTGCCCATGTCTGCAAATGACTGTGAAAGCACCATGAGTACTGAGTTTGGGGTAACAAATAAATTTTAGTGGGTAGTAGAATTTGCAAATTCTATGTGCAAGTAATGAGAATTGACTATATCTAGTCTACTTGTGTTATACACACAGTGCTTCTGCATCGATTCATAGAGTTGACAAATTCAGGGATTAATTATATCATTTAATCATAGGTATTTAATCTGTCAACTCTACGAACACATTAGATAAACCATTTTTAAACTTCTTTTAAATGTGTTTCGATATTCTATATTTTATCACATAAAAACACTATAGTACTATTAGACAAACCATGATAGAGAGAGAGCTAGGTTTGAGTTTTGATTTTCATGTTTGCAGAGGAAGAGCTGTTAATTCCAGCCATACCCATTCACTGGATTGCTTTGAGGAAAGTGTGATAATGTGTGTGAAAGCACTTTGTAACACCACTGCCTCTAGGTTTCATGCTTTTTGATTAATGACATAAATGATAAAGATATGCTCACTTACCTGTACCCAAATATAGCTATCCACTGCTTTTAGAACTTTCACATTGTTAATGGGGTGGATCTCGACCAACAAAGTTAAGCACCTTGAACCTATAATGTAAAGGATGCTTTTAGTAGCAAAGTCCAGAATATCACAAATTATCTCCTACACATAGGTCTGAACTTTGGAAATGTAAAATGTATTACTTATTGTGTTAGCTACTCCACAAACAAAAGTATCTGTCTTAAAATTGACTTTGAGACTTCTTAAAACGCAAAGTAGATAAAGAAAACATCATTGGACTTCCCTTGTGGTGCAGTGGTTAAGAATCCGCCTGCCAATGCAGGGGACACGGGTTCAAGCCCCGGTCTGGGAAGATCCCACATGCTGTGGAGCAACTAAGCCCGTGAGCCACAGCTACTGAGACTGTGCTCTTGAACCCGCAAGCCACAACTACTGAGCCCGCATGCCACAACTACTGAAGCCCGCACGCCTAGAGCCCATGCTCCACAACAAGAGAAGCCAACGCACTGAGAAGCCCGCTCGCCGCAACTACAGAAAGCCCACGCGCAGCAACGAAGACCCAACACAGCTAAAAATAAATTTAATTAATTAATTAAAAAAATATATATATCATAAAGGAGAAGTCAATGTACACGGAATGAGGAACAAGTTCCTACCCATTCCTCAGCCATTTTAAGATCACTTCACAGGCCCTCTCAGCTTCTAAGTCTAAACAAATATAAGTCAGTTCAGTGTCACTGTAATTCTGCAGCACAGTGGCAAATATTGTTTGTGTAGGAAAATATAAAGATATTTCTGATGCATGAATGTGTTACGGTTGACAGCAACTAGGACAGGGGCTTGGCCTCCCTCAGGAAGGGTTGTGGAGCTGCATGGATAAAGACTAACTTATTTCCTCAGTGCCACATCTGAGCAAATGTCATAAAAGATAGCAATTAGGAGGAAGTGTTGGACACAGGATAGAATGGGGACATCCAAATTTAGGCCAAAAGTTCCCCTCCTCAGAAAAGGAGTTGCCTTATATTTGAGTTCTTATAACGACTAATATTCTCAGGTGCTTTCTCGGTGACTTTATTTTTTATTTTTATTTTTTCATATGCATAGAACTTTATTTTTAAGTCTGGTGAGAGCCAACGCATTGTCATTTATTTTTGATTTGAATTTTATTTTATTTATTTATTTTTATACAGCAGGTTCTTATTAGTTATCTATTTTATACATATTAGTGTATATATGTCAATGCCGCTCTCCCAGTTCATCCCACCACCCCACCCGCCCTTGGTGCCCATACGTTTGTTCTCTACATCTGCGTCTCTATTTCTGCCTTGCAAACCGGTTCATCTGTACCATTTTTCTACATTGCACATATATGCATTAATAGGCGATATTTGTTTTTCTCTTTCTGACTTGGTGACTTTA